>NW_024505328.1:0-1360 GCF_017590055.1 Onychostruthus taczanowskii | reverse complement strand
GAAATGGGGGAGGGGAAATTCCCAGATTTTGGGGGGAATTCCCGGGATTTTGGGGCTCCAGGATTTTGGGGAGAACTCCCTGGATTTTGGGGGGATTTTTGGGGGGATTTTGGGGGTGAATTCCCTGGATTTTGAGGTGAATTCCCGGGATTTTGGGGTGAATTCCTGGGGTTTTGGGGTGAATTCCTGGGATTTTGGGGTGAATTATGCAGATTTTGGGGTGAATTCTGGACTTTCAGTGTGAATTCCCAGATTTTGGGACGAACTCCAGGATTTTGGGGTAAAATCCCAAGATTTTGGGGTTGAATTCAGGGAATTTTGGTGTTAATTCCCAGATTTTGGGGTGAGTTCAGCAAATTTTGGGGTCGAATTCTTGCGATTTTGGGCTGAATTCGGGGAATTTTGGGAACTTTTTTTTTTTTTTCCAAATTTTTTTTTATTTTTTATTGGGGTCCCAAAAATGGGGGGAGGGGGGGAAAAAATCCGAAAAAAAATCCCCCAAAACTGGGGGGAAAACCCCAAAAATGGCCCAAAAATTGGGAGGAGAACCCCAAAATTGGGGGGAAAAAAAACCAAAAAAAGACCCAAAAATGGGGGGCGGGGGAGACCCCAAAATTGGGGGGGGAAACCCCAAAAAATGACCCAAAAATTGTTGGGAGTGGGGGGAAACCCCAAAATTGGGGGGAAAAAACCCAAAAATGAGCCAAAAATGGGGGAGGGGAGACCCAAAAATTGGGGAGAAAAACCCAAAAAATTACCCAAAAATGGGGGGAAACCCCAAAATTGGGGGGAAAAAACCCAAAAATGAGCCAAAAATGGGGGAGGGGAGACCCCAAAATTGGGGGAAAAAACCCCAAAATTGGGGGGAAAAGCCCAAAAATGACCCAGAAAGGGGGGGGAGACCCCAAAATTGGGGGGAAAAGCCCAAAAATGACCCAGAAATGGGGGGGAGACCCCAAAATTGGGGGGGAAAACCCAAAAATGACCCAAAAATGGGGGGGAACCCCAAAATTGGGGGGAAAAACCCCAAAAATGGGGGGGGCAGACCCCAAAATTGGGGGAAAAAACCCAAAAATGGGGGAGGGGAGACCCCAAAATTGGGGGGAAATCCCCCAAAAATTGGGGGGATCCCCAAAACGAGCCCACTGACCCTGCCCATCCCCCCCAGGTTACGGGGACCGAGGGGCCCCCCCAAAAATCCCAGGTGAGCCCTGACCCCCCCCCGGGGGGATTTTGGGGTTGGGGGGATTTTTGGGGGGATTTTGGGGAATTCTGAGGGGAATTTTTGGGGGAATTTTTGGGGTCATTTTCTGTTGATTTTGGGGTGAATTGAAGGGAGATTTTTGGGGTGAATTTGGGG
>NW_024505327.1:0-359 GCF_017590055.1 Onychostruthus taczanowskii | reverse complement strand
TGGAAGGAGAGGTTCCAGCTGAAAGGCCAGACCACTACCCTGGGCCCCAGCTCAGGAGCTTGAGGCGGGGAGCGGCCACTTGGTGGTGTTGCTTGAAGGTAGAGGGCTGAGCAGCAAGCTGGTTATGAGGCTCACCCTTTCCCCTAGGATCCAGGCAAGGTGTCACTTAAAGATGTGACCTGTCTGTAGTCAGCTTTTGGTTTTTACTCCTTTAGGATTTTGTCAAATGATCAAGAAAAGCTTTTCTTATAATCACATAGTCAAAACGTTGATGTTTGTGTAGGGTCACTCCTTGTAGCATTGCAGTACCTGGGTTGGCAAGGATAGATTATATTCAAATCTACACAGGGACCCTCAGC
>NW_024505326.1:0-359 GCF_017590055.1 Onychostruthus taczanowskii | reverse complement strand
CGCGGCGCCGCGCGACGCACCGAGGGGCGGGGCCGGCGCGCGGAGCAGCCGCTGATTGGCGGGAGCCGCCAGGCCCCGCCCCCTCGCCCCGGCGGCCGCGAGCGTGACTCTTGTTGTGCTCCCGGGGGAGCGCGCGGCCGCGTGACGTCACCGCAGGCATTTAAAGGGGCCGCAGCCGCCGCCCCGGGAGGTCCCCGGGGAGCGCTCGCCCCGTCCTGCCGCCGGTCCTGCCCCCCAGGTGGGTGCCGCTGGCCGCCGCCCCGCCTGCGCCCCGCCCGCCTCCCCTGGGCTCCCCACGGCACCGGGGGCTGAGCCCTGGGCGGGGCCGGCAGGTGCACGCCGCGGAGCGGGCTCGGCGT
>NW_024505325.1:0-359 GCF_017590055.1 Onychostruthus taczanowskii | reverse complement strand
TAAGCTTGGATTTCTTGTGTTCAAGGTGAATTGTGAAGCAGGTGGCCAGGCAGTGCAGTCATAAGCAAGTGCTTGATACAGGAGAGAAGAAAACCTCAGGGGGCCTATGAGTTTGGATATTTTCCCCCACTTCTGGGGGTAAATAAGCTACATAAAAAGATGGACTACCTTGTGAGGCTCACTTCTTTGTTTCAGACAAACCTTTGTTGCTGATGTCAAGCTGTCTGCTTTCATGGTTCTGCATGTGTAAGGGGCTGGAAGATAGTCCCTGTTCCTGTGTTGTCCTGCTCCTTTAGTGCAGGGGCCCTGGTGTGCTTGTGTCTCTGCTGGAGCAGTCACTATTGCCCCGGGTGTGCTGT
>NW_024505324.1:0-359 GCF_017590055.1 Onychostruthus taczanowskii | reverse complement strand
TAAAACAAGGACGGGCACGTGGAGGGATCTTCCAGGGGATGCTGGGTCCGAGGGAGTTGAGGGTTTCTGGGGGGATCTTGGGGGTTGCTCCGGATTTTGGGCACGCCAGGCCCAGCGGCTCCGTCTGGGACAGCTGATCCAGGACTCTCCACCCTGGAATTGTCCCCGTGTCCTGCGTGCTGCTTCCTGCTCTCCCCTGTCCTGCAGCCCCCTCTCCCCACGGTCACTTGCGTTGCCCCCCGCCTCGTTCCCTGGTCCCCTCCTGCTCCCATCCCGTTCCGGATCCCGTTCCCTGTCTCATTTTCTGTCCCATATTCTTGGTCTGGTTGCCATTCCCGTGTTCCCAGTCCCCATTCCCT
>NW_024505323.1:0-359 GCF_017590055.1 Onychostruthus taczanowskii | reverse complement strand
GTCCCAGCTCTCTCAGCCTTTCCTCACTTGAGGGGTGTTCTAGGACCTTCAGCAGCTCTTTGGTGGGCTCTGTCCTTGTTCCCCCTGTCCTGGGGATGTCAGAGCTGGGCACAGCACTCCAGGGTGGCCTCACCTGTGCTGGCTGGGAGCTGAGGGGGATGTTCTCAGCTCACTGACAGAGCTGTCCTTGCAGCCCAGGATGCTCTGGCCCTTCTCTGCAGCCGGGGAATGCTGCTGGCCATTGGGCCTGGCTGCAGCACCCCAGGACCTTTCCAGCCCCCAGAATCCTGGCATTTATTGGTGCCTAGGGCTGTTCCTCTCAGCTGTGGGACTTTGTCAGCCCATCTCACCCTCCTGTT
>NW_024505322.1:0-360 GCF_017590055.1 Onychostruthus taczanowskii | reverse complement strand
GGCGGCGCTGGCACGACGCGGTGGCCCGGGCGGCGGGCGAGAGGTTGGCGCAGGTAGCCCCGGCAGGTGGGCTCGGGGCCAGGCTGGCGGCGCTGGCGGCCAGGGTGGTGGGCGACCTGGGGGTCGTGAGGAGCCACGTGGCCCCCGCGTACCCCCCCGAGTACGGGGCCATGGGGGTCTACGCGCGGGGGTACCACCGGGCGCTGGCGCAGCAGCTGCGGGGGCTGGCGCAGAGACCCCTGGCCGTGGCCGAGATGTACCTGCTGCTGGACTGGCACAGCAACGCCTACCCCAGGTGAGGGGCGCGCCCGCCGCGGGGGGGGCACCTGGGGACTCCAAATCTGACCCACGGCAATGCCC
>NW_024505321.1:0-360 GCF_017590055.1 Onychostruthus taczanowskii | reverse complement strand
GGCTCAGAGCTCCATCTCGTGGGGGCTGGCCACCTGCAGCGGCCACTGGCCAAGGGCCTTGGAGGCCACTAAATCTCTTGGCAATCTGCAGCTCAGCGGGGCTCTCAGAGCCATGGACACGCTTTCTGGTGGCCTTCACTTATTACTTTTTAATGGCATCCACCTTGCATTTCTCAGCATTTCTCTCTCAATGTCCACATCACTGCTGGAGTCACTGATGGACAAAGCTGCATGCCTGGCAGGGCTGTCTGTGAGCTCCTCCTGCTCTGTCATGGCTCAGGGCTGCTTTGTCTCAGCACAGTAGTGAATGGGAAAACGTTTGTCATCTTTGAGCTGAGATGTTGCTCTGATCCTTCCAGA
>NW_024505320.1:0-360 GCF_017590055.1 Onychostruthus taczanowskii | reverse complement strand
TGGCAAAGCTCAGTGGCAAGGCAAGTCCATGTTCAGCTGAAAGGATGTCCCCTGCAGGCCTGAGTGACAGCCATGGGGAACTTGCTTACAGTCACAGGCTGTACCATGGCCTGGTTTGGTGATCAAAGAGATGCTGCAGCCTTCCCTGAAACAGACCCAGAGCCACACTGACCTGCTTTACTCAGCCTGCTCATCCCAGAGGCCAGGGACCTGGCTGGTGGCTTTGGGGGAAAGGCTGAGGGCAGGGAGCCCATGGCTGTTTTTTCTGGGTCTGGGATGGGGATTCCCATTCCATGCATTTTACATTTCAAAGGGACACTGGATCACTCTTCCAGAGCACCAGAGTGGGTGTCATCATGG
>NW_024505319.1:0-360 GCF_017590055.1 Onychostruthus taczanowskii | reverse complement strand
AGCGGCCCCGGCCTCACTTTGGGGGTGTCCGGGCCTGGGGGGGGCCGGCGGCGCCCCCAGCCCCACAGCGAGCGCCCCATGGCTGCCCCTCCCCCTTCACCCCGCTCAGGCCACGCCCCCTCGGCGGGGAAAGGCGAAACCACGCCCCCACGGCGAGAGAAGCCACGCCCACTTCGCCAAATAAGGCGGGGGGAGGGGCTGCGGGGCGCTTTGCCCACAAGGGGGTGGGGTCAAGCCTGGCCACTCCCCCCTCTGGCCACGCCCCCGCACGTGGGAATGGAGAAGCCCCGCCTCCACAGAGCGAGGCCACGCCCACTTCGCCAAAATAAGGTGGGGGGGAGGGGCTGGCAGAGCACCGAG
>NW_024505318.1:0-360 GCF_017590055.1 Onychostruthus taczanowskii | reverse complement strand
GCCGTGGGGGGTGAAGAGGTGAAGTGCCACCACTGCCAGCTGGTCCCCAAGATCCTTGACGTCCCCCCGCAGCTGTAACCACACGGGGTCCCGGGGGTCACACACGCTGGCCGCCACACAGATGCCGGTGGCTAGGGTGGCCCCGTGACACCATCACAGGTGATGAAGCGGGTGGCAGGGGACAGGGTGCAGTGCCCCAGGTGTGCGATGCAGGTGTGGCTGCTGTCATGGAGACTGCAGATGTGGCTGAAGGGACAAGTGAAGGGGTGGAACTGGAAGCCCCCGGGCCCCAGGAAGGTGCAAGACTGGGAGCTGTCAGAGGTCAGGATGGTCTCAGCGATCTGTTTTCCATGGATAAAA
>NW_024505317.1:1752-8326 GCF_017590055.1 Onychostruthus taczanowskii | reverse complement strand
CAAAAACTTTGGATTTGGAGCTTGGGGGTCCCTTTTTCCCCTCAGGAAAAATCCCAAAAATCCCTTTCCCCCAAAAAAACCTGTTAATGTACTGGGAGCCCCTTTCCCCCTCAAAATTTCCCAAAAACTTTGGATTTGGAGCTTGGGGGTCCCTTTTTCCCCTCAGGAAAAATCCCAAAAATCCCTTTCTTTCCCCCCAAAAAACCTATGGATGCACTGGGAGCCCCTTTTCCCGTCAGAAAAAATCCCAAAACCTTTTATTTTTCCCTCAAAAAAAAACCGAGTCCCCTCATACCTCTGCCGCTAGGGGGCGCCGCTTTCCCGCCGCTCCCCCTCAGGCTCCCGCGCGTGCGCAGTGCGGCCGGACCTTACCACCCTGAGGGGAACGCGCGGAGTGGGGGGGGAAACAACGGGAGGGGCGGGAACGGGCGAGTCCATTACAAGCCGAACCCGGGGGAGGCGTCGGGGAGGCCCCGGGGCCGCTGGTTGGTGAGGGGGAACATTTGAGGGAATTTTTGGGATAAATTTAAGGAATTTTGGGGTAAAATTGAAGGGTTTTCGTAGGAAAATTAAGGCGGAAAGGGAGTGTCCGGACACCGGGGTTATGTTTGGGACACGGGGCTGGGGAGAAGGGAGGGCGGAGAGGTGGGAATAGAGGAGGATTAAAGGGAAAAAGGGGTCCCTGAGCAGTTTTGGGGGGATTTCTGAGGAGAAAAGGGGGTTTTGAAGCGGTTTTGGGGTGAATTTGAAGGAAAAAAGGAGTTCCGGACACTTAAATCCCCTTATAGGGGTATCCTGGACCTTCTGAGTTTCTATTTTGGGGGAGCTCTGAGGGGAAAAGGGGGTCCCGGAGCGGTTTTGGGGGGATTTCTGAGGAGAAAAGGGGGTTTTGGAGCAGTTTTGGGGTGAATTTGAAAGAAAAAAAGGAGTTCCGGACACTTAAATCCCCTTATAGGGGTATCCTGGACCTTCTGAGTTTCTATTTTGGGGGAGCTCTGAGGGAAAAAGGGGGTCCCGGAGCGGTTTTGGGGGGATTTCTGAGGAGAAAAGGGGGTTTTGAAGCGGTTTTGGGGTGAATTTGAAGGAAAAAAGGAGTTCCGGACACTTAAATCCCCTTATAGGGGTATCCTGGACCTTCTGAGTTTCTATTTTGGGGGAACTATGAGGGGAAAAGGGGGTCCCGGAGCGGTTTTGGGGGGATTTCTGAGGAGAAAAGGGGGTTTTGGAGCGGTTTTGGGGTGAATTTGAAGGAAAAAAGGAGTTCCGGACACTTAAATTCTTTTACAGTGGTGTCCTGGACCTTCTGAGTTTCTATTTTGGGGGAACTCTGAGGGGAAAAGGGGGTCCCGGAGCAGTTTTGGGGGGGATTTTGAGGGAAAAAAGGGGTCCTGGACCTTTTTAATTTTTATTTTGAGGAAACACTGAGGGGAAAAGTGGTTCTGGGGTAGTTTTTGGGGGGATTTTGAGGGAAAAAAGGGGTCCTGGACCTTTTTAATTTTTATTTTGAGGAAACACTGAGGGGAAAAGTGGTTCTGGGGTAGTTTTTGGGGGGATTTTGAGGGAAAAAAGGGGTTCCAGAGACTTAAATCCTCTTTTTTTGGGGGGGTTTTGGTGTTTCTGAGTGTTTATTTTTGGGAAATTATGAGGGGAAAAGTGGCTCTGGGGCAGTCTAGGGGGAGATTTTGAGGTAAAAAAGGGGTTCCGGAGATTTAAATCCTCTTTTTCGGGATTCTGGACATTTTGAGGTTTTATTTTGGGAAAACTCTGAGGAGAAAATTGGTTTTTTGACAGTTTTTTTGGGGTGATTTTGAGGGGAAAAAGGGATCTCAGAGCAGTTTTTGCGCGAACTCTGAGGGGAAAGGGGGATCCTGGATATTTAAATATAATTTTTTTTGAGGAATTCTGAGGGGAAAAGGAGCCCCGGAGTGGGATTTTGGGGTCCCTGGGGAGGTTTTGGGGGTCTCTTATTTGGGGGAGTCCCTTGGGAGGATCCTGAGGTGATTTTTGGGGATCTTGAGGGGATTTTTGGGGTCCCTGGGGGGGATCCTGAGGGGATTTTTGGGGATCTTGAGGAGATTTTTGGGGTCCCTGAGGGGATTTTTGGGGTCCCTGGGGGGGATCCTGAGGGGATTTTTGGGGATCTTGAGGGGATTTTTGGGGATCTTGAGGGGATTTTTGGGGTCCCTGGGGGGGATCCTGAGGGGATTTTTGGGGATCTTGAGGAGATTTTTGGGGTCCCTGAGGGGATTTTTGGGGTCCCTGGGGGGGATCCTGAGGGGATTTTTGGGGATCTTGAGGGGATTTTTGGGGTCCCTGGGGGGGATCCTGAGGGGATTTTTGGGGATCTTGAGGAGATTTTTGGGGTCCCTGAGGGGATTTTTGGGGTCCCTGGGGGGGATCCTGAGGGGATTTTTGGGGATCTTGAGGGGATTTTTGGGGTCCCTGGGGGGGATCCTGAGGGGATTTTTGGGGATCTTGAGGAGATTTTTGGGGTCCCTGAGGGGATTTTTGGGGTCCCTGGGGGGGATCCTGAGGGGATTTTTGGGGATCTTGAGGGGATTTTTGGGGTCCCTGGGGGGGATCCTGAGGGGATTTTTGGGGATCTTGAGGAGATTTTTGGGGTCCCTGAGGGGATTTTTGGGGTCCCTGGGGGGGATCCTGAGGGGATTTTTGGGGATCTTGAGGGGATTTTTGGGGTCCCTGGGGGGGATCCTGAGGGGATTTTTGGGGATCTTGAGGAGATTTTTGGGGTCCCTGAGGGGATTTTTGGGGTCCCTGGGGGGGATCCTGAGGGGATTTTTGGGGATCTTGAGGGGATTTTTGGGGTCCCTGGGGGGGATCCTGAGGGGATTTTTGGGGATCTTGAGGAGATTTTTGGGGTCCCTGAGGGGATTTTTGGGGTCCCTGGGGGGGATCCTGAGGGGATTTTTGGGGATCTTGAGGGGATTTTTGGGGTCCCTGGGGGGGATCCTGAGGGGATTTTTGGGGATCTTGAGGAGATTTTTGGGGTCCCTGAGGGGATTTTTGGGGTCCCTGGGGGGGATCCTGGTTTTGGGGGGATTTCTGAGGAGAAAAGGGGGTTTTGAAGCGGTTTTGGGGTGAATTTGAAGGAAAAAAGGAGTTCCGGACACTTAAATCCCCTTATAGGGGTATCCTGGACCTTCTGAGTTTCTATTTTGGGGGAACTCTGAGGGGAAAAGGGGGTCCCGGAGCAGTTTTGGGGGGGATTTTGAGGGAAAAAAGGGGTCCTGGACCTTTTTAATTTTTATTTTGGGGAAACACTGAGGGGAAAAGTGGTTCTGGGGTAGTTTTTGGGGGGATTTTGAGGGAAAAAAGGGGTTCCAGAGACTTAAATCCTCTTTTTTTGGGGGGGTTTTGGTGTTTCTGAGTGTTTATTTTTGGGAAATTATGAGGGGAAAAGTGGCTCTGGGGCAGTTTAAGGGGAGATTTTGAGGTAAAAAAGGGGTTCCGGAGATTTAAATCCTCTTTTTCGTTCTGGGGTAGTTTTTGGGGGGATTTTGAGGGAAAAAAAGGGGTTCCAGAGACTTAAATCCTCTTTTTTGGGGGGGTTTTGGTGTTTCTGAGTGTTTATTATGAGGGGAAAAGTGGCTCTGGGGCAGTTTAAGGGGAGATTTTGAGGTAAAAAAGGGGTTCTGGAGACTTAAATCCCTCTTTTTTGGGATTCTGGACATTTTGAGGTTTTATTTTGGGAAAACTCTGAGGAGAAAATTGGTTTTTTGACAGTTTTTTTGGGGTGATTTTGAGGGGAAAAAGGGATCTCAGAGCAGTTTTTGCGCGAACTCTGAGGGGAAAGGGGGATCCTGGATATTTAAATATAATTTTTTTTGAGGAATTCTGAGGGGAAAAGGAGCCCCGGAGTGGGATTTTGGGGTCCCTGGGGGGGATCCTGAGGGGATTTTTGGGGGTCCCTGAGGGGATTTTTGGGGGTCCCTGAGGGGATTTTTGGGGGTCCCTGAGGGGATTTTTGGGGGTCCCTGAGGGGATTTTTGGGGGTCCCTGAGGGGATTTTTGGGGGTCCCTGAGGGGATTTTTGGGGGTCCCTGAGGGGATTTTTGGGGGTCCCTGAGGGGATTTTTGGGGGTCCCTGAGGGGATTTTTGGGGGTCCCTGAGGGGATTTTTGGGGGTCCCTGAGGGGATTTTTGGGGGTCCCTGAGGGGATTTTTGGGGGTCCCTGAGGGGATTTTTGGGGGTCCCTGAGGGGATTTTTGGGGGTCCCTGAGGGGATTTTTGGGGGTCCCTGAGGGGATTTTTGGGGGTCCCTGAGGGGATTTTTGGGGGTCCCTGAGGGGATTTTTGGGGGTCCCTGAGGGGATTTTTGGGGGTCCCTGAGGGGATTTTTGGGGGTCCCTGAGGGGATTTTTGGGGGTCCCTGAGGGGATTTTTGGGGGTCCCTGAGGGGATTTTTGGGGGTCCCTGAGGGGATTTTTGGGGGTCCCTGAGAGGATTTTTGGGGTCCTTGGAGGTTTTTGGGGTCTCTTATTGGGGAGGGGGTCCTGAGAGGGCCATTTGGGGGGGATTTAGGGGGGATTTTAGGGTCATTGATGAGGTCACAGAGAGGGTGAGACCCCTCCCCAAATTGGGGAGACCCCTCCCCAAATTCCCCAGGGATTTGGGGCCATTTTGGGGCCATTTGAGAAGCGATTTTGGGGCCATTTTGGTTGGGATTTTGGGTGGATTTTGGGGGAATTTTAGGGGGATTTTGGGGCCATTTTGAGGAGGAATTTGGGGAGGAATTCGAGGCCATTTCAAGGGGAATTTTGGGGGAATTTTGGGGCCATTTTTAGGGAATTTCGGGGCCATTTTGGGGAGGATTTTGGGTGAATTTTAACGGGATTTTGCGATCATTTTTGGCCCATTTTGCGACCATTTTAGGGCTTTTTTGACGGGATTTTTTTGGGATTTTGGCTCCGTTTTGGGATGAATTTCAGCCCAAATTTGGGGTCCCCCTCCCCAAATCAGAAAAAAACCCCAAAATCTCCTTTTTTCCCCCCAAACCAGCCCTCGGTGCGCCTGACCCCCACCACCATGCTCTACTCGGGGCGCTCGCAGGACGGCAGCCACATCCTGGTGAGGGGGGACCCCAAATTCGGGGGTCCCCAAAATCTGGGGGAGGGTCCCTAAAACCTGGGTGGATCCCTGACATTGGGGGGGTCCCCAAAATTTGGGAAGGGTCCTAAAATTTGGGGGAATTTTCTCAGTTTTGGGGGCATGAAAGGGCTTGGGGGAGGCCAAAATTTTAGGGGGGGGGAATGGGAGGAGGGGTCCCCAAAATGTGGGGTAAAAGAAGAGGGGGTTCCCCAAAATTTTGGGGAGGTTCCTGGCATTGGGGGAGTCCCCAAAATTTGGGGGCATGTCTTGAATTTTGGGAGGGGTTTGAGGAAGAACAAAGAGTTGGGGATCCCAAAATTTGGGATAAAATCTCCAAAACTTGAGGGGAAATTTCAACATTTGGGTAAAACCTCCAAAATTTTGGGGAGAAACCCAAAAATTTGGGGTAAAAAAGAAAAAATCTGGGGGGCACAATATCAAAAATTTGGCTCGAAACCTCGAAAATTTGGGGTGAAAATTCAAAATTTTGGGGGAATTTTTTTGCTTTGGTTGGGCAGAACTCCCCAAAAATTGGGTGTGAAAATTCCCAAAATGCCAGAAATCCCTGAGGGGTTTGTGAGGGAGATAAAACTTCGGGATTTGTCCAAAATTTGGGGTTTTTTGCCCAGAAAAGTGCCCGGTACCTGCAGCAGGAGCTGCCCGTGCGCATCGCCCACCGCATCCAGGGCTTCCGGAACCTTCCCTTCATCATCGGCTGCAACCCCACCATCCTGCACGTGGTGAGCCCCAAAACCACCCCAAAATCACCCCAAAAAATTATTGGGAATTCCTAAAAAAAATCCCCAAAAAAATCCCCCCAAGAATTCCCAAAAAATTGAAAAAAATTTTTGAAAAACGTCCAAAAAACTAGAAAAAAAAATTCCAAAATTACCTGGAAATTATCCCAAAATAATCCCCAAATATTCCCAAAAATTGTTGGGAATTCCCAACGTTCCCGACGTTCCCAAAATGTAAAAAAATTCCGCCAAAAAATCCCAAAAAATGACAAAAAAAATTTGAAAATACTCCCAAAATGAACTGAAAATGATCCCAAAATATTCACAAAATATTCCCAAAAAATTCCAAAAAAAATCCTGGGAATTTTAAGGGAATCCCCAAATCCCCAAAAATTAAAAAACAAAACAAAATCTGAAAATAATCCAAAGAAATCCAAGAAAAAATCCAGAATATTCCCAAAATTACCCCCAAAATTTCCCAGGGAATTCCCAGGAATGGAAGAATTCTCGAAATCCCCAAAATTCCTGAAATCCCAAAAATTCCCAAAATTTCCTCTAAAATTCCCAAGTCTCGAAATTCCCAAAAGTCACAGGAAATCCCCAAATTCCCAAAAAATTCCCAAAAATTCCCGGAATTTTCTGATGTTTCCCCTCCCCCCCCAGCACGAGCTGTACATCCGCGCCTTCCAGAAACTCAGCGACTTCCCCCCGGTGAGTGGCACACCTG
>NW_024505317.1:0-987 GCF_017590055.1 Onychostruthus taczanowskii | reverse complement strand
CACCTGGGCACACCTGGGGGCACCTGAGAGGCATAATACACATCTGGGCACACCTGGGATACACCTGGGCACACCTGGGGGCACCTGGGGGCACCTGAGAGTCATTGCACACACCTGGGCACACCTGGGGGAATCTGGGCACACCTGGGCACACCTGGGGGCACCTGGGCACACACCTGGGCACACACCTGGCACACCTGGGCACACCTGGACACACACCTGGCACACCTGGGCACACCTGGGGGCACCTGGGGGCACCTGGGAGTCATTACACACACCTGGGCACAACTGGGGGCACCTGGCACACCTAACAGTCATTGCACACACCTGGGCACACCTGGGATACACCTGGGCACACCTGGGGAAACCTGGCACACCTGAGAGTCATTGCACACCCCTGGGCACACCTGGGATACACCTGGGGGCATCTGGGCACACACCTGGGCATACACCTGGGCACACCAGGGGCACCTGGGCACACCTGCGGTACACCTGGGCACACGTGGGATACACCTGGGGGCATCTGAGAGTCATTACACACACCTGGGCACACCTGGGCACACCTGGGCACACCTGGGCACACCTGAGAGTTATTACACACACCTGGGCACACCTGGGGGCCCCTGGGCACATCTGGGCACACCTGGGCACACCTGGGAACACCTGGCACACCTGAGAGTCATTACACACACTTGGGCACACCTGGGATACACCTGGGCACACCTGAGAGTTATTACACACATCTGGGCACACCTGGGCACACCTGGGGGCATCTGGCACACCTGAGAGTCATTGCACACACCTGGGCACACACCTGGGCACACCTGGGGGTGAGGAACACACCTGGGGGCACCGGGGCACACCTGCAGCAGTAAACACACCTGGGCACGCTTGGGCAGAGCTGTCTCACCTGTGCAGATCCAGGTGTGCAGTGGCAAGGTGCAGTGCTGGCACACCTGTCTGTCTCACCTGTGTCACCTGTGTCAC
>NW_024505316.1:0-360 GCF_017590055.1 Onychostruthus taczanowskii | reverse complement strand
TCCTGGGGGTCCCAGCTGGGCTGGGTGGGAGTGAAGGGCTCTGCTCCCCTCCTGGAGCTTTTCCTCCCGCTGAGATCAGCTCTGCCCCTCTCTTGTGGGTTCATTCCTTTATTTACCTTGTTTTGCTCCTGTTTTCTGGCAGTTTTTGATGTGCTCTGCAGTTGAACCTCTCCCATTTTTAAGGCAGATTTGTTTCCAGTCCATCTCAGTGTCAGCTCTGGAAATCAACCTCAGCAGTGGGTCAGGGAATGTTGTTAAAATCCACAGGAACTTAGAAACTTTTGAGTTGTGGGTGACTGTTTTGGTTTGTTTCCTTCCTCAGGTCTGTGAGGAATAGAATCTGGATCTGGAAGAGTAGAA
>NW_024505315.1:0-360 GCF_017590055.1 Onychostruthus taczanowskii | reverse complement strand
ATATATATATATATACACACACACTCATACATATGTTTAAATATATGTCAATGGAGCAATCATTGTGAAAAGGGCAGAATATTCTTTTGAAGGAAGGGTTTTAGAACATGCAGAGTGGAGGAACAAGAGAAAAAAATGTCAGAAGACAGCGATCAGAAGTATTCATTATACTCAATAAATGGGCATTTTAAATATATTACATACAAAAAATATATTTTAAATGTACATTTTAAATATATCATACATATAAAATATAATTAAAATGAACATTTAAAATATAATGTATATACTATATATATAATATACATTCTACATAATATATATAGTATATATGTAGTATATTATATATTACATTTATAT
>NW_024505314.1:0-360 GCF_017590055.1 Onychostruthus taczanowskii | reverse complement strand
CGAACTGGGACGAACTGGGAGGGGGGAGCACGGCCAGCTTTGGGGTGTCCCGGTGCCGGGGTGCCCCCAGCCCCCCGGGGGTCACGGGGGGGTCCGGGCGGGGCTGCGGCGCGGGAGGCGCAGCCGGGGCAGCTGGAACGGGAGGCAGCGCACGGGGCGCGGCGCCGGCAGCTCCGAGAAGAAGGTTCGAGAACGGGGGGGGGGCCCCGCCTCGGCCTCCGAGCCCCCCAAATCCTGCAGCACCCCCAGGATCTCCCGCCGAGGGCCCTGAGCCCGCAGACCCCGAGCGTCCAGCAGCGCGGCCACGTGTCTGCGGCTGTGGGGACAGCGGGGTGGGGACAGGGACAGAGGGACAGGGGG
>NW_024505313.1:0-360 GCF_017590055.1 Onychostruthus taczanowskii | reverse complement strand
CATCTGTACTGTCTCACCCTTCTCATGGAACAGAAGTTTTGAAAACACCTCCCAGTTACCCTGTGTGTGGGTCAGAGAAGGGCTCAGTGCAGCACCAGGGGAGCAGGAGGAGGGAGAAGGGAGACGTGCAGGCTCTCTCACAGCTCAGGCTCTCCTTGTCCAAACGTGAGCTCAGGCTTGGTGCTGAGCGAGGAGCCTGAACCACCCCAGCTCTGCACAGCCAACACGACTCCTGGGAAATGAAATCTCTTTTTCCCTGTGATTTTCTCACTGCTTTTTCACTGTGCTCCAGTTTCTGAGGCCCCAGTTCTGAATTCTTGTCGTGTTCCTCACGAAGGAGCTTTCAGAGCCTCTTGATCC
>NW_024505312.1:0-360 GCF_017590055.1 Onychostruthus taczanowskii | reverse complement strand
CTTTTAAGAAGCCGTTGCCCTTTTAAGGCTGCGTTGCCCTTTTAAGAAGCCGTTGCCCTTTTAAGAGGGCGTTGCCCTTTTAAGAGGGCGTTGCCCCTTTAAGGCCGTTTCCGAGGGACCCACCCGAGGCTTTAAGGCTCCGCCCCCTCCCAGTTCATCCCAGTTCATCCCAGTCCCCTCCCGGTAACGCCCAGTCCTCCCTCTCTCTACTGGTTTGTACTGGGATAAACTGGGAGGGACTGGGAGTCACTGGTTTCAACTGGGAGGGCGCTGGGCCATACTGGGAGTTACTGGGAGAGACTCGCGTCCCATTGGTCCGTGTCCCGCATTCCCGCTCTCCTATTGGTCATTTACGCTGTC
>NW_024505311.1:0-361 GCF_017590055.1 Onychostruthus taczanowskii | reverse complement strand
CCCCTGTCCCCTGTCCCGTGTCCCCTGACTGTGCACGCCGTGCTCCCCGTGTGTCCCCGCCATGTCCCCAGTGTCCCTGTCCGTGTCCCCCGTCCCCTGACTGTGCACGCGGTGCTCCCCGTGTGTTCCCCCCGTGTCCCTGTGTCCCTGTGTCCCCATGTCCCCGTGTCCCCCCCCGTGTCCCCTGTCCCCTGACCGTGCACGCCGTGCTCCCGCATGGCGGCGGCGGCGGCGCTGTCGGCGATCAGCGTCACCGGGATCCCGTCGTGGCGCAGCTCCAGCGCCGAGAGCCGCGAGCCCTGGTTGTAGGGCCGGGTCTCGGTGCAGAACACGCGGGACAGAGACCCCCGCTCGTGCAGGG
>NW_024505310.1:0-361 GCF_017590055.1 Onychostruthus taczanowskii | reverse complement strand
GCAGCTGAAAATAGAAATTAATCTCTTTACAGCCACTCACAGCCACTCCGATTTTGACAGAAATGGGAAATCACAGCTAGAAAATCTAAATCCTGCCTTTCTTCCCTAAACTTGAAACTACAGATTAACTTGACAGATGTCTGGGCCTCATTAATATTGCTATTGTCTTTCTCTGAATAATGAGCCTGGTGATCACTGTGCTCCTTTGGGACAGGCAGGCTTTAATAGCACCCTCATTACTATGAAAATATGAAGACCACAGTAACTGTGGGTTTTTCACACAATCATGAAAAATGCTTTTGAAAGGGAATTTTGCAGTCTTTCCAATGCTGTTAAAATACTGTAAAAAAAAAAAAAAAAA
>NW_024505309.1:0-361 GCF_017590055.1 Onychostruthus taczanowskii | reverse complement strand
TGTTTGGGCATGGGGCGCAATCAATGATCTTGAAGGTCTCGCCCAACCTAGTGATTCTGTGTGATACACTCTACTACACAGCAAAATTTTCTCCCCCCCATCACTTATCCCAGTAAAGATACGTATTTTCTAGGAACATACAGCTCCTTTTCAGAAAAATTTTCAGATGTCACGCATCCCGTCCAAGTAGTATCATATCTACACTTTGGTGTACAGACATGTTTTGATTTCTATTCTGGAATTTGATCTCCAATAAAGTAACTGCGTGCTACCTTTTCCTGGAGACATCCTGATTCACTGACTAGACAGAATAATCTGCTACATTTTGGATAGCCCATTACACAACTTCATGAGATTATTT
>NW_024505308.1:0-361 GCF_017590055.1 Onychostruthus taczanowskii | reverse complement strand
CTTAAAAGAAAATCCTAATCCTACCACATATAATTTGCATTTCCCAGATATTCTTTGCTCCACCTCTTTGGGCTCACCCTCTTTGCCATACATCGTACACTAGAGCCAGTCCCTATCCTGTCACAGTGTCCAAACGTGGCCCCTGCCAGCACACCCAGAGGGCACAGCCAGCAGCATCATGGGCAGCCGGGGTGTCCAGCAGCTTCATGGGGGCCAGGATGTCTAGCAGCCTCCTGGGGCTCAGGGATGACTGCCATCCCTGCACAGGGCAGGGGTGTGGTGGGGTCAGGTACTGCCTGGAACTGAGCCCTGGCTACCCCACAGCCCCAGCCCGGGCCTGCACCTCCCCACAAGCCCCAAG
>NW_024505307.1:0-361 GCF_017590055.1 Onychostruthus taczanowskii | reverse complement strand
GACATTGGGGACACTGGGGACATTGTGAGGACATCGGGGACACTGGGGGGTTCCAGGAGGCGGGTGTGCTCTGGGGGAAGGTGTGCCCAAGGGGGGGACACTGGGGGGACAGTGGTGACAGCGTGGGGACACTGCAGGTGTGGTGGGGACACGCTGCTGGCCCCTGTCCCTGTCCCTGTCCCTGTCCCTGTCACTGTCCCCTGTGTCCCCAGCGGTGGCCGAGGCCCTGCTGGCCCCCGGCTCCGTCCCCGGCTGCTCGGGCACGCGGAACCTGCGCGACAACCTGGCCGACCTGCGGGCGCAGGTGGCGGCGAACCAGAAAGGGATCGGGCTGGTGCGGGAGCTGATCGCGCAGCACGGG
>NW_024505306.1:0-8344 GCF_017590055.1 Onychostruthus taczanowskii | reverse complement strand
ATTCCCAGGGGTGTTTGGTGTGTTTTCAGTGTTCCCAAGGGTGTTTTTGGTGTTCCCAGGGGTATTTCGGTGTTCCCAGGGTGTTTCTGTGATTCCCAGGGGTGTTTCCGGTGTTCCCAGGGGTATTTTTGTGTATTTTCGGTGTTCCCAGGGTGTTTCTGTGACTCCCAGGGGTGTTTGGCCATTTTTGGTGTTCGGTACCTCCGGGTAGACGCCGATCAGGCTCTGCGCCTTGGTGTAGAATTCCTCCTTGAGGGAGATGACGATGGCCTGGAAGTTGGCGGCCGACTGCTCCTTGATGTAATTGGCCACCTGGGGACCCCAAAAATGGACTTGGCACCCCAAAAATGGACTTGGCACCCCAAAAGACACGCTTGGCACCCAAAAAAATGGACTTGGCACCCCAAAACCCGGCTTGGCACCCCAAAAATGGACTTGGAATCCCAAAAAATGGATTGGCACCCCAAAACCCGGCTTGGCACCCCAAAAACCCGGCTTGGCACCCCATAAAATCAACTTGGAACCCCAAAAAAACAGCTTGGCACCCCAAAAAATGGACTTAGCACCCTAAAAACCATGCTTGGCACCCCAAAAAATCGACTTGGCACCTCAAAAACCACGCTTGGCACCCCAAAAATGGACTTGGCACCCCAAAAAAACACGCTTGGCACCCCAAAAACACGCTTGGCACCCCAAAAACCAGCTTGGCACCCAAAAAAAACAGCTTGGCACCCAAAAAAACAGCTTGGCACCCCAAAAATGGACTGGGCCCCCCAAAAAATGTGCCTTGGCACCCCAAAAAATCGACTTGGCACCCCAAAAACCACGCTTGGCACCCCAAAAATGGACTTGGCACCCCAAAAAACCGGCTTGGCACCCCAAAAAAACACACTTGGCACCCCAAAAACCAGCTTGGCACCCAAAAAAAACAGCTTGGCACCCCAAAAATGGACTGGGCACCCCAAAAAATGTGCTTGGCACCCCGAAAACCTGGCTTGGCACCCCAAAAAATGTGCTCGGCACTTAAAAAAACCCAGGTGGCACCCCAAAAAATGCACATGGAACCCCAGAAATGGACCTTGAAACTCAAAAAATGGAGCTGGCACCCGAAAAAACGCCTTGGCACCCCAAAAAACAGACCTGGAACCCCACAAAATGGAACTGGCACCCCAAAAACTGGACCTGGAAACTCGAAAAGCAGCTTGGCACCCCAAAAAATGTAGCTGGAAACGAAAAAATCCCACCTGGCACCCCAAAAAATGGACCTGAAACCCCAAAAAATGGACCTAAAACCTCAAAAAACAGTTTGACATCCCAGAAAAACCCCCTGGCACCCCAAAAAATGGATCGGGAGTGCCAAAAAGGGGACCGGGGACCCCAAAAACCACATGGGGACCCCAAAAATGGGGTGGGGATCCCCAAATTTGGGGCTGGGGGCAGAAACATTAACTCAGTGAGGGGGAAAATGAGGTTGGGGTGACCCCAAAATCCCGGGGGGCGCCCCAAAATGGGGCGGGGATCCCCAAATTTGGGGCTGGGGGCAGAAACATTAACTCAGTGAGGGGGAAAATGAGGTTGGGGTGACCCCAAAATCCCGGGGGGAGCCCCAAAATGGGGAGGGGACCCCAAAATGGGGAGGGGACCCCAAAAGCGGGGAGGGGCCCCCAAAATTGGGGTGGGGAACCCCAAAATTGGGAGCTGGGGGGACAAAATCCCTCCCTGGGGAGCAGAAATGGGGCTGGGGGAGGTTGGGGGGACACCCCCAGACCCCAAAACTTTACAGGGGGAGCCCCAAAATGGAGAGGGGACCCCAAAAGTGAGGAGGGACCCCCCAAAAGCGGGAGGGGCCCCCCAAATTCCCACCTTGCCGATGTTGGTGTTGTCCAGCGCGGCGTCGATCTCATCCAGCACGAAGAACGGCGCGGGTTTGTAACTGGGGGGGCAAAGGGGTGAGACCCCAAAAACGGGCACCCCAAAAATGGGGAACCCCAAACTGGGTGAGACCCCAAAAACGGGCACCCCAAAACTGGGTGAGACCCCAACACCGGGCACCCCAAAAACGGGCACCCCAAAAATGGGGAACCCCAAACTGGGCGAGACCCCAACACCGGGCACCCCAAAAACGGGCACCCCAAAAACGGGGAACCCCGAACTGGGTGAGACCCCAAAACCGGGCACCCCAAAACTGGGTGAGATCCCAACACCGGGGATCCCCAAAACTGGGCACCCCAAAAATGGGGAACCCCAAAAACGGGGAACCCCAAACTGGGTGAGACCCCAAAACTGGGCACCCCAAAAACGGGGATCCCCAAAAATGGGGCACCCCAAAACTGGGCACCTCAAAAACGGGGAATCTCAAAACTGGGGAACCCCAAATTGGGTGAGACCCCAAAACCGGGCACCCCAAAAACGGGGTACCCCAAAAACGGGGAACCCCAAAAACGGGGCACCCCAAACTGGGTGAGTCCCAAAACCGGGCACCCCAAAAATGGGGGTGAGATCCCAACACCGGGGATCCCCAAAACTGGGCACCCCAAAAATGGGGAACCCCAAAAACGGGGAACCCCAAACTGGGTGAGACCCCAAAACTGGGCACCCCAAAAACGGGGATCCCCAAAAATGGGGCACCCCAAAACTGGGCACCTCAAAAACGGGGAATCTCAAAACTGGGGAACCCCAAATTGGGTGAGACCCCAAAACCGGGCACCCCAAAAACGGGGTACCCCAAAAACGGGGAACCCCAAAAACGGGGAACCCCAAAACTGGGGACCTCAAAACTGGGACACCCCAAAAACGGGGAACCCCAAAACAGGACACCCCAAAAATGGGGAACCCCAAAAACGGGGCACCCCAAAAATGGGAAACCCTGAAACTGGGTGAGACCCCAAAACTGGCTGAGACCCCAAAACAGGACACCCCAAAAATGGGGAACCCCAAACTGGGTGAGACCCCAAAAACGGGGATCCCCAAAAACGGGGCACCCCAAAAACGGGGTACCCCAAAAACGGGGAACCCCAAAAACGGGGCACCCCAAACTGGGTGAGTCCCAAAACCGGGCACCCCAAAAATGGGGAACCCCAAACTGGGTGAGTCCCAAAAACGGGGAACCCCAAAAATGGGGAACCCCAAAACTGCGTTAGACCTCAAAACTGGGGCACCCCAAAAGGAGCCAGCCCTGGTTTTGGGGTTCCCCCTGGGTTTTTGGGATTTCCCCCCAGTTTTTGGGGTCTCCCCTGGGGTTTTTGGGATTTCCCCCCCAGTTTTTGGGGTCTCCCCTGGGGTTTTTGGGATTTCCCCTGGGGTTTTTGGGGTTCCCCCGGGTGTTTTTGGGGTCCCACCTGCGGATGGTGCTGAGCAGGGCCAGGGCAGCCGAAGGGGGGAATTTTGGGGAGGATTTGGGGTCCCACCTCTGGGTTTTCCCATGGAGCTTTTGGGATTTCCCCCAGATTTTTGGGATTTCCCCCAGATTTTTGGGATTTCCCATGGGGGTTTTGGGGTCCCCCCGGGTTTTGGGGTCCCACCTGTGGATGGCGAAGAGCAGGGCCAGCACAGCCAAAGGGAGATGTTTTTGAGATTTTCCTGGGGTTTTTGGGATTTCCCCCAGATTTTTGGGATTTTCCCTAGGGATTTTGGGGTTCCCCCGGGTTTTTGGGGTCCCCCCGGGTTTTGGGGTCCCACCTGTGGATGGCGAAGAGCAGGGCCAGCGCAGCCACGGTTTTCTCCCCCCCCGACAGGTTGTCCATGGGCCGGAAACGCTTCCCGGGGGCCACACAGTTGTAATTGATCCCGTCCAGGTACGGCTCCTCGGGGTTCTCCGGTCCCAAAAATGCCTGAGGGGACATTGGGGACATCACTGGGGACATTGGGGACACTGAGATGACACTGGGGACATCACTGGGGACACAGGGGACACGGGGGACACGGGGACATGGAGGTGACACAGTTGTAATTGATCCCATCCAGGTACGGCTCCTCGGGGTTCTCGGGGCCCAGGAACGCCTGAGGGGACATTGGGGACATTCAGGTGACACTGAGGTGACACAGGTGACACTGGGGACATCATTGGGGACATTGGGGACACAGGGAGGGCTCCTCAGGGCCCAGGAACACCTGGAGGATGGGCGGGGCCTGCCCTGGGCCAGCCCAGGTGTGCCCAGGTGCCCAGGTGTGCCCAGGTGTGTGCCCAGGTGTGTGCCCGGTGCCCAGGTGCGTGCCGGTGCCCACCTGGGCGCTGCTGTTGCGGGACAGCGCTTTGTAGATCTCGTCGATGTTGGTGGCCACGGCCTCGAAGCAGGAGTTGAAGCGGTCGAACCGCTCCTTCTTCATCTGCTCAAACGCCTGCTTGGCCTTCTTGGCGCGCTTGCGGGCCGCCTCGAACTCTGGGGACAGCGGGGACAGCGGGGACATCAGGGACAGCGGGGACATCACAGACACCCAGGGAAATCCAGGGACAGCCAGGGGACAGCCATGGGACACTGGGGTCAGGACGACACCCAGGGAAATCGGACATCAGGGACAGCTGGGGACATCAGGGGACAGCTGGGGACAGCAGGGACAGTCAGGGACAGCCAGGGGACAGCAGGGACAGCCCCAGGGACATTTGGGTCAGGGGAACAGGACCAGGGGACACTGGGGTCAGGACACGCCTGCTCAGCGTTCTTGGAGCGTTTACGGGCGGCCTTGAACTCTAAGGGGACATTGGGGACATCAGGGGACAGCAGACACCCAGGGACACCATGGGGACATTGGGGACATCAGGGGACATCACAGACAGCCAGGGACAGCCAGGGGACAGCCATGGGGACAGCCCGAGGGACATTGGGGTCAGTAGCGTTTACGGGGGGCCTCGAGCTCTGAGGGACACTGGGGACAGCAGGGACGGCTGGGGACATGAGGGGACATCACAGACACCCAGGGGACACTCCATGTCCCCTCCACATCCCCCCATGTCCCCACAGTGTCCCCCCATCCGAGGTCTCCTGGAACTTGTCCCCACCATGTCCCCATGTCCCCACCCTCTGAGGTCTCCTGGAACTCGTCCCCAGGTCCCCCCATGGTGTCCCATCTTGTCCCCACGGTGTCCCCATGTCCCCACCATCCGAGGTCTCCTGGAATTTGTCCCCATCATGTCCCCACGATGTCCCCCAGTCCAAGGTCTCCAGGAACTTGTCCCCATGTCCCACCATGGTGTCCCCCCGTGTCCCACCGTCCAAGGTCCCCTGGAACTTGTCGTGGACACTGTCCCATGTCCCCCCCGTGTCCCCACGGTGTCCCCCCGTGTCCCACCATCCGAGGTCTCCTGGAACTTGTCGCGGACGCTCTCCAGTTTCTCCATGGCTTTCATGTTGGGCGCGGCGATGCGCTGCAGGACGCTCTGCTGCTCCGTCAGCCGCTGCTGCAGCGCCGCCATCTCCTGCCGGATCTCCTCCTCGGCCTGGGCGTCCTGGGGACACGGGGACAGTGGGACATTGGGGACAGCAGCCCACCATCCGAGGTCTCCTGGAATTTGTCCCCATCATGTCCCCACGATGTCCCCCAGTCCAAGGTCTCCAGGAACTTGTCCCCATGTCCCACCATGGTGTCCCCCCGTGTCCCACCGTCCAAGGTCCCCTGGAACTTGTCGTGGACACTGTCCCATGTCCCCCCCGTGTCCCCACGGTGTCCCCCCGTGTCCCACCATCCGAGGTCTCCTGGAACTTGTCGCGGACGCTCTCCAGTTTCTCCATGGCTTTCATGTTGGGCGCGGCGATGCGCTGCAGGACGCTCTGCTGCTCCGTCAGCCGCTGCTGCAGCGCCGCCATCTCCTGCCGGATCTCCTCCTCGGCCTGGGCGTCCTGGGGACATGGGGACATGAGGGGACACGGGGACATCAGGGACAGCAGGGGACATCAGGGACATGAGGGGACACACAGGGTGTGAGGGACACGGGGACACGTCAGCCGCTGCTGCAGCGCCGCCATCTCCTGCCGGATCTCCTCCTCGGCCTGGGCGTCCTGGGGACACGGGGACAGTGGGACATTGGGGACAGCAGGGGACATTGGGGACATGGGGACACAGGACATGCAGACAGCAGGGGACATCAGGAGACACAGGATATGCCCAGGTGTGCCCAGCTGTGCCCGGTTGTGCCCAGCACGCCCAGGTGTACCCGGGCATGTCCAGCTGTGCCAGCTGTACCCAGGTGTGCCAGCTGTACCTAGGTGTGCCCAGGACATGCTCAGGACATGTCCAGGTGTGCCCAGCTGTGCCCGGTTGTGCCCAGCACGCCCACGTGTACCCGGGCATGTCCAGCTGTGCCAGCAGTACCCAGGTGTGCCAGCTGTACCTAGGAGTGCCCAGGACATGCTCAGGACATGTCCAGGTGTGCCCAGCTGTGCCCGGTTGTGCCCAGCACGCCCACGTGTACCCGGGCATGTCCAGCTGTGCCAGCAGTACCCAGGTGTGCCAGCTGTACCTAGGAGTGCCCAGGACATGCTCAGGACATGTCCAGGTGTGCCCAGCTGTGCCCGGTTGTGCCCAGCACGCCCACGTGTACCCGGGCATGTCCAGCTGTGCCAGCAGTACCCAGGTGTGCCAGCTGTACCTAGGAGTGCCCAGGACATGCTCAGGACATGTCCAGGTGTGCCCAGCTGTGCCAGGTGTGCCCAGGACATGCCCAGCTGTGCCAGCTGTGCCCGCTGTCCCACCTTGAGCTCCTCGGGCAGGTCGCTGTAGTCGATCTCGATCAGCGCCTCGCGCGCGTACAGGCTGGAGCTGCGCTGGGAGCTGCCCCCCGCGTCCTCGCCGGTGCCACCGCCCTGAGGGGACACAGGGGACACAGAGGGGACAGTCAGGGGACACGGCTGGAGCTGCCCCCCGCGTCCTCGCCGGTGCCACCGCCCTGAGGGGACACAGGGGAGGGGGACAGGCGCGGACAGACAGGGGACACGGCTGGAGCTGCCCCCCGCGTCCTCGCCGGTGCCACCGCCCTGAGGGGACACAGGGGACACAGAGGGGACAGTCAGGGGACACGGCTGGAGCTGCCACTGGTGTCCTCGCCAGTGCCACCACCCTGAGGGGACAATCAGAGTGACACAGAGGACAATTGGTGGTCAGGGCACGTGGGGGACACTTGGTGACACAGGGTGGCTCAGGGTGACACAGGGTGACCCAGGTGTCACCTCCTCCTGGCTGATGTCATCCATGGAGCCGCGGGCCAGCGGCAGCCGGAGCACAGAGGGTGACACGGGGGTGGCTTAGGGTGACACAGGGTGGCACAGGAGGACAGGCCTGAGGGGACAATCAGAGTGACACAGAGGACAATCGGCGCTCAGGGGACATGGGGGACACTTGGTGACACAGGGGGTGGCTCAGGGTGACCCGGGGGTGTGGCAGGTGTCACCTCCTCCTGGCTGATGTCGTGCATGGAGCCGCGGGCCAGCGGCAGTGGGAGCACAGGGGGTGACACAGGGTGACACAGGGTGACCCGGGGGTGGCTCAGGGTGACCCGGGTGTGGCTCACGGTGACACAGGGGTGGCTCAGGGTGACCCGGGGGTGACCCAGGGTGACACAGGGGTGGCTCAGGGTGACCCTGGGGTGACCCAGGGTGACACAGGGGTGGCTCAGGGTGACCCGGGGGTGTGGCAGGTGTCACCTCCTCCTGGCTGATGTCGTCCATGGAGCCGCGGGCCAGCGGCAGGCGGATGTCCTGCATCTTGCAGGCCTGCAGCAGGTTGTGGCGGTCGCTGCGCTTCTGCTCCAGCTTGGTCTCGATGGCCGTCACCTCCTTCTGCAGGTGGGTCATCTCCCTGGGGACACGGGGACACGGTGGGGACAGGGCAGGGGACAGGGAGTGGGGACAGGGACAGGACATGGGGACGTGGTGGGGACAGGGCAGGGGACAGGGAGTGGGGACATGGTGGGGGACAGGGAGTGGGGACATGGTGGGGGACAGGGAGTGGGGACATGGTGGGGGACAGGGAATGGGGACAAAGAGTGGGGACATGGGGACAGGGCATGGGGACAGGGTGGGGACAGGGAGTGGGGACATGGGGACAGGGCAGGGGACAGGGCAGGGGACAGGGCATGGGGACATGGTGGGGGACAGGGAATGGGGATGTGGCAGGGGACAGGGACACAGGGACAGGAGATGGGGACACAGTGTGGGGACAGGGCATGGGGACAGGGACACGGGGATATGGGGACATGGTGGGGACAGAGCATGGGGACATGGCAGGGGACAGGGACATGGGGACACGGTGGGGGACAGGGAATGGGGACATGGTGGGGACAGGGACATGGGGACAGGGCATGGGGACAGGAACATGGGGACAGGGAATGGGGACACACCCACGAAGACACGCC
>NW_024505305.1:0-361 GCF_017590055.1 Onychostruthus taczanowskii | reverse complement strand
TTTCAATTTTGTCAGCACGAATCATACTTTTTTATTACACCATGAACCCTCTGTTATATTTTTTTCTCCCCTGTCCACTTGAGGAAGAGAGGGACAGAAGGGCTTTGGTGGGTGTCTGGTATCCAGCCAGGGCCAAACCACTAGGAGAGTGAAGAAAGTTCACCCTGACCGGTGACAACAGCGGACGTTTGTGTACCGGCTTGATGGCAGTTTAAAGGGTTACGGCTTTCATCTTGCTTCGGCTTCTCAGCTGATTCCAGCAGTCCATGGCAGATTCTTCTCTTGGCACATATTTGAGTGTAAGCCACCAGGATGGGGCCACAGGCTCGGCAGCACTGCAAGGTAATGGTGGCAAATAATG
>NW_024505304.1:0-361 GCF_017590055.1 Onychostruthus taczanowskii | reverse complement strand
TTTTTTTTTTCTCTTTTCTTCTGAGGCATTCTTTATTCTTGCTCTGATCAACTATGATAATCCTTGTATTTCTATATAATCTTATCTAAGTTAAATACAGGTGTTAACTAATCACCCCAGCATTCCTGTGAGTCCAGTAAAGAAATCAGATGCAAAAACTACCTGCAGTTCCCCAGGGCCAGGCACTGAGTCACTCTGTGTGGCTGGGACTGGACCGTGGGCATTGCACTGTCCAGGCATCCATCCCACACTGAAGGGAGCAGCCAGGCAGGAGCAGCTCCAGCAAAGGCAGTTGTAGGTGATGAGCTGGCCAAGCCTGGAGAGTAAAGATTTTCCAAGGATGGTGGAACACAGCTGTGGA
>NW_024505303.1:0-361 GCF_017590055.1 Onychostruthus taczanowskii | reverse complement strand
TTGAATTTCTGTGACTGACAGCAGAGCTTGTGCTGTGTTTGGTTTTCAGGGCTGAGGTTGACAGCACGAGGGAGTTGTACCAAATGTTTATGAGATGAATTTGCTTTCTTTCAGGCAAGACTTGAAGTGATCACTTTGTGCAGCTCCCACAACTGGCAGAAAGCTCTGGCAGAGGGTGAAGGATGTGTTTTGCTTTCACAGAGTATTTACAAGAGCGGTACCACGTGCTCAGAAAATATGTGAAACATTTCTAGGGTAGAACTTCCTCATGTCTCTTTTATTTCTTTTTAAACAGCACAGCTTTTCCTTCACCTTTAAGAGTTTTTAATCATAGAATCATGAAATTGTTTGGGTTGGAAGG
>NW_024505302.1:0-361 GCF_017590055.1 Onychostruthus taczanowskii | reverse complement strand
CTGGAGTTCCCCAGCAGCGCCACGGGGCTGCGCGGCGGCTCCTGGGTGGTGTCGGGCTGCTCGGTGCTGCGCGACGGCCGCTCCCTGCGCGAGGACTTCGGGCCCGACCTGGACGCGCTGGCCGAGGGCGACCGCGTGGGCGTGCAGGCCACGGCGGGCGGCGAGCTGCGCCTCTGGGTCAACGGCCGCGACTGGGGCGTGGCGGCCGCGGGGCTCCCCCCGCGCGTCTGGGCCGTGGTGGATCTCTACGGAAAGTGCACCCAGGTCACCGTGGTGGCCCCCGAGCCGCCGGCCCTGACACCGCCGGGGGTGGCACCGCCGGGGCCGCCGGAGGGGGGGACGGAGGAGGAGGAGGAGGAGG
>NW_024505301.1:0-361 GCF_017590055.1 Onychostruthus taczanowskii | reverse complement strand
TTATGTTATGTTATGTTATATTATATTCCAAGATTTTTCATGCAGAAAATCTGATTTTTATTAATTTATTTTAAATCAATTATAATTATTATTATTTATCCTAATTATTATATTATTATTATAATTTATTATCAAATAACAATTACAATAATTTTATTATGCAAAGAGGGGAAGTAAAAAATAGTATAATAGGAAATAGTATAATATCTAATCCTATTTTAATAATATTTTATAATACTTAAAATTTTATTTCAGAATGGTTTTATTGTATATTTTATTATATATTTAATTATATTTTTATAATATCTTTTATGATTTCAAGTGTCTTTTATTATTTGTATCTATTATTTGTTTTACAGTA
>NW_024505300.1:0-361 GCF_017590055.1 Onychostruthus taczanowskii | reverse complement strand
ACCGGCACCGGGCCCCGCACCGGGCCCCGCGGGCAGCGTCGCCGAGCTCACCCGCTGGCCTGGGACAGCACCCGCAGCCCCTCGGCCGGGATCCGCCGCGTCACGAACACCGACATGGCCCGTGCCACCGCCACCGCCACCGCCGGGACAGCCCCGAGCCTCGGAACGGCCGGGAACACCGGAACAGAGCGCGAACACCGGAACAGCCCCGAGCAGCGCCGGAACACCGGAACAGCCCGGGCACACCGGAACCGCCCGCCCGCCGCTCCGGGGCCGCTCCGCCCCGGGCCCGCCTCCTGCGCGCCCTGCGCTCGGCCGCCCGTACCTGAGCGGGCAGGTGTGCCATGCACAGGTGTGCCAT
>NW_024505299.1:0-361 GCF_017590055.1 Onychostruthus taczanowskii | reverse complement strand
AAGGAAGGGAGAAATAAAGCTGAGCTTTTCTAAACGTGACAAAATTGAGATCTTTCACAGAGGGGAGGAAAAACGCACCAAGAAATGAAAAACCCACCGAGAAATGGAAGACGCCCCCCCGTAAACACCAATTAGGAGTCGGGATCGTTTCAGTTGATGTTTGCCCTCAGAATCCACAGGGTTAGGAAAGACTCTAGGTGAGAATTGTGCCACCCCCACCTCTGCTGGAAGTGGCAGAGGGCAGGACAGAACCATCCCAAAAAACCCCATCCATCCTCTCCTCCGGGACCCCGCTCCGCGTTCCCGAGCTCCGCGGCGCTCCCACCTGTCGTTGAGGCAGCAGTAGATGATGGGGTTGTAC
>NW_024505298.1:0-362 GCF_017590055.1 Onychostruthus taczanowskii | reverse complement strand
GGGGTCCCCATTTTGGGGTCCCCATTTTGGGGTCCCGATTTATGGGGGTCTTTTTGGGGTCCCCATTTAGGGGGGTCTTTTTTTGGGGTCCCGATTTTGGGGTCCCCATTTTAGGGTCCCCATTTAGGGGGGGTCAATTTGGGGGTCCTCATTTTGGGGTCCCGATTTTGGGGTCCCCGTTTGGGGTGGGGGGCGTGGCCTGACCCCAATCCCCTCCCCCAAACCCCAACGGGGACCCCCCGGAGAGCCCCGATCGATGGGGGAGGGGCGCAGGTGTGCTCAGGTGTGCACAGGTGTGTCACAGGTGTGTCACGGGTGTGCACAGGTGTGTCACGGGTGTGTCATGGGTGTGTCACGGGTGT
>NW_024505297.1:0-362 GCF_017590055.1 Onychostruthus taczanowskii | reverse complement strand
AAGGTGCAATTTTGTAGAGTTCCTTTCAGTTTCTGAGGTGTTCCTGGATCACATTTCTTTCTGGGATGCTTGTGTGGCTATCTCTCTTGCACTAGAATTACCTTAAAGATGTTTGAAAGATAAAACATTAAGAACCAAGCAGTGAGATCTGCTGCTCTGAACTGCTCCTGTACAGGAGTCTCTGGTACAGTAGACTTTGACTTGAGGAATGAAGACAAAGATAAAAGGAATGGTTTAAATCCAAGCTACATTTGGATTTTTATTGCATGGATTCAGATAGTTCTCAGGAAATGTAAAACTGCAGTCTAGACTAATCCCTTCCCTGCTTCTCTGCAGGACTCTGGAGGAGCGTGCTCAGAGGC
>NW_024505296.1:0-362 GCF_017590055.1 Onychostruthus taczanowskii | reverse complement strand
CATGTTTTGCCCCAAACCCGCCCAAAGGGGGGAAGTTGCCCGTTTTCACCTGAACCAGGTGTTGTTGGCCGGGAGCTGCTGGGGCAGGATGAGGCCGCCCCGCACGTGGACGTTGATGTGACCCAAAGGCGCCGGAAAGTTCCGGAACTGCCGCCGGAACCCGACCTCCTCGTCCTGCGGGACGGCGAGGAACGGGTTAAATCCGCCCCGTTTGGGGTTGCGCTAATTAGCGAATTGTAACTCGTTAATGTTTAGAGAGGTGGCTGGAAAATCGAGGGGGAAATTACCAAAAAATGGTAAAAAATGGGCAAAAAACGACAAAAAAATGGACAAAGATACAACAAAAATTGAGCAAAAAATAG
>NW_024505295.1:4432-8344 GCF_017590055.1 Onychostruthus taczanowskii | reverse complement strand
CCAATGTCTCCAGTGTCCCCAATGCCACCGTTGTCCCCAATCCCCCCAGTGTCCGCAATCCCCCCGATGTCCCCAGTGTCCCCAATGATGTCCCTGTGTCCCCTGTGTCCCCAGACTTCCAGCGGTGCCAGCGCGCCATGGCCGCCCGCGGCGCCGACGCCGGCCCGTGCCAGTGGTACCTGCGCGTCTACAAATCGCTGTGCCCCACGTCCTGGGTGAGTCACCAGTGTCACCAATGTCACCAAATGTCACCAGGGTGTCCCCAAATGTCACCAGTGTCACCAATGTCACCAATGTCACCAAATGTCCCCAGGGTGCCCCACGTCCTGGGTGAGTCACCAGTGTCACCAGTGTCACCAGTGTCCCCAAATGTCCCTAGTGTCCCCAAGGTGCCCCACCTCATGTGTGAGTGCTGGCCCCAAATGTCCCCAAATGTCACCAATGTCCCCAAATGTCACCAAATGTCCCCAGGGTGCCCCACCTCATGGGTGAGTCACGTCACCAGTGTCACCAATGTCCCCAAATGTCACCAATGTCCCCAACTGTCCCCAGTGTCCCCAAGGGTGCCCCACCTCCTGGGTGAGTCACCAATGTCCCCAATGTCCCCAATGTCCCCAAATGTCCCCAAATGTCCCCAGGGTGTCCCATCTCCTGGGTGAGTGATGGCCCCAAATGTCCCCACATGTCACCAATGTCCCCAATGTCACCAAGGGTGCCCCACGTCCTGAGTGAGTGCTGGCCCCAAATGTCACCAGTGTCACCAAATGTCACCAGTGTCACCAAGGGTGTCCCATCTCCTGGATGACTGCTGGCCCCAAATGTCACCAAATATCCCCAATGTCCCCAAATGTCCCCCGAGTGTCCTCAAGGTGTGAGGCCCGTGAGGAGGGGATCTTCCCCGGCAAGATCTGAGCGTCCCCAGCGCGGTGACATCGGGGACGGGCCACGGGGAGGGCTGGGGACACGGCTGTCACCTCCCCAGGGGACACGGCTGTGACCTCTGGGGACACGGCTGTCACCCCCAGGGGACACGGCTGTCACCCCTGGGGACACGGCTGTGACCCCTGGGGACACGGCTGTCACCCCCAGGGGACACGGCTGTCACCCCTGGGGACACGGCTGTGACCCCTGGGGACACGGCTGTCACCCCCAGGGGACACGGCTGTCACCCCTGGGGACACGGCTGTGACCCCTGGGGACACGGCTGTCACCCCCAGGGGACACGGCTGTCACCCCTGGGGACACGGCTGTGACCCCTGGGGACACGGCTGTCACCCCCAGGGGACACGGCTGTCACCCCTGGGGACACGGCTGTGACCCCTGGGGACACGGCTGTCACCCCCAGGGGACACGGCTGTCACCCCTGGGGACACGGCTGTGACCCCTGGGGACACGGCTGTCACCCCCAGGGGACACGGCTGTCACCCCTGGGGACACGGCTGTGACCCCTGGGGACACGGCTGTCACCCCCAGGGGACACGGCTGTCACCCCTGGGGACACGGCTGTGACCCCTGGGGACACGGCTGTCACCCCCAGGGGACACGGCTGTCACCCCTGGGGACACGGCTGTGACCCCTGGGGACACGGCTGTCACCTCTGGGGACACATCTGTCACCCCTGGGGACACAGCTGTCACCCCCCCGGGGGACACGCGGTGGCACCGCCAATAAACGGTTAAAAACTGGGCCTGGTCCTTGGCTTTGGGGACACTTGGGGGGGATTTGGGGACAATCTGGGGACATTTAGAGATTTTGGGGACAATCTGGGGACATCTAGAGACATTTGGAGACAGTTTGGGGGGATTTGGGGACAGTTTGGGGACATTCAGGGACAATTTGAGGGGATTTGGGGACATCTGGGGACATTCAGGGACAGTTTGAGGGGATTTGGGGACATTTGGGGGACATTTAGGGACAATTTGAGGGGATTTGGGGACATCTGGGGACATTTAGGGACAATTTGAGGGGATTTGGGGACACTTGGGGGACATTCAGGGACAGTTTGGGCACAATTTGGGGACACTTGGGCACATCTGGGGGGATTTGGGGACAGTTTGGGAACATTCAGGGACAATTTGAGGGGATTTGGGGACATTTGGGGACACTTGGGCACATCTGGGGGGATTTGGGGACATTTGGGGACAATTTGGGGGGATTTGGGGACATTTACAGGCAATTTGGGCCCAGTCCCCCCCAGTCCCCCCCAGTTCCCTCCCAGTGACACCAGTGACCCCCAGGTGACACCAGTGGCTTTATTGTCCCCAGCCCAGCCCAGGTCACGGCCCCAGGACGGCCCCGGGCACCACCGGGGCTCCCAGTGCTCCCAGTGCTCCCAGTGCTCCCAGTGCTCCTCCCACCGGGGCTCCCAGTGCTCCCAGTGCTCCCAGTGCTCCTCCCACCGGGGCTCCCAGTGCTCCCAGTGCTCCTCCCACCGGGGCTCCCAGTGCTCCCAGTGGCCCCCCCGCGGCTCCTCCCAGTGCTCCCAGTGGCCCCCCCAGGGCTCCTCCCAGTGGAGCTCCCAGTCCCCCTCCCAGTCCTACATTTAGGGACAATTTGACTCCCAGTCCGCCCAGTGGGGCTCCCAGTGCTCCCAGTGCTCCCAGTGGAGTTCCCAGTCCGCCCAGTCCCCCTCCCAGTCCGCCCAGTGCTCCCAGTGGAGCTCCCAGTCCGCCCAGTGGGGCTCCCAGTGCTCCCAGTGCTCCCAGTGGAGCTCCGAGGGGTCTTCCCAGTGCTCCCAGTGGAGCTCCCAGTGCTCCCAGTCCGCCCAGTGGCTCCAGCAGGCGACCTGGGGGGACACGGGCTGGGGTCACTCTGAGGCCACCGTGGTTGTGGTCATCGTCATCTTCATCATCATCATCATCATCATCATCATCATCATCATCGTCATCATCCCGCCCCATCGTCATCATCATCATCATCATCGTCATCATCCCATCATCATCATCGTGACCATCATCATCATCATCATCATCATCACCATCATTATCACCATCCCATCATCATCTTCATCATCCCCCAATCATTATCATCATCATTGTCATCATCATCTTCATCATCTTCATCATCATCATCATCATCATCATGATCGTCATCATCCCATCACCATCATCATCATCATCATCATCATCATCATCATCTTCATCATCTTCATCATCCCCCAATCATTATCACCATCATCATCACCCCATCATCATCATGACCATCATTATCATCATCATCATCATCATCATCATCATCATCCTATCATCATCAGCATCGTCATCATCTTCATCATCCCCCAATCATTATCATTATCATCACCATCATCATCATCACCATCGTCATCATCCCACCATCATCATCCCACTCCCACTGCCATCATCATCACCATCTTCATCATCCCACCCCATGATCATCATCATCCTCATCATCCCATCATCATCACCCCACCACTCCACCATCATCATCATCCCACCCCACCATCATCTTCATCATCCCACCCCATCATCTTCATCATCCCACCCCACCATCATCATCCCATCATCATCCCACCACCCCATCACCATCTTCACCATCCCAAACCACCATCATCATCTTCATCATCACATCCCATCACCATCATCATCGTCATCATCATCATCCCATCTTCATCCCACCGCCCCATCATCGTCATCCTTGTCATCTTCATCCCATCATCGTCATCATCATCACACTACCCCATCATCGTCATCTTCATCATCCCACCACCATCATCATCGTCATTGTCTTCATCCCACCATCCCCATCCTCATTGTCAACCTTCCTCCCCTTCCCCATCGTCACCTTCCTCCCATCCTCATCATCACCTTCCTCCCCATCCCCATCATCACCTTCATCCCATCCTCATCATCACCTTCCTCCCCTTCCTCCCATCCTCATCATCACCTTCCTCCC
>NW_024505295.1:0-4240 GCF_017590055.1 Onychostruthus taczanowskii | reverse complement strand
GCTCCCAGTGCTCCCAGTGCTCCTCCCACCGGGGCTCCCAGTGCTCCCAGTGCTCCTCCCACCGGGGCTCCCAGTGCTCCCAGTGCTCCTCCCACCGGGGCTCCCAGTGCTCCCAGTGCTCCTCCCACCGGGGCTCCCAGTGCTCCCAGTGGCCCCCCCGCGGCTCCTCCCAGTGCTCCCAGTGGCCCCCCCAGGGCTCCTCCCAGTGGAGCTCCCAGTCCCCCTCCCAGTCCTCCCAGTCCACCCAGTGGAGCTCCCAGTCCGCCCAGTGGGGCTCCCAGTGCTCCCAGTGCTCCCAGTGGAGCTCCGAGGGGTCTTCCCAGTGCTCCCAGTGGAGCTCCCAGTGCTCCCAGTCCGCCCAGTGGCTCCAGCAGGCGACCTGGGGGGACACGGGCTGGGGTCACTCTGAGGCCACCGTGGTTGTGGTCATCGTCATCTTCATCATCATCATCATCATCATCATCGTCATCATCCCATCATCATCATCGTGACCATCATCATCATCATCATCATCATCATCTTCATCATCTTCATCATCCCCCAATCATTATCATCATCATTGTCATCATCATCTTCATCATCTTCATCATCATCATCATCATCATCATCATCCCATCACCATCATCATCATCATCATCATCATCATCATCATCTTCATCATCTTCATCATCCCCCAATCATTATCACCATCATCATCACCCCATCATCATCATGACCATCATTATCATCATCATCATCATCATCATCATCATCATCCTATCATCATCAGCATCATCATCATCGTCATCATCCCCCAATCATTATCATTATCATCACCATCATCATCATCACCATCGTCATCATCCCACCATCATCATCCCACTCCCACTGCCATCATCATCACCATCTTCATCATCCCACCCCATGATCATCATCATCCTCATCATCCCATCATCATCACCCCACCACTCCACCATCATCATCATCCCACCCCACCATCATCTTCATCATCCCACCCCATCATCTTCATCATCCCACCCCACCATCATCATCCCATCATCATCCCACCACCCCATCACCATCTTCACCATCCCAAACCACCATCATCATCTTCATCATCACATCCCATCACCATCATCATCGTCATCATCATCATCCCATCTTCATCCCACCGCCCCATCATCGTCATCCTTGTCATCTTCATCCCATCATCGTCATCATCATCACACTACCCCATCATCGTCATCTTCATCATCCCACCACCATCATCATCGTCATTGTCTTCATCCCACCATCCCCATCCTCATTGTCAACCTTCCTCCCCTTCCCCATCGTCACCTTCCTCCCATCCTCATCATCAGGACACCAAGGTGGGGACACCAAGGGGGGGACAGCGGGGTCACCATGGGGGGACAGTGGGGCGCTGTGGGGACAGCAGGGTCACCACGGGGGGGTCACCATGGGGTCACCACGGGGACACCATGGGGGGACAGCGGGGCGCTGCAGGGACCACGGGGACATGGGGGGACACGGGGGTCAGGGGTGGACACTGGGATGGACACAGAGATGGACACAAAGGTCAAGGATGGACATGGAGAGGTCAGGGATGGACACAGGTGGACATAAGGTCATGGATGGACACGGGGAGCTCATGGGTGGACACAGGTCATGGATGAACATGGGCATGGACACTGGGAGGTCATGGATGGACACGGGGATGGACACAGAGGTCAAGGATGGACACAGGTCAAGAATGGACACGGGGAGGTCATGGATGGACACAGGGATGGACACAGAGGTCATGGATGGACACAAAGGTCACAGATGGACACAAAGGTCAAGGGTGGACACAGGGGTGGACACAGGAAGGTCATGGATGGACACACAGGTACTGGGTGGACACTGGGATGGACACAAAGGTCATGGCTGGACACAGAGGTCCTGGGTGGACATGAGAAGGTCACAAGTGGACACAGGGATGGACACAGAGGTCATGGGTGGACATGGAGAGGTCACAGATGGACACTGGGATGGACACAGGAAGGTCATGGATGGACACAAAGGTCATGGATGGACATGGGGATGGACGCAAAGGTCACAAATGGACACAGAGGTCATGGATGGACACAGGGATGGAGACAGAGGTCATGGATGGACACGAGAAGGTCCAGGACGGACATGGGGATGGACACAGAGGTCACAGATGGACGCAGAGGTCATGGATGGACACGGAGATGGACACAGAGGTCATGGATGGACACAGGGGTGGACACAGAGGTCATGGATGGACACGGGGATGGACACAGAGGTCATGGATGGACACGGGGGTGGACACAGAGGTCATGGATGGACACAGAGGTCATGGGTGGACACGGGGATGGACACGGGGATGGACACAAAGGTCACGGATGGACACAGAGGTCACGGATGGACACGAGAAGGTCCAGGACGGACACGGGGAGGTCACGAAGGTCACACCAAGGTCCTGCGAGGACCCCCCAGGGCCCAGCCGCCCCCACCCCGTGTCCCTGCCCCGTGTCCCACTCACGGCAGCGGCCCTGGGGACACCTCCCGGTGTCACCGCGGTCACTCTGCGTGTCCTTGTGGTCACTCTGCGTGTCCCTGCGGTCACTCTGCGTGTCCTTGCGGTCACTCTGCGTGTCCTTGTGGTCACTCCCGGTGTCACCGCGGTCACTCTGCGTGTCCTTGTGGTCACTCCCGGTGTCACCGCGGTCACTCTGCGTGTGCCCGCGGTCACTCTGCGTGTCCTTGTGGTCACTCTGCGTGTCCCCGTGGTCACTCTGCGTGTCCTTGTGGTCACTCTGCGTGTCCTTGTGGTCACTCTGTGTGTCCCTGCGGTCACTCTGAGCCGGGACCCCGTGGGGATGAGCGGGAGCCGGAGGGCAGAGCCGGGACCCCGTGGGGATGAGCGGGAGCCGGAGGGCAGAGCCGGGACCCCGTGGGGATGAGCGGGAGCCGGAGGGCAGAGCCGGGACCCCGTGGGGATGAGCGGGAGCCGGAGGGCAGAGCCGGGACCCCGTGGGGATGAGCGGGAGCCGGAGGGCAGAGCCGGGACCCCGTGGGGATGAGCGGGAGCCGGAGGGCAGAGCCGGGACCCCGTGGGGATGAGCGGGAGCCGGAGGGCAGAGCCGGGACCCCGTGGGGATGAGCGGGAGCCGGAGGGCAGAGCCGGGACCCCGTGGGGATGAGCGGGAGCCGGAGGGCAGAGCCGGGACCCCGTGGGGATGAGCGGGAGCCGGAGGGCAGAGCCGGGACCCCGTGGGGATGAGCGGGAGCCGGAGGGCAGAGCCGGGACCCCGTGGGGATGAGCGGGAGCCGGAGGGCAGAGCCGGGACCCCGTGGGGATGAGCGGGAGCCGGAGGGCAGAGCCGGGACCCCGTGGGGATGAGCGGGAGCCGGAGGGCAGAGCCGGGACCCCGTGGGGATGAGCGGGAGCCGGAGGGCAGAGCCGGGACCCCGTGGGGATGAGCGGGAGCCGGAGGGCAGAGCCGGGACCCCGTGGGGATGAGCGGGAGCCGGAGGGCAGAGCCGGGACCCCGTGGGGATGAGCGGGAGCCGGAGGGCAGAGCCGGGACCCCGTGGGGATGAGCGGGAGCCGGAGGGCAGAGCCGGGACCCCGTGGGGATGAGCGGGAGCCGGAGGGCAGAGCCGGGACCCCGTGGGGATGAGCGGGAGCCGGAGGGCAGAGCCGGGACCCCGTGGGGATGAGCGGGAGCCGGAGGGCAGAGCCGGGACCCCGTGGGGATGAGCGGGAGCCGGAGGGCAGAGCCGGGACCCCGTGGGGATGAGCGGGAGCCGGAGGGCAGAGCCGGGACCCCGTGGGGATGAGCGGGAGCCGGAGGGCAGAGCCGGGACCCCGTGGGGATGAGCGGGAGCCGGAGGGCAGAGCCGGGACCCCGTGGATGAGCGGGAGCCGGAGGGCAGAGCCGGGCCCCTGAGGAGAGCCGGGGCTCCCAGGCGCGCTCCCGTCAGCCCCTCCAGGGACGCAGCACGCGCGCGCGCCCGCGCGGCTCGGTGACGTCACGGACGCGGGGCGGTACGAGGCGGGGGCGCGGCCGGGCGCGCGCCTTTGTTTTGGGCGGCAGGTTAGCTCGGGGCTGAGCAGCAGCAGGGCGGGGCCGGGGGCGGGGCCGGGGGCGGGGCCAACGCAGGCGGAGCCGTCCGGGAGGCAGAAGGGCAGCGGGAGCGCGGCGCCGTCCAGCTGGGGAGGGGCGGCACCTTCGTCACCATCGTCATCATC
>NW_024505294.1:0-362 GCF_017590055.1 Onychostruthus taczanowskii | reverse complement strand
TGTCTTAATAACCTTCCATTTCTCTCAGGGAGATAAAATGATTGAAAAATTAAATAGTAAAGTGATTATTACTGTCATTATCATTGGCATTAAAGCAGGTCAAAGTGTCAAAACATTACCTCTGCAAAGGATCTGCTGGACTGGAATCTTTATTTCTTCCACCGAGAATTTTACTGTGTGGATTTTAATAGCCAAACATTTGGAAAAACGTCTTTGGAGGATTAGGTGGCTGGAGCTGATGAAATGCTCTTATGTAAGCTGGGAAAATCATTGCTGAAATACAAAATTCAACACAAAACATCGTCTGGGCCTGATAGCTTGGGTTTTAAGTTTTTCTTCTCTGTTTTGGAATATATATATAT
>NW_024505293.1:0-362 GCF_017590055.1 Onychostruthus taczanowskii | reverse complement strand
TAACTGTATTCTATTATGTATTATGTATTATAATATACAGAATAACTGCATTATAATTGCATTACAACTGCATTATAATTGTATTACAACTGTATTATAATTGTATTATAACTGCATTACAACTGCATTATAACTCTATTATAAAATATATTATATATTAATTATGTATTATAATATACTGCATTGTAATGGTATTACAACTGGATTATTATAATTGTAAAAATACAACACACAGACATGAAGCAGAAAAATCATAGATTAGTTTAGAAAGTTGTATTAGTTTAGAAGATTATATATTATATTATAATATAAAAGAATATGTAAAATATAATGTAATATAATGTCATGTGATAAATATAATA
>NW_024505292.1:0-362 GCF_017590055.1 Onychostruthus taczanowskii | reverse complement strand
CCTCCCAGTCCATCCCAGTACACCCCACAAAGCCTTAAACCACTTTAATGACAAAAATAGACTCTGTGCGGCGGCTCCTATAAAAAGGGGGGGCTCTGGGGAGGGGCGGGCGCCCCCCGCCCGTGTCAGGAGCAGGCGGGGGGGTCGCGGCAGGGGGGGCGCGCCCCGAAGAAGGCGGGCTCGGTCAGGGGGTGCAGCAGCAGCAGGAAGCCCAGCACCCCCAGCAGGTAGGCGGGGAGCAGCGCCCGGCGCCGCGGGTGCCCCAGCGCCGCGCCCAGCGCCGGGAACCCCATGGAGTTACAGAAGGAGTGGCACAGCACCGGCCCCGCCAGGTGACCTGGGGACAGGGACACGGGGATGGC
>NW_024505291.1:0-362 GCF_017590055.1 Onychostruthus taczanowskii | reverse complement strand
ACATGATTGGTTAATCCTAGCTGTTCATGCATTTAAAATAGGATGCTGAATGGATCATCTGTTTTCTGTGGTCATCTGGCCCGCCTTTTGCTTCTTTTTTCTCAAACTTGCTGACAACCTTGCTGAGTCTTGATGACTCTTCTTCTTGTATGTTTCTCAAGGATATACTGACCCTGTTTTCTGAATGTGTCCATTCTCTTGCAAAAACTCCTCAAAGTGCAAAAAATCCTCAACAGTTCCCTGTTCTTCTTTTTGCACAAGCCAGACTGATTTAAAAGCATGGTCGATTAACTTTTGCCCACAGTGTAGTAAGCAAGGCATTATAAGTAAAATTTCCAAAAGAATACAAAGTATCATAATGC
>NW_024505290.1:0-362 GCF_017590055.1 Onychostruthus taczanowskii | reverse complement strand
CATCACTGGTGACGTCATCGCTCTCCTGGCAGGGTTGGCGTTCCCCGAGTGTGCGGGGGGGGGTGGGGGGGACTCTGATGACGTCACAGCCGTGACGTCACACCGCAGCGACACTGAGGATGTGGCGCTGACCATGGTGTCGCACTGATGACGTCACTGATGACGTCACGGATGACGTCATCCCTCTCTAATCAGGATTTTCGTGTTCCCCGAGTGGGCGCACGAGGCCGAGTCCAGCCCCGGCTGTGGCACCGTGTGACACGATGATGTCACGCCCACAGTGTCACGGTGATGACGTCACTGGTGACATCACTGATGACATCATCACTCTCTAATTAGGTTTCGCGTTCCCCGAGTGGGCG
>NW_024505289.1:0-362 GCF_017590055.1 Onychostruthus taczanowskii | reverse complement strand
TCCTGAGCAGGTACCTCTCACTGCTTATAGCTCTTCAGACAGTAACATACTGGGTCACTTGCAGCAGTCACCATCTCAGTAATTCTGTTTCAGGAGGTGATGTTGACTTACTCCTTACCCACAGAGCTTCTTGAGCACGGGGTAAGCTGGATCCTCCAAGACTCCATGAGATGATACTCAGGGTCTAGGAACTCAACTTCAGAGCAGTACTGCTACTGCACACACAACTGCTGTCGCTACCCAGAACTTTTTGACTGTCAGAACAGGCAAGGGCAGTAAAGAGCCTTCTCCTCTAGTTTAACCAAGTTCCATCAGAAGAGGTGAAATCCATACATACCGTGTCATCTTACAGAAGCTGAACT
>NW_024505288.1:0-362 GCF_017590055.1 Onychostruthus taczanowskii | reverse complement strand
AGTGGGATGAGATGAATTTTGAGGTCCTTTCCAGCCCAAATCCTCCTGGGATTCTGTGAAGTTGGGCACCTCTGTGCCCTGTGCAGGGCCTGTCCTTGGAGCTGTCCTTGGGCAGGGATGGGGAGCTCAGGTTTCACCTGCACCACTGCATTCACAGCCTGCAGCAAGGACAGCCTGGCTGGGCTGGCACTCCCAGCTCCCTTCAGTGACCTCTTGCAAAACATCCAAATATCCTCCCCTGTGCCCGCAGTGCTGCTGCTCCCCTGGGGCCCCGGGGGCTTGGCCAAGGCTGCCCTGTTCTGATGGCACTGCAGGATTGGCTTCTCAGGACCTGAAGGAGCAGCTGGAGCTGTGCCAGGGGA
>NW_024505287.1:0-362 GCF_017590055.1 Onychostruthus taczanowskii | reverse complement strand
CAGTTTAGAGTTAAGATATAACTTACACTTTTTTACAATTTATTATTCATGTTTTTCTGTTTACAATTTATTTTTTCTATTAGTTAGACTTTTCCTTATTGTTTAAGTAGTTTGTTGTTTTCAAAGATAAGTTATGATTTGTAACCTAAACATTAAGTCGTAATATGCTAACCTGAATTCTTGCCTGACAGACTCTGAACCTAAATGCTGCAGCTTCATTAATATATAATTCATACAAATTAAAACCATACTGTTTTCTGTCACGCTGCTTGCAAGGGACCCTTGCAAACAGATGACAGAGAGTAAGTTAGAATTTTAGTAAAGACAAAAGGTGAGATGTTGCAGTACAAGCTGACTTGTAC
>NW_024505286.1:0-362 GCF_017590055.1 Onychostruthus taczanowskii | reverse complement strand
GACGGCGAGGGCGGCCGGTGCCGTTTGCGCCGCGCCGCCGCCGCGCCGCCGTCCCTCTCGGCCACCGCCACCACCTCCTCGGGCGCCTCCAGCACCTCCTCCAGGCGCGGCGGCGTTTTGGGGGGCGCGGCGTAGTTGTGCTCCAGCAGCACGGCCGGGGGGGGGTCCCGGCCCGGGGGTCCCCCCTCTTCATCATCATCGTCATCGGCGTCGTCGTGTGTGAGCGCGATGGCGGCCAGCACCGCCAGGTCGCCGGCGGGTTGGGGACCCCCGGGTGGGGCGCCGGGGGGGCCGCGGGACAGCTCCAGCAGCGAGGTGGCGCCCAGGTGCTCGGCGGGGCCGCGGGGGGAGGGGCGGCGGTG
>NW_024505285.1:0-362 GCF_017590055.1 Onychostruthus taczanowskii | reverse complement strand
GGGGTGGGGTCCTGGGAGGGGTTTGGGGCAGGATTTGGGATTGGGTCCAGGACAGGATTTGGGGCAGGTTTTGGGATGAGCTTTGGGGCGGGCTTTGGGGTCGGGTCCAGGACAGGATCTGGGTCCCGGGCGGGCTTTGGGGCGGGGTCTGCAGCGCCATTTGGGGCAGGGTTTGGGACGGAATTTGGGACAGAATTGGGGACGGGCTTTGGGGCATTTCTGGGGGCTGATTTAGGGCCGCTGTCCCCTCGGTGTCACCGTCACTGTCCCCGAGAGGTCCCCGGCTTTGGGGCGGGATTTGGGGCAGTTTTTGGGGCCGGTTTTGGGGCAGGATTTGGGGCGGGTTTCTGACCACTGTCCCC
>NW_024505284.1:6467-8409 GCF_017590055.1 Onychostruthus taczanowskii | reverse complement strand
TGTCACTGTCACTGTGTCACTGTCAATATGCCACTGTCACAGTGTCACTGTGTCATTGTCACTGCCACTGTCACTGTGTCATTGTGTCACTGTCACTGTCCCTGTGTCACTGTCACTGTGTCACTGTCCATGTGTCACTGTCACTGTGTCACTGTGTCATTGTCACTGCCACTGTCACTGTGTCACTGTGTCATTGTCACTGTCACTGTCACTGTGTCACTGTCAATATGCCACTGTCACAGTGCCCCCCCTGAGTGCCCCGCGCCCCTCCCCCCAGGCTGTCGGTGGGGGCTCCGGGGGTCGCGGGGTGCCGGGACCCCCCCCTGTGCGGGGGGGGCTGCGAGGCCATCGTGGACACGGGGACGTCGCTGGTCACCGGGCCCAGCGCCGAGGTGGCCGCGCTCAACCGGGCCCTGGGGGCGACCAGCGCCCCGGGGGGGCAGGTACGGACCCCCGGGACCCCCGGGGGGGGGGGCTCTGAGTGACCCCGAGTGTCACCGAGTGACCCTGAGTGTCCCCAAGTGACCCCGAGTGACACCGAGTGTCCCCGAGTGTCACCGAGTGTCACCGAGTGTCCCCGAGTGACCCCCATGGCCCCCTGGGGGGAGGGCGTTAGGGGTCCCTGAGTGTCCCCCACGACCCCCCGGACCTCTGGGTGGGGGTCCCTGTGTGTCCCCGAGTGACCCCCATGACCCCCCTGGACCCCTGGGTGGATGTTGGGGGTCCCGGAGTGTCCCCCACAACCCTCGGACCCCCTGGGTGGGGGTCCCTGAGTGTCCCCGAGTGTCCCCCACGACCCCGGGTCCCCTTTGGGTGGGGGTCCCTGAGTGTCCCCTTTGGGCGGGAGTCCCCCCGTGTCCCCTTTGGGTGGGGGTCCCTGTGTGTCCCTCCTGCCTGGGGGTCCCCAAGTGTCCCCTTTGGGCGGGGGTCCCTGAGTGTCCCTGTGGGCGGGGGTCCCCCCGTGTCCCCCCCGTCCCCTGTGGGCGGGGGTCCCTGTGTGTCCCCTTTGGGTGGGGGTCCCCCATGTCCCCTGTGGGCGGTGTCCCTGTGTGTCCTCTTTGGGCGGGGGTCCCTGTGTGTCCCTGTGGGTGGGGATCCCCCGGTTCCCCTTGGGGCCCCTGTGGGCGGTGTCCCTGTGTGTCCTCTTTGGGTGGGGGTCCCTGAGTGTCCCCGTGGGTGGGGATCCCCCGTGTCCCCTTTGGGCGGGGGCCCCTGTGTGTCCCTGTGGGTGGGGGTCCCCCCGTGTCCCCCGTGTCCCCTGTGGGCGGTGTCCCTGAGTGTCCCCGTGGGCGGGGGTCCCCCCGTGTCCCCCGTGTCCCCTGTGGGCGGGGGTCCCTGTGTGTCCCCTTTGGGTGGGGGTCCCCCATGTCCCCTGTGGGCGGTGTCCCTGTGTGTCCTCTTTGGGCGGGGGTCCCTGTGTGTCCCTGTGGGCGGGGGTCCCCCCGTGGCCCCCGTGTCCCCTGTGGGCGGGGGTCCCTGTGTGTCCCTGTGGGCGGGGGTCCCCCCGTGGCCCCCGTGTCCCCTGTGGGCGGGGGTCCCTGTGTGTCCCTGTGGGCGGGGGTCCCCCCGTGGCCCCCGTGTCCCCTGTGGGCGGGGGTCCCTGTGTGTCCCTGTGGGTGGGGGTCCCCCCGGGTCCCCCGTGTCCCCTGTGGGCGGTGTCCCCACGCCCGTGTCCCTCCCCAGTACCTGCTGGACTGTGACAAGGTCCCGTCCCTGCCCAACGTCACCTTCGTCCTGGGGGGCAAGGAGTTCACGCTGGGCCCCCGGCAGTACGTGCTGCAGGTGGGACTGTCACCGTGTCACCGTGTCACCTGTGTCACCCGTGTCACCTGTGTGTCACCTGTGTGTCACCTGTGTCACCTCTGTGTCACCTGTGTGTCACCTGTGTGTCACCTCTGTGTCACCCCTGTCCCTTCTGTGTCACCCCTGTCACCTCTGTCAG
>NW_024505284.1:6001-6205 GCF_017590055.1 Onychostruthus taczanowskii | reverse complement strand
TGTCACCTGCGTGTCACCTGTGTGTCACCCGTGTCACCTGTGTGTCACCTCTGTGTCACCTCTGTGTCACCTGTGTGTCACCTGTGTCACCCGTGTCACCTGTGTGTCACCTGTGTGTCACCTGTCACCTGTGTGTCACCTGTGTGTCACCTCTGTCACCTGTGTGTCACCTCTGTGTCACCTCTGTGTCACCCCTGTCCCTTC
>NW_024505284.1:0-4681 GCF_017590055.1 Onychostruthus taczanowskii | reverse complement strand
ACATCCCCTTGTCCCCAGCTTTGTCCCCGTGTCCCTCACATCCCCTTGTCCCCAGCTTTGTCCCCGTGTCCCTCACATCCCCTTGTCCCCAGCTTTGTCCCCATGTCCCTCACATCCCCTTGTCCCCAGCTTTGTCCCCGTGTCCCCCACATCCCCTTGTCCCCAGCCCTGTCCCCGTTGTCACATGCCGTGTCCCTGTCCCCAGGTGTCGCAGTGGGGGTCCCCCACGTGCGTCAGTGGCTTCATGGCCCTGGATGTCCCCCCGCCCGCGGGTCCCCTCTGGATCCTTGGGGACGTTTTCCTGGCCGTGCACTACGCCGTCTTCGACCGCGACCGCGACCGCGTGGGGCTGGCACGCAGCAAGTGACACCCGGGGACACCCGGGGACACCTGGGGACACCTGGGGACACCCTGAGGACGTCCCCAGGACACCCGTGGACACCTGGGGACACCACAGGGACACCTCGGGATCATTGGGACGCCCCGGGGACACCCTGGGACACCTGGGGACATCCCCGGAACGCCCTGGGGACACCCTGGGGACCCCTCGGGATCATTGGGACACCCCGGGGACACCCTGGGACATCCCCAGGACACCCACGGACACCTGGGGACACCTGGGGACACCTGGGGACACCCTGAGGACATCCCCAGAACACCCTGGGGACACCCTGGGGACACCTTGGGGACATCTCCGGGGACATCCCCAGAACACCCTGGGGACACCCTGGGGACATCCCCGGGGACACCTCGGGACCATTGGGACACCCTGGGGACACGCCGGGGACACCCCCAGGACACCCTGGGGACACCCTGGTGACGTCCCTGGGACACCCTGGGGACATCTCGGGATGATTGGGACACCCTGAGGGCCACCCTGGGGACATCCGTGTCCTCCCTGGGACCACTTGGGTGTCCCCAAGTGACAGCCACACCTTGGGACCACCCTGGGGACACCTTGGGACCACCCTGGGGACACCAGGGTGTCCCCAAGTGACACCAAGGACCCCTGGGGACCCCCGGATGGCTGGGTCCTCCTTAGGGCCACCCAACCCAAGGGGACCTTGGGGACCCCCTGGATGTCACCTGGGGTCACTGGGACCCCCTGGGTGTCACCCCAGGGGTCACTGGGACCCCCTGGATGTCACCCGGGTCCCCTTGGGGGGGCTCCAATAAAGCTGCTGGTTTGGGGGCTCCTGCTCCTGGCTGTTTCCTGGGGGGGACCCCAAGTGACAGTGACGCCCCCTCCCCACCCAGCACCTCCCAGGTCCCCCCCATTCCCCCCCCCATAAAGGTGGGCTTTTCCCCCTCAGAGTGGGCGTGCCCTCCCCTCAGTGTGGGAGTGCTCTCCCCTCACGGTGGGCGTGGTTTCCATAAAGGTGGGCTTTTCCCCCTCAGAGTGGGCGTGCCCTCCCCTCAGTGTGGGAGTGCTCTCCCCTCACGGTGGGCGTGGTTTCCATAAAGGTGGGCTTTTCCCCCTCAGAGTGGGCGTGCCCTCCCCTCAGTGTGGGAGTGCTCTCCCCTCACGGTGGGCGTGGTTTCCATAAAGGTGGGCTTTTCCCCCTCAGAGTGGGCGTGCCCTCCCCTCAGTGTGGGAGTGCTCTCCCCTCACGGTGGGCGTGGTTTCCATAAAGGTGGGCTTTTCCCCCTCAGAGTGGGCGTGCCCTCCCCTCAGTGTGGGAGTGCTCTCCCCTCACGGTGGGCGTGGTTTCCATAAAGGTGGGCTTTTCCCCCTCAGAGTGGGCGTGCCCTCCCCTCAGTGTGGGAGTGCTCTCCCCTCACGGTGGGCGTGGTTTCCATAAAGGTGGGCTTTTCCCCCTCAGAGTGGGCGTGCCCTCCCCTCAGTGTGGGAGTGCTCTCCCCTCACGGTGGGCGTGGTTTCCATAAAGGTGGGCTTTTCCCCCTCAGAGTGGGCGTGCCCTCCCCTCAGTGTGGGAGTGCTCTCCCCTCACGGTGGGCGTGGTTTCCATAAAGGTGGGCTTTTCCCCCTCAGAGTGGGCGTGCCCTCCCCTCAGTGTGGGAGTGCTCTCCCCTCACGGTGGGCGTGGTTTCCATAAAGGTGGGCTTTTCCCCCTCAGAGTGGGCGTGCCCTCCCCTCAGTGTGGGAGTGCTCTCCCCTCACGGTGGGCGTGGTTTCCATAAAGGTGGGCTTTTCCCCCTCAGAGTGGGCGTGCCCTCCCCTCAGTGTGGGAGTGCTCTCCCCTCACGGTGGGCGTGGTTTCCATAAAGGTGGGCTTTTCCCCCTCAGAGTGGGCGTGCCCTCCCCTCAGTGTGGGAGTGCTCTCCCCTCACGGTGGGCGTGGTTTCCATAAAGGTGGGCTTTTCCCCCTCAGAGTGGGCGTGCCCTCCCCTCAGTGTGGGAGTGCTCTCCCCTCACGGTGGGCGTGGTTTCCATAAAGGTGGGCTTTTCCCCCTCAGAGTGGGCGTGCCCTCCCCTCAGTGTGGGAGTGCTCTCCCCTCACGGTGGGCGTGGTTTCCATAAAGGTGGGCTTTTCCCCCTCAGAGTGGGCGTGCCCTCCCCTCAGTGTGGGAGTGCTCTCCCCTCACGGTGGGCGTGGTTTCCATAAAGGTGGGCTTTTCCCCCTCAGAGTGGGCGTGCCCTCCCCTCAGTGTGGGAGTGCTCTCCCCTCACGGTGGGCGTGGTTTCCATAAAGGTGGGCTTTTCCCCCTCAGAGTGGGCGTGCCCTCCCCTCAGTGTGGGAGTGCTCTCCCCTCACGGTGGGCGTGGTTTCCATAAAGGTGGGCTTTTCCCCCTCAGAGTGGGCGTGCCCTCCCCTCAGTGTGGGAGTGCTCTCCCCTCACGGTGGGCGTGGTTTCCATAAAGGTGGGCTTTTCCCCCTCAGAGTGGGCGTGCCCTCCCCTCAGTGTGGGAGTGCTCTCCCCTCACGGTGGGCGTGGTTTCCATAAAGGTGGGCTTTTCCCCCTCAGAGTGGGCGTGCCCTCCCCTCAGTGTGGGAGTGCTCTCCCCTCACGGTGGGCGTGGTTTCCATAAAGGTGGGCTTTTCCCCCTCAGAGTGGGCGTGCCCTCCCCTCAGTGTGGGCGTGCCCTCCCCTCACGGTGGGCGTGGTTTCCCCACAGGTGGGGCTTCCCCTCAGTGTGGGCGTGCCCTCCCCTCAGTGTGGGCGCGTCCCCGCCGCGCCTGCGCGCCCCGCGCCCTCCCCGCCGCGCCGGGATGCGGCACCCGCCGTCCCCTCTCCCTCCCCTCGCCCCCTCCTCCTATCGCGACTCTCGCCTGTGGGCGCGTCCCCGCCGCGCCTGCGCGCCCCGCGCCCTCCCCGCCGCGCCGGGATGCGGCACCCGCCGTCCCCTCTCCCTCCCCTCGCCCCCTCCTCCTATCGCGACTCTCGCCCCCTCCTCCTGTCGCGACTCTCGCCATGGGCTGGCAAGCCGAGCGCGACAAAGTGGTGATCAACGTCGGCGGCGTCCGCCACGAGACCTACCGCAGCACCCTGCAGACGCTGCCCGGCACCCGCCTGGCCGGGCTGGCCGAGCCGGGCGCCGCCGCCCGCTTCGACTACGATGCCGGCGCCGGCGAATTCTTCTTCGACCGCCACCCCGCCGTGTTCGCCTACGTGCTCAACTACTACCGCACCGGCAAGCTGCACTGCCCGGCCGACGTGTGCGGGCCGCTCTTCGAGGAGGAGCTCGCCTTCTGGGGCATCGACGAGACGGACGTGGAGGCCTGCTGCTGGATGAATTACCGGCAGCACCGCGACGCCGAGGAGGCCCTGGACAGCTTCGAGAGCCCCGAGGGGCCCGGGCCGCCCGAGCCCGCCGAGCCCAAGCGGCTGTGCCTGGAGGAGGGCCGGCAGGCCAGCTGGTGGCGGCGCTGGAGACCCAGGCTCTGGGCGCTCTTCGAGGATCCCTACTCGTCCAGGATGGCCAGGGTGAGGGGTTGGGGGCGTTCTAGGATGGGTTAGGGGGGGTTGAAGGGGGTTAGGGAGTTCCTGAGGGGATTTAGAGGGGATTTAGAGGGGTTTAGGGCGGCCCTGAAGGGGTCTCGGGTTGGGGGGCTGTGGGAGGTTTTAGGGGGGGTCTGAGGGGGTTTAGGGGGTTTAATAGGGCTGTGAGGGGGTTCGGGGGGCTCCGAGGGGAGATCTGAGGGAGCTTAGGACAGTTCGAGGCTTTTAGGGGCAGTTTTAAGGGAATTAAAGTGAATTCTAGAGGGGTTTAGTGCATCTTTGAGGGGTTTTGGGTGGTATGTGAGGGGTTTAGGGCATCTCTGAGAGGGCTGGGGGGGCTCTGAGGTGATTTTGGGGGGGAAAATGTAAATTTGAGGGGGCTCTGAGTGGGTTTAGAGGGGCTCTGAGAAGGTTTAGGACGTTCCAGAGGGGAGTTAGGGATGTCTGAGGGAGTTCAGGACATCCCCGAGGGAGTTTAGGGGGTGTTAAAGTGATTTTGAGGGCGCAGAGGGGTCTCTGACAGGGTTGGGGGCGGGGATGTGGGGGGATTAAAGGGGTCTGCAGGAGGGTTTAGGGCATCCCTGGGGGGCTCTGAGGGGGTTTAGGGCATTTTTGAGGGGGTTGAAGTGATTTTTGGGGTCTGCAGAGGGAATCTCTCAGGTTTGAGAAGGCTCTGAGGGGGTTTAGGGCAATTTTTGAGGGGGTTTAGGGGGTCTCTGAGGGGATTAAGACACCTCCCGAGAGGTTTAGGGGGTCTTTGAGGGGGTTTGGGGGGGGG
>NW_024505283.1:0-363 GCF_017590055.1 Onychostruthus taczanowskii | reverse complement strand
GGGGAGCGCCCACCTTGAGGATGCGGTCACCCTCCTGCACGCCGGCCCTCATGGCAGCCCCACCTGCACACGGGACAGGGCAGAGCCCAGATTTCCTCTGGAATGTTCCACAGGGGCTTCCCCACCCCCTCAGCCCCCCAGAGCCTTGGGAACGCTTCCCAAGGAAAGCCCCCCTGCTCCCACATCTCCCTGCCTTCTTTCTCCCCCACTCTCCCACTGTTTTCCCACCGTTTTCCCACTGTTTTCCCACTGTTTTCCTACCATTTTCTGCCCCAGGCTGAGACTGGGGATGGAAGAGGGGACCCCTGGGAATTGTCTGGCCCTGTCCACCCCCATCTGTGTCCATCTGTCCATCCCTGTGTC
>NW_024505282.1:0-363 GCF_017590055.1 Onychostruthus taczanowskii | reverse complement strand
TCCTTGTACTTGTACTGCAGGAAAAAACAGCATGCACTGAGTATTATTTTAGGTTCTTTTCACATTCCTAGCAACCCCTGCAGTATCACCTCCAGCCAATTTATCAGCTGAAGCCACAGGGAGTTTACAGTGTGAAAGGGTTCAGCTCATGACCTACAGTGTACAGTTAGAAAAGAATGCACACAATGTATTTTTGATAAAACTCACATTTTCCAAGACTCTCCCTGGTCTACATATGAAGAGCTACTGGTCAGTAGCTGAGAGGAAGAAAAGTCTCTAAGTAATAAAAGCTATACCAAAGATGTGGAGTTCAATAAATACCCACTACACAGAGAATCATTTACTGATCTTCAAGCACAATGG
>NW_024505281.1:0-363 GCF_017590055.1 Onychostruthus taczanowskii | reverse complement strand
ACAATGGGGACACAATGGGGGACACTGTGGGGATGTGGGGACACAATGGGGACACGTGGGGACACCGGGGGAACACTGGGGCATGAGGGGCCATGGGGACACAATGGGGACATGGGGGACACACGGCGTGGGGACACAACCGGGGGGGACACGGCGTGGCCATGGGGACACCTCACGGGGCCGTGGCACGGGGACACGGCGTGGGACACGGCGACATACACGTCATGGCACATCCACGGTCATGGGACGCGTCCGAGGCCGAAGGCTCCTACCTTGGGCGAGCAGGAGAGCTGAGGAGAGAGGGGGGAGGGACAGCGGTGAGACCCCCGTGACCCGCCCCACCCGGTGTCCCCCCGTGTCCCC
>NW_024505280.1:0-363 GCF_017590055.1 Onychostruthus taczanowskii | reverse complement strand
CGTGCCCCGCCGGCGGCTCCCTGCAGGCCGCGGGCGTCTCCAGCTCCAGCAGGTACTCGCAGCGACTCGGCTCCGCCGCCGCCGCCAGCGCCGTGTGCAGAGCGCACCTGAGACGCACCTGGGGGGGGACAGGGGACACCTGAGAGACCGGGGAGGGGACAGGGACACCTGGGGACACCTGGGACACACCTGGGGACACCTGAGAGACCTGGGAGGGGACAGGGACACCTGGGGACACCTGGGACACAGCTGGGACACAACTGGGACACACCTGGGAGACTGGGGACACACCTGGGGACATCTGAGACACACCTGGGGATGGGACACACCTGAGAGACCTGGGACACACCTGGGACAGCCGGG
>NW_024505279.1:0-363 GCF_017590055.1 Onychostruthus taczanowskii | reverse complement strand
CCCATCTCCCGCGCCGCCCTCTCCAGCGCCTGCCTGCGGAACACCCCGCAGACGGTGCAGCGGCTGCGGCCCCCCAGCAGCCCCCCCAGCTCGTCCACCCCCCAGCCGAAGAGCTCGCGGTGGGACACCAGCAGCAGGGGCAGGGGCAGCGCCGCGCCCGCGGCGCGCAGCACGCCCAGCGCCTGGTCCCGGTAGCCGGCGATGCCCTCGTCCACGCCCAGCAGCGCCAGGCGCAGCCCCAGCCCGTGCGCCCGCTCCAGCCGCGCCAGCACGTGCGCCAGCACCGTGGAGTCCTTGCCCCCCGAGGCCGCCACGGCCACCGAGTGGCCCGGCAGGGGGAACCCCCGGGGGGGCTGGGGGCTC
>NW_024505278.1:0-363 GCF_017590055.1 Onychostruthus taczanowskii | reverse complement strand
GGGCTTGAAAGGGGAGTGGTTTAAAATGAGGGTGCTTAAGGGGCGGGGCTTAACTGGGCGGGGCTTAACTGGATGTGGCACGAGTGGGCGGGGCTTGAAACGGGAGTGGTTTAATATTAAGGGCTTTAAGGGGCAGGGCTTAACTGGGTGTGGCTCAAGTGGGCGGGGCTTGCAGCCTTGTCTGTGGATTACACAACCCTTGGGAGAGGGGCGTGGCCACGAATTGGGGCGGGGCTTAACCCGCAGCTTCAGCGGGCGGGGCGTGGCCGGGCTGGGGAGCGCCTGGGCGTGTCCCGGCCGTGACCACGCCCCCTCTGGCCCCGCCCAGGCCGGCACCTGGTGGCTGTGGCGCCGCGCCCGCTG
>NW_024505277.1:0-363 GCF_017590055.1 Onychostruthus taczanowskii | reverse complement strand
TAATGCCAGACCGAGGAGGATGAGCACAGTTTTCAGGCTCATGCCTGCACTGTTTTCAGTGCTCCTGCAGTCTGGCAGGACACGTTTCCAGCTGTGGAATCCTCCCAGCAGCTCACTAGAACAAGGGGCTGGGTTGGCTCGGGTTTATTTTCCTCCCCTGTTTCCTCAGCAGGGAACAGCCCCGAGGAACTCACAGGGAGGGTGCAAGGGGACGTTCTCACACATTGCCAGGATTTGCTGGGAACCATAAAAGGCAACTTTGCTGTGCTTCCCTAGAGAGCCATAATTTTAAGTAAATTCAATGTTTGTACATCTGTCCTTTCCCTCTGGTCCCAGATCCTACAGTGCAGAGCTTAGAGAGGA
>NW_024505276.1:0-363 GCF_017590055.1 Onychostruthus taczanowskii | reverse complement strand
GGCTGTGTAGAGCTCCTGCAGGGTCAGGTGGCCATCATTATTGTAATCATCAAACTGGAGAAGGTCTTCAAGTGTACAACCCAGTAAATCATCCTCCAGGTCCTCCTTCTTCATTGGCTGCAGCAAAGAGAACAGGTAACCTTACATGGAATGCAATGCTACACACTGCTGGCCTGGCCCACCTGGCAGATTTTCCATTAAATGACCTTTGTGGAATAGGTAGATAACAGATATATTATCATAGTATTTGCTTTCTGTCAAGATATTTCCTGCAGCAATTCATGGACCATGGACTGAAGAGCCCTTTCCTTTACCAGCAGCACAGAAATGCATTTTCTTTTTGAGAATGGACTAAAAAAAAAA
>NW_024505275.1:0-363 GCF_017590055.1 Onychostruthus taczanowskii | reverse complement strand
GAGTGGGTCCAGCTCCAGAAGCAGCTCAGCACAGCTGCTGTGCCCTACTGATTCCAGAGGCTGGCATCTTTGTCCTTGCCACTCTCCCTCGGGGTGTGGAGCTCAGGCTGCCCACTGAGAGTGGGACCATACTGGTGTCCATACTGGGGGTCACTTGTGCACAGCGTGGCCCCACCCTGCCCTCTGCCCTGGCTCCAGCTGCATCCTGAGTGCACGGGTGTCCTTTACCCCCTTTGGGCACTGCAGCAGGGCTGTCTGTATGTACACACTGAGGAGAAGGGACACATCATGCGGCCACGCGGGCGGTGCCAGCCGAGCCCTGTGTGACTCCCCTTGTCCCCACAGTACAAGCAGGTGGAGCAG
>NW_024505274.1:4027-12678 GCF_017590055.1 Onychostruthus taczanowskii | reverse complement strand
TTTTTCCCGATTTCCCGGGGTTTTGCCCCGTTCCAGACCGCCTGTTCTACATCTACACCTCGGGCACCACCGGCCTGCCCAAGGCGGCCATCGTGGTGCACAGCAGGTGAGGGCGGGGCCGGGGGCGGGGCCGGGGAGGGTGTGGTCATGGGCGTGGTCAGTGATGGGCGGGGTCATTGATGGATGTGGTCACTGATGGGTGTGGTCATCGATGGGCGTGGTCAGTGAGGGGCGTGGTCATTGATGGGTATGGTCACAGGTGTGGTCAGTGGTGGGTGTGGTCAGTAATGGGCGTGGTCAGTGGTGGGTGTGGTCAGTGATGGGTGTGGTCATTGATGGGTGTGGTCAGTGATGGGCGTGGTCATTGATGGGTATGGTCACAGGTGTGGTCAGTGGTGGGTGTGGTCAGTAATGGGCGTAGTCAGTGGTGGGTGTGGTCAGTGATGGGTGTGGTCAGTGGTGGGTGTGGACAGTGATGGGTGTGGTCAGTGATGGGTGTGGTCATAGGTGGTGCCATGGATGGGCGTGGTTATTGGTGTGGTCTGTTATTGGTATGGTCATAGATGGGTGTGGTCATTGTTGGGTGTGGTCAGTGATGGGTGGGGTCATGGGAGTGGTCATTGATGGGCGTGGTCATGGGAGTGGTAATTGATGGGCGTGGTCACGTGTGTGGTCAGTTATTGGTATGGTCAGTGATGGGCGTGGTCATGGGAGTGGTCAGTGATAGGTGTGGTCATGGGTGTGGTCAGTGGTGGATGTGGTCAGTGATGGGTGTAGCCATGGATGGGCGCGGTCATGGGTGTGGTCAGTGGGTGTGTCCGTGGGCGTGTCCCTGGGCATGTCCCTCCCTGTCCAGGTGTGCTCTCTCTCTCTCTCTCAGGTGATATCTCTCAGGTGTGGGTGTGTCCATGGATGTGTCCGTGGGTGTGTCAGTGGGTGTGTCAGTGGGTGTGTTCGTGGTTGTGTCCGTGGGTGTGTCCGTGGGCGTGTCAGTGGGTGTGTCAGTGGTTGTGTCAGTGGGTGTGTCAGTGGGTGTGCAGTGGGCGTGTCCCTCCCTGTCCAGGTGTGCTCTCTCTCTCTCTCTCTCAGGTGTTATCACACAGGTGTGGGTGTGTCCGTGGGTGTGTCCGTGGGCATGTCCGTGGGCGTGTCAGTGGGTGCGTCCGTGGGTGTGTCTGTGGGTGTGTCCGTGGGTGTGTCCGTGGGTGTGTCAGAGGGCGTATTCCTCCCTGCCGCGTGGTCGGTGATGGGCGGGGTCATTGATGGATGTGGTCATGGGTGTGGTCAGTGATGGGTGTGGTCATGGGAGTGGTCAGTGATGGACGTGGTCATGGGTGTGGTCATGGGTGTGGTCATGGATGGGCGTGGTCACGTGTGTGGTCAGATATTGGTATGGTCATTGTGGTCATGGATGTGGTCAGTGATGGGCGTGGTCATGGGTGTGATCATGGATGGGTGTGGTCATGGGTGTGGTCATGGATGGGTGTGGTCATGGGTGTGGTCAAGGATGGGCGTGTTCATGGGTGTGGTCAGTGATTGGTGTGGTCATGGATGTGGTCAGTGATGGGCGTGGTCATGGGTGTGATCATGGATGGGTGTGGTCATGGGTGTGGTCATGGATGGGTGTGGTCATGGGTGTGGTCAAGGATGGGCGTGTTCATGGGTGTGGTCAGTGATTGGTGTGGTCATGGATGTGGTCAGTGATGGGCGTGGTCATGGGTGTGGTCACTGATGGGTGTGGTTATGGGTGTGGCCACTGGTGGGTGTGGCCAGTGGTGGGTGTGGTCAGTGATGGGTGTGTCCCTCATCTACCCAGGTGTCAGTCTGTGTGTGGTCAGTGGGTGTGTCCGTGGGTGTGTCAGTGGGTGTGTCCGTGGGTGTGTCCGTGGGCGTGTCCCTCCCTGCCCAGGTGTGCTCTCTCTCTCTCTCAGGTGTTATCCCACAGGTGTGGGCGTGTCAGTGGGCGTGTCCATGGGTGTGTCCGTGGGCGTGTCCCTCCGTGCCCAGGTGTGCTCTCTCTCTCTCTCAGGTATTACCGCATCGCTGCCTTTGGTTATTTCGCCTTCCGGATGCGCCCCGATGACATCATCTACACCTGCCTGCCGCTCTACCACTCGGCAGGTTGTGCTTCCTCCCCCTCCTCCTCCTCCTCCCCTTGCCTTCCTCTTCCTCTTCCTCTTTTTCCTTCTCCTCCTCTTCCTCTTCCTCCTTTCCCTCTACTCTTCTTCTTCCTCCTCCTCCTTCTCCCCTCTTCTTCCTCCTCCTCTTCCTCTTTTTCCTTCTCCTCCTCTTCCTCCTCCTCCTCTCCCTCTACTCTTCTTCTTCCTCCTCCTCCTTCTCCCCTCCCTCTTCCTCCTCCTCTTCCTCTTTTTCCTTCTCCTCCTCTTCCTCCTCCTCCTCTCCCTCTACTCTTCTTCTTCCTCCTCCTCCTTCTCCCCTCCCTCTTCCTCCTCCTCTTCCTCTTTTTCCTTCTCCTCCTCTTCCTCCTCCTTCTCTCCCTCTACTCTCCTTCTTCCTCCTCCTCCTTCTCCCCTCCTTCTTCCTCCTCCTCTTCCTCTTTTTCCTTCTCCTCCTCTTCCTCTCCCTCTACTCTTCTTCTTCCTCCTCCTCCCCCCTTCCTCCTCTTCCTCCTCCTGATCATCCTCCTTCTCCTTCTCCCCTTGCCTTCCTCTTCCTCTTATTCTTCCTCTTCCTCTTTTTCCTTCTCCTCCTCTTCTTCCTCCTCCTCCTCTTCCTCTTCTTCCTCTCCCTGTCTCCTTCTCATTCTTTGCCTTCTTCCACCCCAAACCCACCCCAAATATCCCAAATAATCCACCCCAAACCCACCCCAAATTTATCCCAAATTTATCCTGAATTTATCCCAAACCCACCCCAAATATCCCAAATAATCCACCCCAAACCCACCCCGAATTTACCCCAAATTTATCCCAAATTTATCCCAAATTTATCCCAAACCCACCCCAAATATCCCAAATAATCCACCCCAAACCCATCCCAAATTTACCCCAAATTTATCCCAAACCCACCCCAAATATCCCAAATAATCCACCCAAACCCACCCCGAATTTACCCCAAATTTATCCCAATTTTGTCCTAGTTTTATACCAAATTTACCCGAAATTTATCCCAAATTTACTCCAATGTTATCCTGCATTTATCCCAAAATTTCCCAGAATTTAGCCTGAATTTATTCAGAATTTATGCCAACTTTATCCCAATTTTATCCCAAATTTACCCCAAATTCATCCCAAATTGACCCCAAATTTTTCCTGAATTTACCCCAATTTTTCCCAAATTTATCCCTAATTTTTCCAGATTCTTTCCCAAATTTATCTCAATTTTATCTGGAATTTTCCCCAATGTTCCAGGGACCATCCTGGGAGTGGGGCAGTGCCTGAATCTCCCCAAACCCACCCCAAATATCCCAAATTTGTCATGAACTTATCCCAAATTTGCTCCAAATTTTTCCCAAATTTATCCCAATTTTATTCCAAATTTATCCCTAATTTTCCCAATTTTATCCCAAATTTTATCCCAAATTTATCCCTATTTTTTCCCTATTTTTTCCCAAATTTACCCCAATTTTTTCCCAAACTTACCCCAATTTTATCCCAAATTTGTCCCCATTTTATCCCCAATTTATCCTAATTTTTTCCCAATTTTATTCCAAACTTATCCCTAATTTTCCCAATTTTATCCCCAATTTTATCCCCAATTTATCCCTATTTTTTCCCATTTTTTTCCCAAATTTACCCCAATTTTATCCCGATTTTATCTCAAATTTACCCCTAATTTTCCCAAATTTATCCCAAATTTATCCCTAATTTTTCCCAATTTTATCCCCAATTTTATCCCAAATTTATCCCTAATTTTTCCCAATTTTATCCCCAATTTTATCCCAAATTTATCCCTAATTTTTCCCAATTTTATCCCCAATTTTATCCCAAATTTATCCCTAATTTTCCCAATTTTTCCCCGTTTTTTCCCCAATTTTTTCCCGATTTTCCCCCAATTTTTCCCAATTTTTTCCAATTTTTCCCAATTTTCCCCACGTTCCAGGGAACATCATGGGGGTGGGGCAGTGCCTGAATCTCCCCAAACTCACCCCAAATATCCCAAATTTTTCCCAAATTTACCCCAATTTTATCCCAAACTTACCCCAGTTTTATCCCAAATTTGTCCCCATTTTATCCCAAATTTATCCTAATTTTTTCCCAATTTTATTCCAAATTTATCCCTATTTTTTCCCATTTTTTCCCAAATTTACCCCAATTTTATCCCAATTTTATCCCGATTTTATCTTAAATTTACCCCTAATTTTCCCAAATTTATCCTAATTTCTTCCCAATTTTATCCCAAATTTATCCCTAATTTTCCCCATTTTTTCCCAATTTTTCCCCAATTTTTCCCCAATTTTTCCCCAATTTTTCCCCAATTTTTCCCCAATTTTTCCCCAATTTTTCCCCAATTTTTCCCCAATTTTTCCCCAATTTTTCCCCAATTTTTCCCCAATTTTTCCCCAATTTTTCCCCAATTTTTCCCCAATTTTTTCCCGATTTTCCCCCAATTTTTCCCAATTTTTCCCAATTTTTCCCAATTTTCCCCACGTTCCAGGGAACATCATGGGGGTGGGGAAGTGCCTGAATCTCCCCAAACTCACCCCAAATATCCCAAATTTGTCCTGAATTTTTCCCAAATTTTTCCCAAATTTACCCCAATTTTATCCTGATTTTCCCCCAATTTTTCCCAAATTTTTCCCAATTTTCCCCCAATTTTTCCCAATTTTTCCCGATTTTCCCCACGTTCCAGGGAACATCATGGGGGTGGGGCAGTGCCTCCTGCACGGCCTCACCGTCGTCATCCGCAGGAAATTCTCGGCCTCCAGATTTTGGGACGATTGTGTCAAATATCGCTGCACGGTGAGCCCCATTTTCCCCCATTTTCCCCCATTTCCCCCCCTCATTTTCCCCCCATTTTTCCCATTTTTCCTTCATTTTTCCCCCATTTTTTCTTTTTTTTTCTCATTTCCCCCCATTTTTCTCCACTTTTTTCTCTCATTTTTCCCCACTTTTCATTCATTTTCCCCCAATTTTTTCTCCACTTTTTCCATTTTTTCTCTCATTTTTCCCCATTTTTCCTTCATTTTCCCCCAATTTTTTCTCCACTTTTTCCATTTTTTCTCTCATTTTTCCTTTTCCCCCATTTTTCATTCATTTTTTCTCTCATTTTTTCTTCATTTTTCCCCCATTTTTCCATTTTTTCTCTCATTCCCCCATTTTTTCTCCACTTTTTCTCTCATTTTTCCTTTATTTTTCCCCAATTTCTTTCATTTTTTTCTCTCATTTTTCCTTTTTTGCCCCATTCTCCTTCATTTTTTCTTCATTTTTCCCCTCATTTTCCCCATTTTTTCTCCACTTTTTCCATTTTTTCTCTCATTTTTCCTTTTCCCCCCATTTTTCCTTCATTTTTTCTCTCATTTTTCTTCATTTTATCCCATTTTTCCTCTCTTCCCCCATTTTTTCTCCACTTTTTCTCTCACTTTTCCTTTATTTTTCCCCATTTTCCTTCATTTTTCCCCCGTTTTTCCCCCATTTTTCTTCATTTTCTCCCAATTTTCCCCCAAATTCCCCCAAATTTCCCCCAATTTTTCTTTTTTTTTCTCATTTTCCCCCATTTTTCTTCATTTTCTCCCAATTTTCCCCCAAATTCCCCCAAATTTCCCCCAATTTTTCTTTTTTTTTCTCATTTTCCCCCATTTTTCTTCATTTTCTCCCAATTTTCCCCCAAATTCCCCCAAATTTCCCCCAATTTTTCTTTTTTTTTCTCATTTTCCCCCATTTTTCTTCATTTTCTCCCAATTTTCCCCCAAATTCCCCCAAATTTCCCCCAATTTTTCTTTTTTTTTCTCATTTTCCCCCATTTTTCTTCATTTTCTCCCAATTTTCCCCCAAATTCCCCCAAATTTCCCCCAATTTTTCTTTTTTTTTCTCATTTTCCCCCATTTTTCTTCATTTTCTCCCAATTTTCCCCCAAATTCCCCCAAATTTCCCCCAATTTTTCTTTTTTTTTCTCATTTTCCCCCATTTTTCCCCCATTTTTCTTCATTTTCTCCCAATTTTTTCTCAAGTTTTTCCATTTTTTCTCTCATTTTTCCTTTTCCCCCCCCCACATCTTTCCTTCATTTTCCTTCATTTTCCCCCAATTTTTCTTTTTTTTTCTCATTTTCCCCCATTTTTTCTCTACTTTTCCATTTTTTCTCTCATTTTTTTCTTCATTTTCCCCCATTTTTTCTCTCATTTCCCCCCATTTTTTCTCCACTTTTCCCATTTTTCCTCTCATTTTTCCTTTGTTTTTTCCCATTTTTTCTGCATTTTTTCATTCATTTCTCCCCTATTTCCCCCATTTTCCTCCACTTTTTCCTTTGTTTTTCCCCCATTTCCCCATTTTTCTCGCATTTTTTTCCCCATTTCCCCATTTTTCTCTCATTTTTTTCCCCATTTCCCCATTTTTCTCCCCATTTTTCCCCCAGGTGATCCAGTCCAGTCCCTGCTGGCCCAGCCTGGCCATCACCCAAAAATCCCATTTTCTCACCCAAAAAATCCCATTTTTTTGGTATTTTTTCACCCCAAAATCCCATTCTTTTCACCCAAAATCCCATTCTTTCACCCAAAAAATCCCTTTTTTTTGGTATTTTTTCACCCCAAACCCCATTTTTTCACCCCATACCCCATTTTTTCACCCCATACCCCATTTTTTCACCCCATACCCCATTTTTTCACCCCATACCCCATTTTTTCACCCCATACCCCATTTTTTCACCCCATACCCCATTTTTTCACCCCATACCCCATTTTTTCACCCCATACCCCATTTTTTCACCCCATACCCCATTTTTTCACCCCATACCCCATTTTTTCACCCCATACCCCATTTTTTCACCCCATACCCCATTTTTTCACCCCATACCCCATTTTTTCACCCCAACCCCCATTTTTTGGGGGATTTTTCCCCAAAATCCGTGTTTTTCCCCCGTTTTTCCCGCAGGTGATCCAGTCCATCAGAAGCTGTGCCGGTTCCTGCTGGCCCAGCCCGTGACTGACCCCAAACCCCATTTTTTCACCCCAAACCCCATTTTTTCACCCAAAATCCCATTTATTTTGTATTTTCTCACCCCAAACCCCATTTTTTGGGGGATTTTTCCCCAAAATCCATGTTTTTCCCCCATTTCCCTGCCCAGGTGATCCAGTCCATCAGGAGCTGTGCCGGTTCCTGCTGGCCCAGCCCGTGACTGACCCCAAACCCCATTTTTTCACCCAAAATCCCATTTATTTTGTATTTTTCCACCCCAAACCCCATTTTTTGGGGGATTTTCCCCAAAATCCGTGTTTTTCCCCCATTTCCCTGCCCAGGTGATCCAGTCCATCAGGAGCTGTGCCGGTTCCTGCTGGCCCAGCCCGTGACTGACCCCAAACCCCATTTTTTCACCCAAAATCCCATTTATTTTGTATTTTTCCACCCCAAACCCCATTTTTTGGGGGATTTTTCCCCAAAATCCATGTTTTTCCCCCATTTCCCTGCCCAGGTGATCCAGTCCATCAGGAGCTGTGCCAGTTCCTGCTGGCCCACCTTGGCCATCACCCAAAATCCCATTTTCTCACCCCAAACCCCATTTTTTCACCCAAAACCCCATTTATTTTGTATTTTTTCACCCCAAACCCCATTTTTTGGGGGATTTTTCCCCAAAATCCGTGTTTCTCCCCTATTTTTCCCCGCAGGTGATCCAGTCCATCGGGGAGCTGTGCCGGTTCCTGCTGGCCCAGCCCGTGACTGACCCAAAATCCCATTTTCTCACCCCAAATCCCATTTTTTCACTCCAAAGTCCCATTTTCTCACCCCAAACCCCATTTTTTCAGGGATTTTTCCCCAAAATCCGTGTTTTTCCCCCATTTCCCCGCCCAGGTGATCCAGTACATCGGGGAGCTGTGCCGGTTCCGCTGGCCCAGCCCGTGACTGACCCCAAACCCCATTTTTTCACCCCAAAATCCCATTTTCTCACCCCAAACCCCATTTTTTGGGGGATTTTTCCCCAAAATCCGTGTTTTTCCCCCATTTCCCCGCCCAGGTGATCCAGTCCATCGGGAGCTGTGCCGGTTCTTGCTGGCCCAGCCCGTGACTGACCCCAAACCCCATTTTTTCACCCCAAACCCCATTTTTTCACCCAAAACCCCATTTATTTTGTATTTTCTCACCCCAAACCCCATTTTTTGGGGGATTTTTCCCCAAAATCCGTGTTTTTCCCCCATTTCCCTGCCCAGGTGATCCAGTCCATCGGGAGCTGTGCCGGTTCCTGCTGGCCCAGCCCGAGACTGACCCCAAACCCCATTGTTTCACCCAAAATCCCATTTATTTTGTATTTTCTCACCCCAAACCCCATTTTTTGGGGGATTTTTCCCCAAAATCCGTGTTTTTCCCCCATTTCCCTGCCCAGGTGATCCAGTCCATCGGGAGCTGTGCCGGTTCCTGCTGGCCCAGCCCGAGACTGACCCCAAACCCCATTGTTTCACCCAAAATCCCATTTATTTTGTATTTTCTCACCCCAAACCCCATTTTTTGGGGGATTTTTCCCCAAAATCCGTGTTTTTCCCCCATTT
>NW_024505274.1:0-1161 GCF_017590055.1 Onychostruthus taczanowskii | reverse complement strand
TTCAGCCATTCCCCCCATTCTTTTGCCCATTTCCCCGCCGAATTCCCCCATTTTTTCTCCAATCCCCCCGTTCCTCCCCCGATTCTCCCCATTTTTTTTTAACCCCCCATTTTTGGGCAATAACCCCCCTTTCCCCCTCAGGTGGGCGCCTGCGGGTTCACCAGCCGCCTGCTGCCCAGCGTGTACCCGGTGCGCCTGCTGCGCGTGCGGCCCGACTCGCTGGAGCTGCTCCGCGACGCGCGCGGCCTCTGCGTCCCCTGCGCCCCAGGTCGGCCCAAAATTTCCCATTTTCACCCCAAAAAAAATGCACGTTCCGTCCGGTTTGGGCTCCCAAACGGGATTTTCCACCCGGGTTTGGGTGGAAAAGTTGGGGAATCGGGGCCGGCCCAAAGGTCTTGGGGTTGGGTTGGGTCGGTCCTGTAAATGTTGGGATCATCTTGAGTTGATCCCTTAAATTTGGGGTCATTTTGAGTTGGTCCCCAAAAATTTTGGGTCATTTTGAGTTGGTCCCGTAAATTTCGGGGTCATTTTGAGTTGGTCCCCAAAAATTTTGGCACATTTTGAGTTGGTCCCAGAAATTTCAGGGTCATCTTCAGTTGATCCCTTAAATTTGGGGTAATTTTGAGTTGATCCCCAAAAATTTTGGCACATTTTGAGTTGGTCCCAGAAATTTCAGGGTCATCTTCAGTTGATCCCTTAAATTTGGGGTAATTTTGAGTTGATCCCCAAAAATTTTGGGTCATTTTGAGTTGGTCCCCAAAAATTTTGGGTCATCTTGAGTTGGTCCCGTAAATTTCGGGGTCATTTTGAGTTGATCCCTTAAATTTCGGGATCATTTTGAGTTGGTCCCCAAAAAATTTGGGTCATTTTGAGTTGGTCCCGTAAATTTCGGGGTCATTTTGAGTTGATCCCAAAAAATTGGGGTCATTCTTGTCATTCCCAGAAATTTTGGGATGATCCTGACTTGATCTCGTAAATTTTGGGGTCATCTTGAGTTGATCCCAAAAAATCTGAGGATGTTCCTTTGTCATTCCCATAAAAATTGGGGTCATCTGGAGTCGATCCCAAATATTTCCCTGGGGATTCCATGATCCCATTCCCATTTCCCATGGATTTTGGGATCCCGATCCCATTCCCTGGATTTTGGGATCCCATTCCCAT
>NW_024505273.1:0-364 GCF_017590055.1 Onychostruthus taczanowskii | reverse complement strand
GGGGGGTCTCGGGGGTCTCCGGGGGTCGTCGGGGTGTGGGTGCCGCGCGGGGTCAGACCCGCGGCAGCCGCGCAGCCGCCATTTTATTTATTTCACTATTTATAACGGATTTTTGACGTTCGCACCGGATTTTCACGAACCTCGCTGTGTTTGCAGCGCCTTTCGCGGCGGGAAAGCCCCGCTGGCGGCGGGGCCGCTAATTTATTCATTCCCTTTGTAATTTAACCTTGATTTTTTTAATTGGAAAGTCCCAATAAAGCGGAATTTCAACGCAATTGAGCCCGGGCGGGTTTTTTTTAACCGGGAATCTCCCCGCCCCCGGTGCTTCCCGGTCCCTCCCCGTGTCCCCGGTGCCCCCCGGTCC
>NW_024505272.1:0-364 GCF_017590055.1 Onychostruthus taczanowskii | reverse complement strand
CATGGCCATGCTGCAGACCGAGGACATCCCCAAGTCCGTGCAGGCGGCCCTGGACAAGAAGGGCCCCGAGGAGGACATCCCCAAGTCCGTGCAGGCGGCCCTGGACAAGAAGGGCCCTGAGGACGTTCCCTTTGCCAAGCTCTGATGTCACCTGGGTGTCACCATTGTCACCTGGGTGTCACCTCGGTGTCACCAACGTGCCCTTCGCCAAGCGCTGATGTCACCTCGGAGTCACCCGAGTGCCACCAGTGTCCCCAGTGTCACCTCAGTGCCTCCAACGTCCCCTTCCCCGACCACCTCGGTGTCCCCAATAAACTCCTTTGTCCCCAGATCTCTTTGGCTTGTCACCAAGGGGGTCCCCAAG
>NW_024505271.1:0-364 GCF_017590055.1 Onychostruthus taczanowskii | reverse complement strand
ACTCAGTTTCCCCATCCCCAGGGGCACTCACCGATGCCCATGTGCCTGCCCTTCCTGCGTGCCAGCGTGTTCTTCCTGCAGCGGGCGCGGGAGTGCACGGTCACGGGCTTGCGGATGATCAGCCCATCCTTGATCAGCTTCCGGATCTGCTGCCCTGCAACGGCACCCAAACCCTGCTGGGGGCTGCCAGGGAGCACCGACCCCAGCCCACGGGCACGGACAAGGCAGTGCCCCTGCTCAGAGCCCTGTTCTCCCTCTCCTCAGGGCCCTGCGTTCCCCCTCCTCACAGCCCTGCTCTCTCCCCATCAGAACCACATTCCCCCCTCCTCTCAGAGCTCTGTTCTCCTCCTCCCCAAAGCCCTGT
>NW_024505270.1:0-364 GCF_017590055.1 Onychostruthus taczanowskii | reverse complement strand
GAGTGACCACTGACCAATGCACGGCGCACTCAGTGACCACTGACCATTGACCACTGAGTGACCAACTAACCACTGAGCAACTGACCAGTGCACAGCGTGCTCAGGGTGAGTGACCAATGAGTGACCACTGAGTGACCAATGAGTGACCAATGAGTGACCCCCGAGTGACCCCAGGTGACCCCCGAGTGACCCCGAGTGACCACTGAGTGACCACTGACCACTGAGTGACCGCGCCCCTCCCCCCAGGGCGCCATTGGCCTGCAGCGCTCCGAGAGCCTCCCCCGGCGCCGTGGGGGAGGGGAGAGGGGGGCGGGGCCTCCCCAACCCCCCCGGCCCCGCTCCCAGCACGGTGAGGGGGGAGGGG
>NW_024505269.1:0-364 GCF_017590055.1 Onychostruthus taczanowskii | reverse complement strand
CCCGGACCCCCCGGTACCCCCGGTACCCCGGTGACGGCCGTGCCCGCAGGGAGGAGGACCTGCTGGACCAGGCGCCGCTGCTGCGGGAGAACTCGCGGCTGGGCTGCCAGCTGCGCCTGAGCCGCGCCATGGAGGGAGCGCGCATCGCCCTGCCCCGGCGCACGCGCAACTTCTACGTGGACGGGCACGTCCCCAAACCTCACTGACCGCGGGGGACCCCAAAATCACACCCACCCCAAACCCACTGAGCCTGAACCCCACTGACTGCAGGGGGACCCCTAACCCACAGACCCCAAACACACTGACCCCAAAATCCCACCGACCCCAAACCCAGTGACCCAAAACCCCACTGAGCCTGAACCCC
>NW_024505268.1:0-364 GCF_017590055.1 Onychostruthus taczanowskii | reverse complement strand
AGCACTCAGTGCCACCCCCAGGCCTTCACTGAACAGTTCCAGGTGATTTCCCCACCTGCCTGAGGTGGCTGCAGGAGGCAGAGGGGCTGGGCTCGTACAGACACGGTTTGGTGATTACAGACAAGAATTAACTGATAATTAATGCCATTAAAAGCTGACCAGCTGTGGGCACTGATGCAGAAAGTGTCAACACCGGCCCAGGGAAATCTTTGCCCTGTTGGGAGTGACCTGCAGGGCTCCAGAGCTGCCCATCACTACAGCTGGCACCTCAGCCCAGCCTGAGCTGCTGCTCCTGCTGCTGTCACAGCCCTGCTCTCCAAAACTGTCCCCAGGGGCTTCACCCTGCAGCTCCCCAGTCCCTGCC
>NW_024505267.1:0-364 GCF_017590055.1 Onychostruthus taczanowskii | reverse complement strand
CCTTTAGGCACTGGAAGGGGCTCTCAGCCCTCCCTGGAACCTTCTCCTCTTGGGCTAGAAAGAAAGGGCATGTCCTACAGCTAAAGTAAAACAGTTGCTGCTGGCACTCCGTGCTATGGTGGTCCTCTGGCTAGTTCATTGGTAGAGGTAATGGACCATGTCTAGAGAAGAGGAGGCTCGGGGGACACCTTATCACTCTCCACACGAGGCTGTAGTGACAACAGGGTTGCGCACTGAAATAGATTGCCCCAGGAGGGCATGGAATAATAATCTCTGTGCGTGTTTAACGAGTGTCTGGATCTCTCACTGGGTGATGTGGTTTAGCGGCTTAGGGGTAAGAGTGGCAGTGCTTGGTTGATGGTTG
>NW_024505266.1:0-364 GCF_017590055.1 Onychostruthus taczanowskii | reverse complement strand
GGGACACAGAGACCCCCCAGGTGACACAGGTGACAATGTGACACGGGTGACAGTGGGACACGGGTGACACGGGTGACATGGGTGACAATGGGACACGGGTGACAATGGGACACGGGTGACAATGGGACACAGGTGACACAGGTGACACGGGTGACAATGGGACATGGGTGACATGGATGACAGTGTGACACGGGTGACACAGGTGACAATGGGACACGGGTGACAGGCGTGCCCTCACCTTCAGGTGGCCGCGGTGGCCCCGGTGGCCGCGGTGGCGCGAGGTCCCCGTCCCGCAGGTGGCACCGGTGGCTCTCTGTGACAGCGGGGGAGGGGTCAGCAGGTGTCCCCATGTCCCCAGGTGTCC
>NW_024505265.1:0-5287 GCF_017590055.1 Onychostruthus taczanowskii | reverse complement strand
CATGGTCATCATGGTCATGGTCATCATTTTCACCATTGCTGTGGTCATCATGGTCATGGTCATGGTTATGGTCATTATGGCTGTGGTCATCATGGCCATGGTCATCGTGGTCATGGTCATCGTGGTCACGGTCATTGTGGTCATTAGCATGGTCATGGTCATCATGGTCATTGGCATGGCCGTGGTCATCATGGTCACGGTCATTGACATGGTCATGGTCATTGGCATGGTCATTGGCATGGCCGAGGTCATCATGTTCATGGTCATTGTGGCCATGGTCATCACGGTCATGGTCATCATGGTCATGGTCATTGACATGGTCATGGTCAGCATCATTGTCATCATCTTCATCCTCATCCTCATCACTTTCATCCCAAAGCTGCCCTTGTCCCAACCCCGTCCTCATCCTCATCCCATCCCTGTCCTCTTCGTCCTCATCCCAGTCGTCTTCATCATCCTCGTCCTCATCCTCATCATCTCCGTCCCAAAGTCATCCTCATCCCGACCCTGTTCCTGTCCTCATCCTCATCCCGAAGTCATCCTCATCTTCATCCTCATCTTCATCCCATCCCCATTGTCATCTTCATCCCATCCTCCTCCTCCTCCTTCTGCCCTTTTTCCTTTTCCTCCTCCTCCTCCTCTTCCTCCTCCCGCCCTTCCTCCTTCTCCTGCCTTCTTCCTCCTTACTTCCTCCTCCTCCTCTTGCTCTGCCTGCCCTTCCTCCTCCTCCTCCTGCCCTTCCTCCTCCTCGTCTTCCTCCTCCTCCTTCTGCCTTCCTCCTCCTCCTCCTTTTCCTCCTCCTGCCCTTCCTCCTCCTTTTTCTCCTCATCCTCCTCCTCCTCCTCCTCCTCCTCCTCCTCCTCCTCCTCCTCCTCCTCCTCCTCCTCCTCCTCCTCCTCCTCCTCCTCCTCCTCCTCCTCCTCCTCCTCCTCCTCCTCCTCCTCCTCCTCCTCCTCCTCCTCCTCCTCCTCCTCCTCCTCCTCCTCCTCCTCCTCCTCCTCGTCTTCCTCAGCTTCCTCCTCCCGCCCTTCCTCCTCATCTTCCTCCTCTTCATCCTCCTCCTCCTGTCTTCCTCCTCCTGCCTTCCTCGTCTTCCTCCTCCCGCCTTCCTCCTCCTCCCCTTCTTCCTCCTCCTCCTCTTCCTCCTCCTCCTTCTGCCTTCCTCGTCTTCCTCCTCCCGCCTTCCTCCTCCTCCCCTTCTTCCTCCTCCTCCTCTTCCTCCTCCTCCTTCTGCCTTCCTCGTCTTCCTCCTCCCGCCTTCCTCCTCCTCCCCTTCTTCCTCCTCCTCCTCTTCCTCCTCCTCCTTCTGCCTTCCTCGTCTTCCTCCTCCCGCCTTCCTCCTCCTCCCCTTCTTCCTCCTCCTCCTCTTCCTCCTCCTCCTTCTGCCTTCCTCGTCTTCCTCCTCCCGCCTTCCTCCTCCTCCCCTTCTTCCTCCTCCTCCTCTTCCTCCTCCTCCTTCTGCCTTCCTCGTCTTCCTCCTCCCGCCTTCCTCCTCCTCCCCTTCTTCCTCCTCCTCCTCTTCCTCCTCCTCCTTCTGCCTTCCTCGTCTTCCTCCTCCCGCCTTCCTCCTCCTCCCCTTCTTCCTCCTCCTCCTCTTCCTCCTCCTCCTTCTGCCTTCCTCGTCTTCCTCCTCCCGCCTTCCTCCTCCTCCCCTTCTTCCTCCTCCTCCTCTTCCTCCTCCTCCTTCTGCCTTCCTCGTCTTCCTCCTCCCGCCTTCCTCCTCCTCCCCTTCTTCCTCCTCCTCCTCTTCCTCCTCCTCCTTCTGCCTTCCTCGTCTTCCTCCTCCCGCCTTCCTCCTCCTCCCCTTCTTCCTCCTCCTCCTCTTCCTCCTCCTCCTTCTGCCTTCCTCGTCTTCCTCCTCCCGCCTTCCTCCTCCTCCCCTTCTTCCTCCTCCTCCTCTTCCTCCTCCTCCTTCTGCCTTCCTCGTCTTCCTCCTCCCGCCTTCCTCCTCCTCCCCTTCTTCCTCCTCCTCCTCTTCCTCCTCCTCCTTCTGCCTTCCTCGTCTTCCTCCTCCCGCCTTCCTCCTCCTCCCCTTCTTCCTCCTCCTCCTCTTCCTCCTCCTCCTTCTGCCTTCCTCGTCTTCCTCCTCCCGCCTTCCTCCTCCTCCCCTTCTTCCTCCTCCTCCTCTTCCTCCTCCTCCTTCTGCCTTCCTCGTCTTCCTCCTCCCGCCTTCCTCCTCCTCCCCTTCTTCCTCCTCCTCCTCTTCCTCCTCCTCCTTCTGCCTTCCTCGTCTTCCTCCTCCCGCCTTCCTCCTCCTCCCCTTCTTCCTCCTCCTCCTCTTCCTCCTCCTCCTTCTGCCTTCCTCGTCTTCCTCCTCCCGCCTTCCTCCTCCTCCCCTTCTTCCTCCTCCTCCTCTTCCTCCTCCTCCTTCTGCCTTCCTCGTCTTCCTCCTCCCGCCTTCCTCCTCCTCCCCTTCTTCCTCCTCCTCCTCTTCCTCCTCCTCCTTCTGCCTTCCTCGTCTTCCTCCTCCCGCCTTCCTCCTCCTCCCCTTCTTCCTCCTCCTCCTCTTCCTCCTCCTCCTTCTGCCTTCCTCGTCTTCCTCCTCCCGCCTTCCTCCTCCTCCCCTTCTTCCTCCTCCTCCTCTTCCTCCTCCTCCTTCTGCCTTCCTCGTCTTCCTCCTCCCGCCTTCCTCCTCCTCCCCTTCTTCCTCCTCCTCCTCTTCCTCCTCCTCCTTCTGCCTTCCTCGTCTTCCTCCTCCCGCCTTCCTCCTCCTCCCCTTCTTCCTCCTCCTCCTCTTCCTCCTCCTCCTTCTGCCTTCCTCGTCTTCCTCCTCCCGCCTTCCTCCTCCTCCCCTTCTTCCTCCTCCTCCTCTTCCTCCTCCTCCTTCTGCCTTCCTCGTCTTCCTCCTCCCGCCTTCCTCCTCCTCCCCTTCTTCCTCCTCCTCCTCTTCCTCCTCCTCCTTCTGCCTTCCTCGTCTTCCTCCTCCCGCCTTCCTCCTCCTCCCCTTCTTCCTCCTCCTCCTCTTCCTCCTCCTCCTTCTGCCTTCCTCGTCTTCCTCCTCCCGCCTTCCTCCTCCTCCCCTTCTTCCTCCTCCTCCTCTTCCTCCTCCTCCTTCTGCCTTCCTCGTCTTCCTCCTCCCGCCTTCCTCCTCCTCCCCTTCTTCCTCCTCCTCCTCTTCCTCCTCCTCCTTCTGCCTTCCTCGTCTTCCTCCTCCCGCCTTCCTCCTCCTCCCCTTCTTCCTCCTCCTCCTCTTCCTCCTCCTCCTTCTGCCTTCCTCGTCTTCCTCCTCCCGCCTTCCTCCTCCTCCCCTTCTTCCTCCTCCTCCTCTTCCTCCTCCTCCTTCTGCCTTCCTCGTCTTCCTCCTCCCGCCTTCCTCCTCCTCCCCTTCTTCCTCCTCCTCCTCTTCCTCCTCCTCCTTCTGCCTTCCTCGTCTTCCTCCTCCCGCCTTCCTCCTCCTCCCCTTCTTCCTCCTCCTCCTCTTCCTCCTCCTCCTTCTGCCTTCCTCGTCTTCCTCCTCCCGCCTTCCTCCTCCTCCCCTTCTTCCTCCTCCTCCTCTTCCTCCTCCTCCTTCTGCCTTCCTCGTCTTCCTCCTCCCGCCTTCCTCCTCCTCCCCTTCTTCCTCCTCCTCCTCTTCCTCCTCCTCCTTCTGCCTTCCTCGTCTTCCTCCTCCCGCCTTCCTCCTCCTCCCCTTCTTCCTCCTCCTCCTCTTCCTCCTCCTCCTTCTGCCTTCCTCGTCTTCCTCCTCCCGCCTTCCTCCTCCTCCCCTTCTTCCTCCTCCTCCTCTTCCTCCTCCTCCTTCTGCCTTCCTCGTCTTCCTCCTCCCGCCTTCCTCCTCCTCCCCTTCTTCCTCCTCCTCCTCTTCCTCCTCCTCCTTCTGCCTTCCTCGTCTTCCTCCTCCCGCCTTCCTCCTCCTCCCCTTCTTCCTCCTCCTCCTCTTCCTCCTCCTCCTTCTGCCTTCCTCGTCTTCCTCCTCCCGCCTTCCTCCTCCTCCCCTTCTTCCTCCTCCTCCTCTTCCTCCTCCTCCTTCTGCCTTCCTCGTCTTCCTCCTCCCGCCTTCCTCCTCCTCCCCTTCTTCCTCCTCCTCCTCTTCCTCCTCCTCCTTCTGCCTTCCTCGTCTTCCTCCTCCCGCCTTCCTCCTCCTCCCCTTCTTCCTCCTCCTCCTCTTCCTCCTCCTCCTTCTGCCTTCCTCGTCTTCCTCCTCCCGCCTTCCTCCTCCTCCCCTTCTTCCTCCTCCTCCTCTTCCTCCTCCTCCTTCTGCCTTCCTCGTCTTCCTCCTCCCGCCTTCCTCCTCCTCCCCTTCTTCCTCCTCCTCCTCTTCCTCCTCCTCCTTCTGCCTTCCTCGTCTTCCTCCTCCCGCCTTCCTCCTCCTCCCCTTCTTCCTCCTCCTCCTCTTCCTCCTCCTCCTTCTGCCTTCCTCGTCTTCCTCCTCCCGCCTTCCTCCTCCTCCCCTTCTTCCTCCTCCTCCTCTTCCTCCTCCTCCTTCTGCCTTCCTCGTCTTCCTCCTCCCGCCTTCCTCCTCCTCCCCTTCTTCCTCCTCCTCCTCTTCCTCCTCCTCCTTCTGCCTTCCTCGTCTTCCTCCTCCCGCCTTCCTCCTCCTCCCCTTCTTCCTCCTCCTCCTCTTCCTCCTCCTCCTTCTGCCTTCCTCGTCTTCCTCCTCCCGCCTTCCTCCTCCTCCCCTTCTTCCTCCTCCTCCTCTTCCTCCTCCTCCTTCTACCCTCCACGTCGATGTTGAAGGAGCAGCGGGTGCCCGGGCAGGTTTTGGGATATTTTTGGGATATTTTTTGGGCAGATTTTGGGGTATTTTTTGGCTGATTTCAGGGTATTTTTGGGATAATTTTTGGGTGTTTTTTGGGCAGATTTGGGGGCATTTTGGGTCACCCACTCTCCACGTCGATGTTGAAGGAGCAGCGGGTGCCTGGGCAGGTTTTTGGGTATTTTTTGGGCAGATTTTGGGGTAATTTTGTGTTAATTTTGGGTCACCCACCCTCCACGTCGATGTTGAAAGGAGCAGCGGGTGCCCAGGCAGGTTTTGGGATATTTTTGGGCAGATTTTGGTGTATTTTTGGGATATTTTTGGGGTATTTTTTGGATATTTGTGGGATATTTTTTGGGCAGATTTTGGGGTATTTTTGGGCTGATTTCGGGGTATTTTTGGGGTAATTTTTGGGTATTTTTGGGGCAGATTTTGGGGTAATTTTGTGTTAATTTTGGGTCACCCACCCTCCACGTCGATGTTGAAGGAGCAGCTGTCCTTCTTGTCCTTGGCCGTGACCTCGCAGCGATAATCGCCCCGGTCGCCGGGCACCACCTTGGAGATGGCCAGCTCGAAGGTGTACACCTGGGCAGG
>NW_024505264.1:0-364 GCF_017590055.1 Onychostruthus taczanowskii | reverse complement strand
GAGGGGAACATGAGGGGAACATGAGGGAAACATGAGGGAGCCTGAGGGGAACCTGAGGGCGCTGAGGGAGCCTGAGGAGCCTGAGCGAAACCTGACGGGAACCTGAGGAGCCTGAGGGGAACCTGAGGGCGCTGAGGGAGCCTGAGGGGAACCTGAGGGGAACCTGAGGGGAGCCGAGGGAGTCTGAGGGGAACCTGAGGGCGCTGAGGGGAAAATCGGGCAGCCATCCATTAAAACCCGCACAACCCACCTGGAACCGGCTCTGCGGGGCTCGGGGGCGGCGGGGATGCCCGTGGGGCGGTACCCGGGGGGGTTCTTCACCGATTCCGGCGGGTTTCGCCTCAAAAACGTGACCGGGTTGGGG
>NW_024505263.1:1814-8130 GCF_017590055.1 Onychostruthus taczanowskii | reverse complement strand
CCCCAAATTTCCCCCCAAATCCCCCCCAGACTCCCCCACCTGCTCCTGCAGCTCGGCCAGCCGGTTGGCTCGCTCCTCCTCGGAATCCGAGCTCTCCTCGCTCTCCGAGGACGTTTCCGTGGAGCTCTCCTCGTCCTCGTCCTCGTCCTCGTCCTCCTCCTCCTCGTCTTCATCGCTGGAAGATTCCTCGGACGAGGATTTGGGGATGGGCAGCGGCGCCGAGGCCGAGGCCGCGCCCGAGTCCTGCGGCTCGTCCGGCATTTTGGCGTAGCTGAACTCGAACACGTCCTGCGGGGATTTTTGGCATTTGGAACTCACGGATTCCCGGCCCAGAAATTCCAAATTCCCGTCACGAAATTCCCTGAAATTCCCAGGATGAAATCCCAAAATTCCCGTCCCAAAATTCCCCAAAATCCCTGAAATTTCCGGAATAAAATCCCAAAATCCCCATCCCAAAAAACCCCAATATTCCCAGAATAAAATCCCAAAATCCCGTCCCCAAAATTCCCATCCAGAAAGTCCCAGGATAAAATCCCAAAATTCCCGTCCCGAAATTCCCCAAAATCCCTGAAAGTCCCAGAATAAAATCCCAAATTCCCGTCCCTAAAATCCCAAAATTCCCATCCAGAAAGTCCCAGGATAAAATCCCAAAATTCCCGTCCCAAAAATCCCCAAAATAAAATCCCAAAGATCCCCAAAATAAAATCCGAAATTCCCATCCCAAAAATCCTCAAAATGCCCACGATAAAATCCCAAATTTCCATCCCAAAAATCTCAAAATTCCCATCCAGAAAGTCCCAGGATAAAATCCCAAAATTCCCGTCCCAAAAATCCCCAAAATCCCTGAAATCCCCAGAATAAAATCCCAAATTCCCATCCCAAAAATCCCCAAAATAAAATCCCAAAAATCCCCAAAATAAAATCCGAAATTCCAATCCCAAAAATCCTCAAAATTCCCACGATAAAATCCCAAATTCCCATCCCAAAAATCCCCAAATTTTGATCCCAAAAACCCCCAAATTCCGGTCAAAACTTCCCAAATTCCCATCCCAAAAATCCCCAAATTCCAACCCCAAAAAATCCCCAAATTCCAATCAAGAACCCCCAAATTCCCAACGAGAATCCCCAAATTCCCAACGAGAATTCCCAAATTACGCTCAAAAACGCCCAAATTCCGATCGAAAACCCCCAAATTTCGACCGAGAATTCCCAATTTTTTTCGGTCTTTTGGGAATTCTGGTAATTTCCTACCTGGAGTTTCCTGGCCATGGCCACCACGTCGTGGTCGGGCGGGTTGTACTTGTAGCAGTTGGAGAACATCAACCGCACGTCGGCGGCGAATTCTTGCGCGTCGCGGTATTCCCGGTTTTCCATCTTCCGCTGCGGGGAGAGAGACGGGAAAATGAGAGTGGAGAAAGTCTCCGAGGGTCAACGGGGGCATGGAAGGGTCAATGGGGTCATGGAAGAGTCAATGAAGTCATGGAAGCATCAATGAGGTCATGGAAGGGTCAACCGAGTCATGGAATGGTCAACAGGGTCATGGAAGCATCAATGAGGTCACGGAAGGGTCAACCGAGTCATGGAAAGGTCAACAAGGTCATGGAAGGGTCAATGGGGGCATGGACGGGTCAACGGGATCATGGAATGGTCAATGTGGTCATGGAAGAGTCAATGGGACCACGGAAGAGTCAACCGAGTCATGGAATGGTCATGGAAGGGTCAATGGGGTCATGGAAGAGTCAACGGGGTCATGGAAGGGTCAATGGCGGCATGGAAAGGTCAACGGGGGAATGGAAGGGTCAACGAGGCCATGGAAGGGTCAATGGGGTCAAGGAAAGGTCAATGAGATCATAAAAAGGTCAATGGGGTCAACGAAGGGTCAACAGCATCGTGGAAAAGTCTAAAATCTCTTGAAACCCCAATATTTCCTCAAAAAATTCGACGAAACTCCAAGAAACTCCAAAAAATCCCAAAAAAACTCCAAAACTTCTCCAAAAAATCCCCAAAAATTCCCAGAACCCCACCTTGACGGTGCTGAGATCCATGGGATGCTCGATGATCTCGTGGTAATCGTGGAGTTATGGGGACATGGAGGAGTCAATGGGGTCATGGAAGGGTCAATGGGGTCATGGAATGGTCAACGGGGTCGTGGAAGAGTCAATGAAGTCATGGAAGCATCAATGAGGTCATGGAAGGGTCAACCGAGTCATGGAAAGGTCAACAAGGTCATGGAAGGGTCAATGGGGGCATGGACGGGTCAACGGGATCATGGAATGGTCAATGGGGTCATGGAAGAGTCAACGGCGTGTAACAAGAGTCAACAGGGTCATGGAAGGGTCAACGGGGTCATGGAAGGGTCATGGAAGGGTCAATGGGGTCATGGAAGAGTCAACGGGGTCATGGAAGGGTCAATGGCGGCATGGAAAGGTCAACGGGGGAATGGAAGGGTCAACGAGGCCATGGAAGGTTCAATGGGGTCAACGGGGTCATGGAAGAGTCAACGGGGTCATAGAAGGGTCAATGGGGTCAAGGAAAGGTCAATGAGATCATGGAAAGGTCAATGGGGTCAACGAAGGGTCAACAGCATCGTGGAAAAGTCTAAAATCTCTTGAAACCCCAATATTTCCTCAAAAAATTCGACGAAACTCCAAGAAACTCCAAAAAATCCCAAAAAAACTCCAAAACTTCTCCAAAAAATCCCCAAAAATTCCCAGAACCCCACCTTGACGGTGCTGAGATCCATGGGATGCTCGATGATCTCGTGGTAATCGTGGAGTTATGGGGACATGGAGGGGTCAATGGGGTCATGGAAGGGTCAATAAAGTCAAGGAAGAGTCAACGAGGTCATGGAAGGGTCAACGGAGTCATGGAATGGTCAACGGAGTCATGGAAGGGTCAACGGGGTCATGGAAGGGTCAACGGAGTCATGGAAGGGTCAACGGGGTCATGGAAGGGTCAACGGAGTCATGGAAGGGTCAATGAGGTCATGGAAGGGTCAACGAGGTCATGGAAGAGTCAACAAATCTCTTCAACCCAAAAATTTGAGGAAACTCCAAAAAATCCCCCACGATCTCAAAAAAACTCCAAAAAATCCCAAAAAAAGGCCAAAATTTCTCAAAAAACCCCCCAAAAATTCCCAGAATCCCACCTTGATGGTGCTGAGATCCATGGGATGCTTGATGATCTCGTGGTAATCGTGGAGTTATGGGGACATGGAGGAGTCAATGGGGTCATGGAAGGGTCAATGGGGTCATGGAAGAGTCAACGGAGCCATGGAATGGTCAATGAAGTCATGGAATGGTCAATGAAGTCATGGAAGGGTCAATGAGGTCATGAAACGGTCAACGAGGTCATGGAAGAGTCAACAACTCTCTTCAACCCAAAAATTTGAGGAAACTCCAAAAAATCCTCCAAGATCTCCAAAAAATCCCCAAAAAACGCCAAACTTTGTCCAAAAAATCCCAAAATTTCTCCAAAACCCCCCAAAAATTTCCAAAAAAATCCCAGAATCCCACCTTGATGGTGCTGAGATCCATGGGATGCTTGATGATCTTGTGGTAATCGTGGAGTTATGGGGACATGGAGGGGTCAATGAGGTCATGGAAGGGTCAACGGGGTCATGGAAGACTCAACGGAGTCATGGAAGGGTCAATAAAGTCAAGGAAGAGTCAATGAGGTCATGGAAGGGTCAACGGGGTCATGGAAGGATCAATGAAGTCATGGAAGGGTCAATGAGGTCAAGAAAAGGTCAAAGAGGTCATGGAAGGATCAATGAGGTCATGAAATGGTCAACGGGGTCATGGAAGAGTCAACAACTCTCTTCAACCCAAAAATTTGAGGAAACTCCAAAAAAATCCCCCAGATCTCCCAAAAAACCCCAAAAAATCCTAAAAAAACACCAAAAAAATCCTTAAAAATTCCCCAAAATCCGCCCAAAAAAGCCCAAAAAATGCCCCAAATTTCTCCAATTTCATTCCCTAAAATCCCCCCAAAAATTCTCTAAAAATCCCCCCAAAAATTCCCTAAAAATCCCCAAAAATGCCCAAAACCCCAAAAATCCATAAAAATCCCTCAAAATTTCCCACCTTGATGGTGCTGAGATCCATGGGATGCTCGATGATCTTGTGGTAATCGTGGAGTTATGGGGACATGGAGGGGTCACTGGGGTCATGGAAGGGTCAATAAAGTCAAGGAAGAGGCAATGAGGTCATGGAAGGGTCAACGGGGTCATGGAAGACTCAACGGAGTCATGGAATGGTCAATGAAGTCATGGAAGGGTCAATGAAGTCATGGAAGAGTCAACGAGGTCATGGAAGAGTCAACAACTCTCTTCAACCCAAAAATTTGAGGAAACTCCAAAAAATCCTCCAAGATCTCAAAAAACCTCCAAAAACTCCTAAAAAAACACCAAAATTTCTCAAAAAAATCCCAAAATTTCTCCAAAAAATCCCAAAATTTCTCCAAAAAATCCCAAAATTTCTCCAAAAAATCCCAAAATTTCTCCAAAAAATCCCAAAATTTCTCCAAAAAATCCCAAAATTTCTCCAAAAAATCCCAAAATTTCTCCAAAAACCCCCCAAAACTCCCAGAACCCCACCTTGATGGTGCTGAGATCCATGGGATGCTTGATGATCTCGTGGTAATCGTGCAGCCCCAACGCCGACGCGTCGACGGGTTTGTAGAAGGGCCAAGCGTAGGCCGCGTGTTTTTTGGACAAGAGCTCCTTCAAGATGCCGTTGCAGTATTTGAGCTGCTCGGAAAGTTTCCCTTTCTTGGAAGTTTGGTGCTGTTGGGAATCTGGGAGATCTTTCCTGGGGGGTTTGATGGGTCGGCCGCTCTCGCGTCGCGCCGGGATTTTGGCGGCTTTGGGGTTTTCGGGGATGGAAGGGGAGGATTCGCCGCCGCTGGTGGCGATGATGGCCGTGGTGGTGGGGGTGGTGGTGTCGGCTTTCCGCTTGACGCCTTTTTTCTGTCGCGGGGGAAGGACAAGATTTGGGTTTTTTAGAATTTTTTTTGGGGTGGTGGGGGTTTGGTTTGGCGGGGCGGGATTCCGTTTCGAAGTCAAAATTCAATTTTTGGAGCCAAAATCCCATCCCAGAGTCCCAAAATCCCAATTTAGGATCCAAAATTCCATCCCAACAACCAAAAATACCATCCCAAGAGCCAAAATCCCATCCAAGAGACAAAAATCCAATTTTAGAATCCAAAATCCCATTCCAGGAGCCAAAAATCCCATTTTAGGAGCCAAAATCCCATCCCAAGAGACAAAAATCCAATTTTAGGATCGAAAATCCCGTTCAAAGAGCCAAAAATCCAATTTTAGGAGCCAAAACCCAATTTTAGGAGCCAAAATCCCATCCCAAGAGACAAAAATCCAATTTTAGAATCCAAAATCCCGTTCCAGGAGCCAAAAATCCAATTTTAGGATCCAAATACCATTCCAAGAGCCCAAATCCCATCCCAGAGTCCCAAAATCCAATCCCAACAACCAAAAATCCCATCCCAAGAGCTAAAATCCCATCCCAGAGTCCCAAAATCCCACTCCAGGAGCCAAAATCCCATTCCAAGAGCAAAAAATCCCATTTTAGGGTCCAAAATCCCGTTCCAAGAGCCAAAAATCCAATTTTACGAGCCAAAACCCAATTTTAGGATCCAATATCCCATTCCAGGAGCCAAAAATCCCATTTTAGGAGCCAAAATCCCATTCCAAGAGCCCAAATCCCATCCCAGAGTTCCAAAATCCCAATTTAGAATCCAAAATCCCGTTCCAAGAGCCAAAAATCCAATTTTAGGATCCAAAATGCCACTCCAGGAGCCAAAATCCCATCCCAAGAACCAAAAATCCCATCCCAAGAGCCAAAATCCCATCCCAGTGTCCCAAAATCCCAATTTTAGGATCCAAAATCCCGTTCCAAGAGCCAAAAATCCCAATTTTAGGATCCAAAATCCCATTCCATGAGCCCAAATCCCATCCCAGAGTCCCAAAATCCCATTTTAGTATCCAAAATCCCATTCCAGGAGCCAAAAATCCCATTTTAGGATCCAAAATCCCATTCCAAGAGCCCAAATCCCATCCCAGAGTCCCAAAATCCCAATTTAGGATCCAAAATCCCGTTCCAAGAGCCAAAAATCCAATTTTAGGATCCAAAATCCCGTTCCAGGAGCCAAAATCCCATCCCAAGACCCAAAATTCCCAAATTCCCCCATCTCAAACCCCAAATTCCCCCCAAATTCCCCCATCCCAAACCCCAAAATCCCCAAATCCAAACCCCAAAACCCCCAAATCCCCCCCAAAATCCTCCCATCCCAAACCCCA
>NW_024505263.1:0-1101 GCF_017590055.1 Onychostruthus taczanowskii | reverse complement strand
AAAACGCCCAAATCGCCCCAAAAACCCCCCAAACCCCCCCTCACCTTGGCCACGGGCTGGGTGGGCGCGGGAGCCGCCAGCACGCCGGGGTTGCCGGGGTTACCGGGAACGTTGGGATTGTTGGGAATGGCGGGATTGCCGGGATTGCCCCCGGGAAGGGCCTGCAGGGATTTCAGGAGCGGAGCCGCGATCACCGACGGGTGCGGGATGTTCACCACGGTGGTCGGGATTTCGGGAGCGTAACCGGACGGGGGCTGGGAGAGGGACGAGACGGCCGGGACCTGCTGGGCCGCGCTGGTCAGGCCCGCCAGGAGAGCTGGAAAACAGGGAAAAATCCATGGAAAATCCTTTAGGATTGGGAAAATCAGCTCAGAATTCCAAAAATTTGAGAGATAGGAAAAAAACCCGAAAAAAATGGGGTTGGGATCCCGAAAATAGCACCAAAATCCTGGGAAAAGGGATTTAGGAACACTGGGACCTGCTGGGCAGCGCTGGTCAGACCCGCCAGGAGAGCTGCAAAACAGGGAAAAATTCCATGGAAAATCCTTGGGATCCCAAAAATTCCAGGTGATGGGGGAAAAAAATGGGGTTAGGATGCTTAAAATGGGAGAAAACTCCTGGGAAAAGGGATTTGGGAACACCGGGACCTGCTGGGCCGCGCTGGTCAGACCCGCCAGGAGAGCGGGAAAACAGGGAAAAATTCCTTGGAATCCCAAAAATTCCAGGTGATGGGGGAAAAAAAATTGGGTTAGGATGCTTAAAATGGGAGAAAAATCCTGGGAAAAGGGATTTGGGAACATAAAACTCCCGGGAAAAGGGATTTGGGAACACCGGGACCTGCTGGGCCGCGCTGGTCAGGCCCGCCAGGAGAGCTGGAAAAACAGGGAAAAAGCCTTGGAAAATCCTTGGGATCCCAAAAATTCCAGGTGATGGGGGGAAAAATCCCGGAAAAAATGGGGTTAGGATGCTTAAAATGGGAGAAAAATCCTGGGAAAAGGGATTTGGGGACATAAAAATCCTGGGAAAAGGGATTTAGGAACACAAAAAATCCAGGGAAAAAGGATTTAGAAACATAAAAATCCTGGGAAAAGGAACTGGGAA
>NW_024505262.1:0-365 GCF_017590055.1 Onychostruthus taczanowskii | reverse complement strand
GGGGGAGGGGCGCAGACCCCCCCCAAAATGAGGGGGGAGGGGCCGGAGCGGAGCCTCCCCTCCCCCCAGACCCCTCTGAGTTCAGCGGCCCCCAAAACGCGGGGGTGGGGGAGGGGCAGCAGAGAGACCCCCCCCATCCCCCACCGCGGGGGGAGGGGCGGCGGGGGCGGGGCTTTGTAAATTCGTAGAAATTCGGGATTTTTGTAGAAAATCGGAGTTTTCCCACCCAAAGCCCCTCCCTCCGCGCTGGGGGAGGGGCGGCCCGTCCGTCCAGGCGACTTTTGGGGCGATTTCTCCGGGAATAAATAAAAAGTGTTCGTGGGGGGAGGGGCGGGGGGACCCCCGGCCCCGCCCCCGCCGCGGTG
>NW_024505261.1:0-365 GCF_017590055.1 Onychostruthus taczanowskii | reverse complement strand
AAAAGGAAACCATTCCCTATTCATCTTCCCCAGACCACCCATGACTTGGCAGACCTGCGATACTTCCACAGACACAGCTTTTTGTATGAGCTCTGCAGGGTTTAGATACTGAGGCCCCAACTCATTTCACTGAAACCTTTTACTAAACAAGTCTAAATTAGAGCTATTATTGCTGTATAATTTCCGTTTAGTCAAGCAGTGGGCAAGGCTTTACAGAAGCCAGCTTAAGTCTCCTGTGGTCTGAATGCCTTTCTGAGATGTTGTCATCCTCCTTCCTCTGATGACAGGATGAATCTTTGGCAAAGAATCAGAGAAATTTGGCCTGTTGTGTCCTGGATGTACATGGTGGGTCCTGCACTCAGTAC
>NW_024505260.1:0-365 GCF_017590055.1 Onychostruthus taczanowskii | reverse complement strand
AGGTCCTGCACATGCACATCACAGCTTTTACACCACCAGCTATTCTGCTAAAATTTACCATACAGTCCAGAATGTTAAAAATGCAGAAAATACCTGAGCAAGTGTTGCTGGAGCATCTCTCTCAGAAGGCCTTTGAGGTGTCGCTTGGCTGCTGCTGGTGGGGTTCTGAGATGGAGCTGATTTTCTGTATGGATGATCCAATATTTCATGTTAAAAAGCCTAATTATCAACTGTCATAGTTCTTTCCATGCAAGGAAAACAGACCTTCAGTGTCAGGACTCAAGGAAACAGCATGAAGCAGAGTTGAGGGAGCTTTAGGCAGTATATCAGGAAAACACTCATGGCCCAGAGGGTGCTTGAACACT
>NW_024505259.1:0-365 GCF_017590055.1 Onychostruthus taczanowskii | reverse complement strand
TTTCCTTTGGGAGTTGGGTCTGGGTGAGTTGGGGTGGAAATTCCCTTTGGGAGTTGGGTCTGGGTGAAATGGAGTGGGAATTCCCTTTGGGAATGGGTCTGGTGTGGAAATTCCCTTTGGGAATTGGGTTTGGGTGAAATGGGGTGGGAATTCTCTTTGGGAGTTGGGTTTGGGTCAAATGGGGTGGGAATTTTCTTTGGGGATTGAGTCTGGTGCGGAAATTCCCTTTGGGAGTTGGGTTTGGGTGAATTGGTGTGGGAATTTCCTTTGGGAATTGTCCAGCCTGGATGAACTGAGGTGTGAATTCCCTTTCGGTCTGGCTGAATTGACTGGAAATGCTTTGGGAACTGTCCAGTCTGGCTGAA
>NW_024505258.1:0-365 GCF_017590055.1 Onychostruthus taczanowskii | reverse complement strand
TTTTTGGGAATGTTTGGGCCCCAGGGGAGCAGCCCTGCGGTACCTGCAGGTATTTTTGGGGATATTTTTTGGGGATGTTTTTGGGATGTTTTTGGGATGTTTTTGGGAATTTTGGGGATTTTCGGGCCCCATGCGGACGCTGCGGTACCTGCAGGTATTTTGGGGATATTTTTGGGATATTTTTTGGGATGTTTTTGGGGATTTTTGGGAATGTTTGGGCCCCAGGGGTACCTGCAGGTACTTCTCGAGCATCCTGACGATGTGCTTGTTGTTGAGGACGCTCTTGGCCACGTGCAGGCTCGTCTTCTTGAACTGCTCGGCCGCCAGCTGCGGGGAAACGGCGAATCCCGAACTGCGGCACTGCC
>NW_024505257.1:0-365 GCF_017590055.1 Onychostruthus taczanowskii | reverse complement strand
TGGATTTTTAATGGATTTTCTGAGGGGGAAAAAGGGCGCAAAAGCAGCAAAAAAAGAGGGGATTTTTGAGGAGCTTTCTGCAGAGGATTTTTCCCAGTGGAATTTGGGCCCAAACACTGGAAAATTGGGGAATTTGGGGGCTATATATTAAAAAAAATGCATGGAATTCAGCTATAAATAGATTTTTCTGAGGTAAAAAAAGGTTCAAAATCAGTTAAAAACAAAGAGATTTCGTGGTGGATTTTGCATCCAGTGTTTTTTTCCTGTTGTATATTGTGGAATTTAGCCCCAAAAATCTGAAAAATTGGGACTTATCCTTCCAGAAAATTGAGATTAAACCCAAAAAATACCCCAAAATTCCCATT
>NW_024505256.1:0-365 GCF_017590055.1 Onychostruthus taczanowskii | reverse complement strand
CTGGAGAAGGTTCTGGAATGGATTCTGGATTCGGGACACCAAAGATGGCACCCTGGAGATCACTGAGGTCACCGCTGTGGAGCTCAGAGCGCCCAGGTATATTTTAGGCACCGCCAGCTGCCCCCAGGTGTGCCCAGGTGGATTTTTGGGTGCCCCCAAGGTGTATTTTGGGTGTTCCCAGGTGTATTTCCAGCCCCCCCAGGTGTATTTCTGGCACCCCCAGGTGTGCCCAGGTGTGCCCGGGTGTGCCCAGGTGTGCCCGGTATATTTCGGGCCCCCCAGGTGTATTTCGGGCCCCCAGGTGTGCCCGGGAGTGCCCGGGTGTGCCCACGTGTGCTCGGGTGTGCCCAGGTGTGCCCGGGTGT
>NW_024505255.1:0-365 GCF_017590055.1 Onychostruthus taczanowskii | reverse complement strand
GGACTGGGAGAGCTCAGAGGGACCCCCAGGCCCGTGACCCCTCCCCAGTTGAGGCCCCAGCCGTTCCCAGTCCGCCCAGTTTGGGTCATCAGCGACCCGCTGAGGTGGCACCGACCCCTGCGTGTCCCCCTTGTGTCACCACCCCCTTGTGACCCCGGTGACCCCTGGGACCCCCCGATGTCCCCAGAAGCCACCAGGACCCCTGCGGCACCTCGGTGTCCCCATCCCCGTGTCATCAGGACATCCCTGTGTCCCAACCATCTTGGTGACACCTCAGTGTCCCCATCCCCGTGTCCCCACTGATCTCGGTGCCACCTCCATGTCCCCACCAATCCTGATGTCCCCTCCTGTCCCCATCGCCGTGT
>NW_024505254.1:0-365 GCF_017590055.1 Onychostruthus taczanowskii | reverse complement strand
TTTTGGGCATTCCCCACCTGCAGCTCCTGTAGGGATTCCCTAAATTTGGATTTCTTGGAATACCGAGGAGAATTCGGGATAACTTTGAGTTCGTCGGAAGTTTTATTTCCCATAAATTGAAGAATGAGTTTTTTTTCAAACCCAAATCCTTTCAATATTAACCCAAACCCACCCATCTGCTTCCCATTTTCCAGCATTTCACTGGGAAATCCACTATTATTTCCCGCTGCCTGCAAAGTTTGTTGGATTTTAGGCGTTTCCAGACATTAATTAACGCTCAATTAATAATTTTCTATTAAAAATACAAATTTTGGGGGGTTCCCAAGCCCTTGAAAAGTCCCAAAATTGGGAATTTTAAGATCCAA
>NW_024505253.1:0-365 GCF_017590055.1 Onychostruthus taczanowskii | reverse complement strand
TTTTGGGCCTTGGTCCACACTGTCTTCCACGGGAGTCTCTTCTCCAGGGATTTCTCCAGCAGGAGTCCTTTCTGTGGGCTGCAGCCCTGCCCCAGCTGCTCCAGGCTGGGGCCCTTCCTTGCCCAGGCTCAGTGCCTCAGGAACTGCTCAAGCGGGGGCTTCCCACGGGCTCACAGCCCCCTTTGGGCATCTTCTGCTCGGCCGGGGGCTCCTGCAGGGCTGTAGGGGGAGGTCTGCTCCCCGGGGACCCCTACAGACTCCGGGGGAATCTCTGGAGACTTTTGTGCCCCTCCTTCCTTCCTGCAGGGCTGTTCCTCTCACAGCCTCAGAGTGAAAACCATGTTCACTCTCCTGTGAAAATTTAA
>NW_024505252.1:6136-8348 GCF_017590055.1 Onychostruthus taczanowskii | reverse complement strand
ACTGGGACACGCCCACCCACAGACCCCACCCACTCCACCAGCACCACCTGGGGGCGGGGCTTCACTGGGACACGCCCACCCAGAGACCCCACCCATCGCAGCCCCGCCCGCTCCACCCGCACCCCCTGCGGGGCGGGGCTTCACTGGGACACGCCCACCCACAGACCCCGCCCCCATTAACCCATCGCAGCCCCGCCCGCTCCAGCCGCACCACCTGCGGGGCGGGGCTTCACTAAACCACACCCACTGTAAGGCCACTCCCTTAATGGCCACACCCATCCACAAGGCTCCTCCCCCTCATGACCACACCCATCCTGAGAGCACACCTACAATTACCACGCCCACAATGAAGCCACTCCCACTCGTGACCACGCCCAACCAGGGTAACCCCGCCCCCTCTTAGGGTGCCACAGGACCCCTCCCCACCCCCAAGGAGGGTGTGGCCGGGGGCGTGGCTTACCGACAGGGCGGTGGCCGCCACGTTGACCACGCCCGTTCCGATGGTGCCGACAGCCGGGTCCTGAAGCCCCGCCCCCTCAAAGATGGACGTCGAATAGTAGAAAATCTGGGGCAGGAAAGGGGCGTGGTCAGGACACGCCCTCTTAAGCCACACCCCATTTTACCGCACCTCCAGAAAGCCCCAGGGTGCCACCATAGCCCCGCCCACTGCCACACCCCTTTCCCATTAACCACGCCCACTTTTCCACTATTTTTATCCCATTTTCCCATATTTTAAATCACTTCCCCCCAATTTTTGGTTGTTTTCCCCATTTTTACTGTGTTTATCCCCGAGAGCTGCTGCGCCAGAGCGATGGTCACGGCCCCGCCCACTGCCACACCCATTTCCCTTTAACCACGCCCACTTTTCACTATTTCCCGCCCGTTTTTCCCAATTTTTAGCTGTTTCCCCCCCAATTTTAAGCTGTTTTTTCCCAATTTTGGCCGCTTCCCCCCATTTTTACCACATTTATCCCAGAGAGCTACAGCCCCAGGGTGACACCATAGCCCCGCCCACTGCCACACCTGTTTACCTATAACCACGCCCACTTTTCACTATTTCCCGCCCATTTTCCCCAATTTTTGCCCGTTTCTTCCCATTTTTCCCTGTTTCCCCCCATTTTTACCACATTTATCCCCGAGAGCTGCAGCCCCAGGGTGACACCATAGCCCCGCCCACTGCCACACCCATTTCCCTTTAACCACACCCACTTTTCACTATTTCCTGCCCATTTTTCCCAATTTTTAGCTGGTTTTCCCCCAATTTTTAGCTGTTTTTTCCCAATTTTGGCCGTTTCCCCCCATTTTTAACCACGTTTATCTCCGACACCTGCTGCGCCAGTGTGCCACCATAGCCCCGCCCACTACCACGCCCATTTCCCTTTAACCACTCCCACTTTTCACTATTTCCCGCCCATTTTTCCCAATCTTTAGCTGTTTTTTCCCAATTTTTCCCTGTTTCCCCCCAATTTTACTGCATTTATCTCCGAGAGCTGATGTGTCAGAGTGCTGTTAATGACCCCACCCGCTGCCACACCCATTTCCCTTTAACCACGCCCACTTTTCACTATTTCCGGCCCATTTTCCCCAATTTTTAGCTGTTTTTTCCCAATTTTTAGCTGTTTTTCCCCCAATTTTTAGCTGGTTTTCCCCAATTTTTCCCTGTTTCCCCCATTTTTACCGCGTTTATCCCCGAGAGCTGCTGCGCCAGCTGCAGCCCAGGGTGCCGCCATAGCCCCGCCCACTGCCACACCCATTTCCCTTTAACCATGCCCACTTTTCCACTATTTCCCGCCCGTTTTCCCCAATTTCCCGCCCGTTTTTCCCAGTTTTTAGCCAGTTTTCCCCAATTTTTCCCTGTTTCCCCCCATTTTTACCGCGTTTATCCCCGAGAGCTGCTGTGCCAGAGCGATGTTCATGGCCCCGCCCACCACCCCACCCATTTCCCTTTAATCCCGCCCACTTTTCACTATTTCCTGCCTGTTTTTCCTAATTTTTAGCTGTTTTTTCCCAATTTTTAGCTGTTTTTTCCCAATTTTTATCTGTTTTTTCCCAATTTTTAGCTGTTTTTTCCCAATTTTTCCCTGTTCCCCCCATTTTTACCGCGTGTATCCCTGAGAGCTGCTGTGCCAGCTGCAGCCCCAGGGTGACACCATAGCCCCGCCCACTGCCACACCCATTTCCCTTTAACCACGCCCACTTTTCACTATTTCCC
>NW_024505252.1:1697-4366 GCF_017590055.1 Onychostruthus taczanowskii | reverse complement strand
CTGCCACACCCATTTCCCTTTAACCACGCCCGCTTTTCACTATTTCCGGCCCATTTTCCCCAATTTTTAGCTGTTTTTTCCCAATTTTGGCCGTTTCCCCCCATTTTTAACCACGTTTATCTCCGACACCTGCTGCGCCAGTGTGCCACCATAGCCCCGCCCACTACCACGCCCATTTCCCTTTAACCACTCCCACTTTTCACTATTTCCCGCCCATTTTTCCCAATCTTTAGCTGTTTTTTTCCCAATTTTTCCCTGTTTCCCCCCAATTTTACTGCATTTATCTCCGAGAGCTGATGTGTCAGAGTGCTGTTAATGACCCCACCCGCTGCCACACCCATTTCCCTTTAACCACGCCCACTTTTCACTATTTCCGGCCCATTTTCCCCAATTTTTAGCTGTTTTTTCCCAATTTTTAGCTGTTTTTCCCCCAATTTTTAGCTGGTTTTCCCCAATTTTTCCCTGTTTCCCCCATTTTTACCGCGTTTATCCCCGAGAGCTGCTGCGCCAGCTGCAGCCCAGGGTGCCGCCATAGCCCCGCCCACTGCCACACCCATTTCCCTTTAACCATGCCCACTTTTCCACTATTTCCCGCCCGTTTTCCCCAATTTCCCGCCCGTTTTTCCCAGTTTTTAGCCAGTTTTCCCCAATTTTTCCCTGTTTCCCCCCATTTTTACCGCGTTTATCCCCGAGAGCTGCTGCACCAGCTGTAGCCCAGGGTGCCACCATAGCCCCGCCCACCACCACGCCCATTTCCCTTTAACCCCGCCCACTTTTCACTATTTCCCGCCCATTTTTCCCAATTTCCTGCCCGTTTTTCCCAGTTTTTAGCCGTTTTTCCCCAATTTCTCCCTGTTTCCCCCCATTTTTACCGCGTTTATCCCCGAGAGCTGCTGTGCCAGAGCGATGTTCATGGCCCCGCCCACCACCCCACCCCTTTCCCTTTAAACCCCCCCACTTTTCACTATTTCCCGCCCATTTTTCCCAATTTCCTGCCCGTTTTTCCCAGTTTTTAGCCGTTTTTCCCCAATTTCTCCCTGTTTCCCCCCATTTTTACCACGTTTATCCCCGAGAGCTGCAGCCCCAGGATGCCACCATAGCCCCGCCCACTGCCACACCTAATTCCCGTTAACCCCGCCCACTTTTCACTATTTCCTGCCTATTTTTCCCAATTTTTAGCTGTTTTTTCCCAATTTTGTCCATTTCCGCCCATTTTTACCGCAGCCCCCCGCAGCCGCAGCGGAGCCACCTCCCCCACGTAGAGCGGCACCAGCACCGAGACCAGCCCTGCGGGGGGCGGGGTCAGCCGGGACACGCCCCTCCGGGCCGGGGGACACGCCCCCCGCGCGGCCGGGACACGCCCCGACACAGCCAGCATTGGCACGGCGCGCCCCGGCTCGGCTGGCAGGACACGCCCACACAGGGGTGGGACACGCCCACATGGAGAGGGCACACATGACAGAGACAGGCCACGCCCACACAGAAGCTAGGACACGCCCCTATGGAGATAGGCCACGCCCACACAGAGATAGGACACGCCCCCATAGAGACAGGACACGCCCACACAGAGATAGGACACGCCCCCATTGAGATAGGCCACGCCCACACAGAGACAGGACACACGCCCCTATGGAGATAGGCCACGCCCACACAGAGATAGGACACGCCCCCATAGAGACAGGACACGCCCACACAGAGGTAGGACACACCCCCATTGAGACAGGACACACCCACACAGAGACAGGCCACGCCCCCATAGAGATAGGCCACGCCCACACAGAGATAGGACACGCCCCATAGAGACAGGACACACCCACACAGAGACAGGCCACGCCCCCATAGGGAAACATATCACAGAGCCAGGCCACGCCCACACCGGGCGAGGCCACACCCACACAGAGACAGGAAACCCTTTCGCTGAGCCAGGCCACACCCCTCTACCTAAAGGACACACCCCCAAAAGCCAAGCCACACCCCTCAGAGAGCCTGACCACACCCCCTCAGAGCTAAGCCACGCCCCCATAGAGACAGGACACACCCCCCCGAGCAAGGCCCAGCCCACATAGTGATAGGCCACACCCCCATAGTTATAGGCCACACCCACAGAGATACGGGCCACACCCCCCAAGGCAAGCCACGCCCCCCAGCCAAGCCACGCCCCCCAGGTGAGGCCGTACCCGAGTAGGCGCCGACGATGAAGCGGCCGATGATGATGAGGATGTAGGTGGGGCCCAGTTTGGCCCCGCCCATCAGGGCCCCGCCCACCACGGCCAGGCCGTTGGTGGCCAATAGGGCGCCTTTCCTGGGGAGACGGGGAGGGGAGGGGGCGTGGCCACGGGCAGGGTGACCACGCCCCTGAAGCTCCACCCATTAGGCCCCACCCCTTGAGGCCACTCCCCTCTAAGCTCCGCCCCTGCCCAACCCTTCCACACCCCTCCCCTTCTAGTCACGCCCACAACTTAACTAAGCTCCGCCCATTCCCCTTCCCTCCCCTTTGAGCTCCGCCCCTTCCACAAGCAATCACCATTAAGCCCCGCCCACAATTCGTCTTTTTGTGCCACGCCCACTCTGCCACACCCCGTTAAGCCCCGCCCCCACCTGTTTAACCCCTTCCCCTCCAAGTCCCGCCCTCAATCCCCCTCCCCTCCAAGCCCCGCCCACACCTTCCC
>NW_024505252.1:0-824 GCF_017590055.1 Onychostruthus taczanowskii | reverse complement strand
GGAGGGGGCTCCTCAGTTTGGGAGGGGGAACACAAATTTGGGGAGGGGGACACAGGAATTTGGGGAGGGGACAGCACAGTTTGGGGGAGAGAACACGATTTTGGGGAGGGGGCTCCTCAGTTTGGGAGGGGGAACACAAATTTGGGGAGGGGGACACAGGAATTTGGGGAGGGGACAGCACAGTTTGGGGGAGAGAACACGATTTTGGGGAGGGGGCTCCTCAGTTTGGGAGGGGGAACACGAATTTGGGGAGGGGGCACACGGTTTTGGTGAGGGGGAACTCTAATTTGGGGAGGGGGCTCCTCAGTTGGGGAGGGGAACACACGAATTTGGGGGGGAGAACCCGGATTTGGGGAGGGGGTGCCCAGTTTTGGGGAGGGGGAACCTCAGTTTGAGGAGGAGTCTCCGGAATTTGGGTCATCCCAATTTGGGGAGGGGTCTGCGGAATTTGGGGAGGGGTCTCTGGGAGGGGTCAGTGGAAATTGGGGAGGGGTCTCTGGAATTTGAGGAGGGGTCTCGGGTATTAGGGCAGGGGTCTCCGGGGGGTGACACCCCAATGTGGGGAGGGGTCAGTGGAATTAGGGGAGGGGTCTCCCCAATTAGGGGAGGGGTCTCAGGGAGGGGGTCTGTGGAATTTGGGGCGGGGTTTCCCCAATTTGAGGAGGGGTCTCCCCAATTTGGGGAGGGGGTCTCAGGGAGGGGTCAGCGGAATATGAGGAGGGGGTCTCCCCAATTTGGGGAGGGGTCTCGGGAATTAGGGGAGGGGTCTCCGGGAGGGGTCTCGGGAATATGGGGAGGGGGTTTCCCCAATTTGGGGAGGGGTC
>NW_024505251.1:0-366 GCF_017590055.1 Onychostruthus taczanowskii | reverse complement strand
CTGGGGGGGGAGAAATCCCAAAACTGGAGGTGAAATCCTAAAATCGGGGGGAATTGCAAAATCTGAGGAGAAATCCTAAAATTTTGGAGGGAAATCCCAAAATTTGGGGGAAACTCGAAAATCTGGGGGGGAAAAAAATCCTAAAATCAGGGGAGAATTCCCAAAATCAGGGGAGAAATCCCAAAATTGAGGGAGGAAAATCCTGAAATTGGATGGGAAATCCCCAAAAAATCGGGAGAGGGACCCCCAAAATCGATGTGGGAGCCCCAAAATTGGAGGAGACCCCAAAATCCCGGGGTTTTATTGGGGTTCCCCCGGGGGAGGGGGGCAGGATGCAGACCCCGGGTTTGGGGTCTCCCCCCGGAT
>NW_024505250.1:0-366 GCF_017590055.1 Onychostruthus taczanowskii | reverse complement strand
CCCCCCTTTATCCCCCATATTTCCCTCCCCCTTTCCTCACCTCTGTCCCATCCTGTCCCCGCTGTCGCCTCTGTCTCCCCCCCCCCGCTGTCCCCGCGCTTTTGTGGCCGCGCCCGGCCTGGGGGAGGGGCGGCGGCCGCTCCTGCCTCAGTTTCCCCGGATCTCGTTAATCCCGGGACGCTCTGACTCAGCCGCTCCCGCCCCGCTCTGGCCCAGTTTGGCCCAGTTTGGCCCAGTTCGGAGCCTGCCCAGCCCCGCTTTTCCCGTCCCTCCCCGCTTTTCTCCTGATTTCTCCTCATTTCTCCCCATTTTTGTCCTTTCCACTCTATTTTCCCGCCGATTTTCCCCATTTTTGGTCTCATTTTC
>NW_024505249.1:0-366 GCF_017590055.1 Onychostruthus taczanowskii | reverse complement strand
CGCTCCGGGCTGCAGTGACGTCTTCGTGACGTCACGCTCGGACTTCCGGGCGCAGCTGCGGCGCTGCCAGCGGCTGCTGGCGGCGGGCGGGGGTCCCGGCGGGGGTCCCGGTACCGGGGAGCTGCGGCTGCACGGGCTGGGGCTGGCCGTGCCCCGCACCATCAACCTGGCGCTGCAGCTGCAGGCGGGCGCGGGGGGCGCGCTGCGCGTGCACGCCAGCACCTCCTCCGTGCCGCTGCGCGACCCCCGGGAGGGCGGCGAGACCCCCCGGCACAACTCCGCCATCCACATCCGCCTGTGCCGGGAGGCGCCGTGCGCCTGAGGGGCACCGGGAGCGGCCCCCGAAACTGGGGGGCACCGGGAGCG
>NW_024505248.1:0-366 GCF_017590055.1 Onychostruthus taczanowskii | reverse complement strand
ACCCTGAGTGACCCTGAGTGACCACGGGGGAGAGTGACCCTAGGAGAGAGTGACCACTGAGTGACCGCAGGGACAGTGTGACCACGGAATGACCATGGAGTGACCACAGGGGAGAGTGACCATGAAATGACCACTGAGTGACCACTGTGACAGACTGACCACTGAGTGACCCTGAGTGACCAGAGAGTGACCAGAGAGTGACCACTGAGTAACCACAGGGACTGAGTGACCACAGGACAGACTGACCACTGAGTGGCCACAGAGTGACCAGAGTGACCCTGACTGACCACCGAATGACCACAGGGACAGACTGACCACGGAGTGACCACTGAGTAACCCCTGAGTGACCAGGGAGTGACCACGGGA
>NW_024505247.1:0-366 GCF_017590055.1 Onychostruthus taczanowskii | reverse complement strand
TCTCTGCAGAGCCTTCCTATCCTCCAGAAGATCAACTCACCTGCCCACTTTGGTGTCATCTACAAACTTACCAAGGGTGCATTCAATCCCCTCATCCAGATAATTGATGTTAAATAGGAGATGCACCAATACTGAAACCTGGGGTACCCCACTAAGTGGCAGGCCACCAGCTGGGTGTTACTCCATTCACCACCACTCTCTAGGTTCAGTCTTTGCTTTAACTCAGCAAACAGAGACCTCGTCCAAGCCATGGGCTGCCAGATTCTCCTGGAGAATGCTCTGGCAGACAGTATCAAAGGCTTTGCTGAAGCCCAGGTAGACAACATCCAGAGCCTTTCTCTCATCCACTGGGCAGGTCACCTGGTC
>NW_024505246.1:0-366 GCF_017590055.1 Onychostruthus taczanowskii | reverse complement strand
GGGGATTTTGTGGATAAAAAATGGGAAATTTGGGGGTTTTTAATGGGGAAAAAATTGGAATTTTCTGGGGGAAAATGGGGATTTTTGGAGGATTTTTTCCATGAAAAATGGGAATTTTTCTGGGGAAAAAATGAGGGGGTTTTGGCGTTTTAATGGAAAAAAAGGTATTTTTGAGGAGAAAAATGGGAAATTTTGGAGTTTTTTATTGGAAAAAAAGGAAATTTTCTGGAGGAAAATGGGATTTTTTGAGGGGGGAAAATGGGAATTTTGGGGGGTTTTTTAATGAGGAAAAAATGGGAATTTTCTGGGGGGGAAATGGGAATTTTTGGCATCTTTTGTGGAAAAAAATGGGATTTTTCAGGGGAA
>NW_024505245.1:0-366 GCF_017590055.1 Onychostruthus taczanowskii | reverse complement strand
TTTTTTTTTTTTCCATTCCTTATCATCCTCTTTCTAGAGAAAGACTGTGCCAGATTTCTGCTTGTCTTCCAGGAAGGAAAGCATGAAGGAATCACACATGTGATAGCACGGGGCCAACCTGGATAATGAGCAATTCTCTTGTATTCCATCTTTATCCTAGACCTTCAACTGTAGCTGTCTAAAATAGGACACATCTCTCTTTGTGGGGAGCCAACTGCACTGCATACCAAAACAAAGCCAGTGGCAGTTCTAAAAGGCACATTCCAGCCCAATCTGTCATTATCTCAAGCCCTTCATGCCCCATTTTGGGTGCCAGAAAGGACTGACAGTGAGTAATTACCACACAGCCACTTGCTCACTCCCCCA
>NW_024505244.1:0-366 GCF_017590055.1 Onychostruthus taczanowskii | reverse complement strand
AATTTGAGTGAGCTCACTGCCCTAGAGAAGATGAGGGGTCCCAGCCCGTTTCCCCCCCCCCAGTGCGAGCTCTCCACCCTGGAGGGGATCAAGTCCTGCCTCTCCTTCTACCCCGGCGCCTGCGGCTCCATGAGGGTGAGACCCCCCCCAAACCCTCCCTGGGGGGTCCCTGAGCCCCCTCCCCAATTCGGGGGGAATTTGGGGAGGGGTCCCGGCCCCGGGACCCCCCGAAATCTCCCCAAATTCCCCCTCTGTCCCCCCAGGGGAAGCTGGCGGCGCATTTCCTGTCGCGCATCGACAGCGAGAGCCCGCGGCTGCAGCAGGTGGGGACCCCAAATTTGGGGGGGTTTTGGGGGGTCCTGGGGG
>NW_024505243.1:0-366 GCF_017590055.1 Onychostruthus taczanowskii | reverse complement strand
GCTCCCTGGGGGGGAATTTGGGGTTCCTGATGAGTTTTTGGGTGATTTTGGGGTTCCTGGGGAGTTTTGGGGATGATTTTGGAGCTTTTGGGACTCCCTGAGAGTTTGGGGTGACCCCGGGGAGGAAATTCGGGTTCCAGAAGAGTCTCGGGGCCGTTTTTGGGGTGACTTTGGGGGTTTTGGGAATGGAAAACAGAAAAATGGAGCCCCTTCCTCCTTTATCCCGGATTTCTCTCCCGGATTTCCTCCAATTATCCCGGGTTTTTCCCTCCCGGATTTCCTCCCATTTTTCCCGGTTTCCCCTCCGAGTTTTCCCGCCCCTCATCCCCGCTTTTCCTTTCCCTCATTCCCGGTTTTCCTCCCTTT
>NW_024505242.1:0-366 GCF_017590055.1 Onychostruthus taczanowskii | reverse complement strand
GCCCCAGGACCCCCAAATTTGGGTTTTTGGGGCGCCCCAGCCCTACCTGCGTGTAGGCTCCGTCCTGCCCCATCCCGGCACGAGGCTGGAACAGGAAAATCCGGATTTAACCCCGCGGGGATTTTGGGGATTTTGGGGTGCGGGGCAGGGGAGGAACCCCAAAAATCCCCGGGGGGCTCAGCAGAGGAGACCCCAAAAAATTCCCAAAGGGATCCCAACACCGGCAGGGGACGGGAAGGGACCTCCCCCACCCCAAAATTTGGGGGGAGGGTGGGGTTCCCAAATTTGGGGCAGAGCCAGGACGGGTTCAGGGACATTTGGGGGAAATTTTGGGGTCAGTTTGGGGTGAATTTGGGGCTGGTTTTG
>NW_024505241.1:0-8428 GCF_017590055.1 Onychostruthus taczanowskii | reverse complement strand
CGAATTACTAATTACATTCCTAACACGGGGCAGCCGCGACCGGAGCGGCGGGGGAAGGCGGCCGGGGAACCAGCGTGGTTCTGCTTCTCCTCTTCCTCCTCTCTCCCTCCTCTTCCTCCCGCTCCTGCTCCGCTCCCAGCCCGGCCCGGGCGGTGCCGACACCCAAAAGCAGCCGCGCTCTGCCCTGGGGGGATTCCAAAGCGGCCCCGGCCAGCGCGGCACTGGGAGCGATACTGGGAGCACCGGGAACGATAGTAAGAATAACAGGAGAGATCCTGGCAGCCCTGGGAAGGAACTGGGAGCGCTTTCCCTGCCAGTGCCGCTCTTACTGGGAGCATTGGGAGGGAACTGGGAGCGAACAGCGCCCGGACGGGGCTGCAGCCGGCGGAGGGCGGGGCCAATCCGAATTATTTGCAAAACCACAACTTATTTGTGGTTGTGCAAATAAGGGAGCGATCGCTCGCTGGGATTGGTGGGCGGCAGCAGCGCGGGGTTTGGTCGGCGGCGTCACGGCCGGGGGGCCGGAGCGATGGCGGCGGCGTCCGGTGAGAGGGGACAGGGAGCGGGAATGGGGACAGGGATCTCCTTGTCCTTCCCTGTGGCACGGAGGAAAATCTCATCCTCTCCTTGTCCTTCCTTCCCCAGACCAGGAGCTGATGATGGAGACCAGGGAGGACAAATCGCCAGGGCAGAAGCTCATGGAAGAGGCTGTTTTGAGCGGCTGCACAACAGAGGAATCCAGCGAGGAGGAAAAGCCCCAGAGATCCTTCACGAGGAGGGGCTGCAAACGCAGATCTCGGGGATCCGAGGAGGAAAGACCCACCCTGGCCTGGGGAGGCGGCCAAAGCTTGGAGCTGGAGATGAATGATCAGAGCCAGGATGGGAAGAAGCCCCACAAGTGCTCGGAATGTGGGAAGAGCTTCAGCAAGAGATCCTGCTTGATCTACCATTGGAGAACCCACACGGGGGAGCGGCCCTGTGAGTGTGGAGAGTGTGGGAAGAGCTTCCGCAGGAGGTATGATCTGACCATCCACCAGAGAAACCACACCAGGGAACGACCCTATGAGTGTGGGGAGTGTGGGAAGAGCTTCATGTCAAAGTCCCACCTGGTCTACCACCAGAAGAGCCACACCGGGGAGAGGCCCTACGAGTGTGATCAGTGCAAGAAGAGGTTTCAGACCAGCTCCAGCCTCATTCTGCACCAGCAGCTTCACACAGACGAGAGGCCCTTCCGCTGCCCCGACTGCGGGAAGGGCTTCACCCGCAAGTGCAACCTCAGCAGCCACCAGCACACCCACACCAGGGAGAGGCCCTGAGGGTGTTCTGAGTGTGGCAAGAGCTTCTCACTGATGTGTACCTTTACCAGACACCAACAGAGCTACCACTAAGGGAAGCCCTGCGAGTGCCATGAGTGCAGGAAGAGTTTCATGTGCTGCTCCAGCTCCATCCCCCATGGGAGGATCCTCACTGGACCCCCGGTGATCCGTGGTGCCTGTGATCTCTTTTGGGAAGTCACCTGCCTGGGGGGCTCCACATCCTTGTGTCTCCCCATCAGCACCTGCACACATCCACATCCCAACACCAGAAATCCACTGTGGAGAGCAGATTTGTTGACTTCTGAGCCCAGAAAAATCTCACTTTTTGTATCTTCTGGTGTCATCAAGCGACATTGAATGGCCTTGGAGATCTTCTCCATCATAAATCCATCCTTTTAATTCTCTCTGGGCCACAGGCATCTTCCACAGCCCAATGGGGATGGATTGGGGCAAAACCCCTGATTTTGGAGACAGTTGGGTGGAAGCCCCTCCAATAAAGGTTCTTCCCACCCACCCAAGAACGTGGATGCTCTGCCATCAGGGACACGTAAATCCTTTTGTTTAGGCCTTGAAATGAGAAGGTTTCTGTTCATCCTTTTGAAAGCCCTGAAACTGGGGTAAAAATAAAGGTGCTGAACTATGGCATGGATGGGGACATGTGAGAACATGGGAAACATGGATGGGGACATGAACTAGGACAGCATCAGTGCCACCACCTGTGCCACCACAGTGCCACCAGCACCTTCATCTTGGCCATGGCCAAGCGCTGTCCAATGCAGTTCCTGCCACCACGTCCCCACTGTCACTCTGCAGTGTCCCAGCCCAATGTCACCACCCATCAGGGCAGGACGGGGACCTGTTCAGCTGGTGACAAGTGTCCCCAAAGCGAGTGACAGCCACCAGGGTGTCCCAGGACCCTGTGCTCAGGGGACCCCAGCCACCCCTGGGACAGGGCAAGGGTCAGTGTCTCCCACAAATTTGGAGATTGGCAGCCTGGTCAGAGAGAAAGCCAGATAAACTTTCCCAGGCATTGTCCTGGGGAGTTTTGAGAACACTCAGAGAAAGAACTACAAACAATTTCTAATCTTTGCAGCTGGTGCTGTTGTTACTTGTCACATGTTTACAAGAAGGGCGGTTTGTAATTAGCCAGTGGTGTGAGGGGTGTTGATTAATGACCAGTTAGGTCAAATTCCATTGTAGCTGTCTATAAAGGGAATGTGGTTTCCTAATAAACTTTGCATTGCCTCCTGAAGACTCGGAGTCTGTGTCGCTTCATTGAGCTGTCCCTTGTACAACAGCAACATGCAGAGTCACGTGGCCCCATGCTGGGTGTCACCAGCAGTGTCCTGGTGGTCACCACAGGTGTGGTGACATTGTCCCCTGATGTGTGTCCTGGTGGCATTGTGTCCCATCCCCTGAGCTGATGATGGAGACCAGGGAGGACAAATCCCCACAGCAGAACCTCGTGGAAGAGGCTGTTTTGAGCAGCTCCACAGCACAGGAATCCAGCGAGGACGAAAATCCCCGGAGATCTCGCACGATGAGGGGCTGCAAACGCAGATCTCGGGGATCCGAGGAGGAAAGACCCACCCTGGACCAGGGTGGTGACCAGAGCTCGGAGCTGGGGGTCCATGAGCAGCTCCAGGATGGAGAGAAGTCCCACAAGTGCTCGGAATGTGGGAAGAGCTTCAGGTGGAAATCCGACCTGATCTGCCACATGAGAATCCACACTGGGGAACAGCCCTATGAGTGTGATAAATGCAGGAAGAGGTTTCAGAGCAGCTCCAGTCTCCTCAGGCATCAGCAGAGTCACACAGAGGAGAGGCCCTTCCGCTGCCACATTTGTTCAAAGTGCTTCAAGCTCAAGTCTATCCTCATCACCCACCTGCGCATCCACAGCGGGGAGAGGCCCTATGAGTGTCCTGAGTGTGGGAAGAGCTTCAGCCAGCAATCCACCCTGACTGGCCACCTGAGGACCCACACAGGAGAACGGCCCTACGAGTGTGCAGAGTGTGGGAACAGCTTCAGGACGAGCTCTGAACTGACCGTCCACCAGAGAAGCCACACCAGGGAACGGCCCTATGAGTGTGGGGAGTGTGGGCAGAGCTTCCTAAGGAGCTGCCACCTGACCCGCCACATGAGAATGCACACAGGGCAATGGCCCTCCAAGAAGTGTGAGCAGTGTGGGAAGAGCTTGAGGTCAAGGTCTGAACTGATTGTCCACCAGAGGAGCCACACGGGGGAACGGCCCTTTGAGTGTGGGGAGTGTGGGAAGAGCTTCATGTCAAAGTCCCACCTGGTCTACCACCAGAAGAGCCACACCGGGGAGAGGCCCTACGAGTGTGATCAGTGCAAGAAGAGGTTTCAGACCAGCTCCAGCCTCATTCTGCACCAGCAGCTTCACACAGACGAGAGGCCCTTCCGCTGCCCCGACTGCGGGAAGGGCTTCACCCGCAAGTGCAACCTCAGCAGCCACCAGCACACCCACACCAGGGAGAGGCCCTGAGGGTGTTCTGAGTGTGGCAAGAGCTTCTCACTGATGTGTACCTTTACCAGACACCAACAGAGCTACCACTAAGGGAAGCCCTGCGAGGGCCATGAGGGCAGGAAGAGTTTCATGTGCTGCTCCAGCTCCATCCCCCATGGGAGGATCCTCACTGGACCCCCGGTGATCCGTGGTGCTGGTGATCTCTGTTGGGAAGACACCTGGCTGGGGGCTCCACTCCCATTGGCACCTGCACACATCCACACCCCAACACCAGAAATCCATTGTGGAGACCAGATTCGTCGACTTCTGAGCCCAGAAAAATCTCACTTTTTGTATCTTCTGGTGTCATCAAGCGACATTGAATGGCCTTGGAGATCTTCTCCATCATAAATCCATCCTTTTAATTCTCTCTGGGCCACAGGCATCTTCCACAGCCCAATGGGGATGGATTGGGGCAAAACCCCTGATTTTGGAGACAGTTGGGTGGAAGCCCCTCCAATAAAGGTTCTTCCCACCCACCCAAGAACGTGGATGCTCTGCCATCAGGGACACGTAAATCCTTTTGTTTAGGCCTTGAAATGAGAAGGTTTCTGTTCATCCTTTTGAAAGCCCTGAAACTGGGGTAAAAATAAAGGTGCTGAACTATGGCATGGATGGGGACATGTGAGAACATGGGAAACATGGATGGGGACATGAACTAGGACAGCATCAGTGGCACCACCTGTGCCACCACAGTGCCACCAGCACCTTCATCTTGGCCATGGCCAAGCGCTGTCCAATGCAGTTCCTGCCACCACGTCCCCACTGTCACTCTGCAGTGTCCCAGCCCAATGTCACCACCCATCAGGGCAGGACGGGGACCTTGTTCAGCTGGTGACAAGTGTCCCCAAAGCGAGTGACAGCCACCAGGGTGTCCCAGGGCCCTGTGCTCAGGGGACCCCAGCCACCCCTGGGACAGGGCAAGGGTCAGTGTCTCCCACAAATTTGGAGATTGGCAGCCTGGTCAGAGAGAAAGCCAGATAAACTTTCCCAGGCATTGTCCTGGGGAGTTTTGAGAACACTCAGAGAAAGAACTACAAACAATTTCTAATCTTTGCAGCTGGTGCTGTTGTTACTTGTCACATGTTTACAAGAAGGGCGGTTTGTAATTAGCCAGTGGTGTGAGGGGTGTTGATTAATGACCAGTTAGGTCAAATTCCATTGTAGCTGTCTATAAAGGGAATGTGGTTTTCTAATAAACTTTGCACTGCCTCCTGAAGACCCAGAGTCTGTGTCGCTTCATTGAGCTGTCCCTTGTACAACAGCAACATGCAGAGTCACATGGCCCCATGCTGGGTGTCACCAGCAGTGTCCTGGTGGTCACCACAGGTGTGGTGACATTGTCCCCTGATGTGTGTCCTGGTGGCATTGTGTCCCATCCCCTCTGTTTGTCCCCATTCCCTACCGTGGCTCCCTGTCACCCTTCTGTGTATCCCTGTCCTGCCCCGTGTGTCCCTGTCACCCCTCTGTGTATCCCTGTCCTGCCCTGTGTGTCCCTGTCACCCCTCTCTGTGTCCCTGTCACCCCTCTCGGTGTCCCTGTCCTCCCTGTGACTCGCTGTCCCCATCTCTCCTGTATCTCCCTGTCCCCCCTCTGTGTGTCCCTGTCCCTCCCCCGATGTCCCTGTCCCCCGGCCCTGGTGGGGCCAAAGTCCCCAGGTCTCAGGATCTAGGGACACGCCACAACACCCTGTGACACGCTGTGATACCCAACGACATCTGACAACACCCTTTCTCCTCTGATTTTGGGTCCTTTTCCCCCACTTTGGGACCTTTTCCCCTCTTTTGTATCCTTTCCCCCTCTTTTGGGTTCCTTCTCTCTGTTTTGTGTCTTGTCCCTATTTTGGGTCCTTTCCCTGCTTTGGGTCACTTCCCCCCTACTTAGGGTCTGTTCCTCCCTATTTTGTATCCTTTCCCTCTTTTCCAACCTTTCCAACAATACTGAGCACTCTCCCCATTGACCCCCATGACAGCCTGTCACCGTGTCACCCTGTCCCCTGGCAGCCCATCACCGTGTCACCCTGTCCCCCTGGCAGTCTGTCACCGTGTCACCCTGTCCCCAGCAGGGGTGGGGGCTGCGGGAGGCTGGCATGGGCGCCCAGTGGGTGGGGACCCTCTGGGTGGGCAGGAGAACCCAAAACATTTGGACGCCTGGGTGGGCAGGGACACCTCGGGGATTTGGGACCCCACCAGCTGGGACCCACCAAGATGGGGATGCCAGGTTGGGCGTACTCTCCCCCCCATCCAGCCCCTGGACCCCCCCCAAAATATTCTTCCCTGTCGGCGATGGAGAGAGACAGAGACTGACTCTGTGATCAGAATCCTATTTTATTTTGGGATACAAATGCTTATATACTACTTCAGGGAGACCAGTAATGTGTACTGCAATGATTAGGTTAAAATCACGTACACAGACTTATGCACATAACAGCATCTCTTGCTTGCAGAGTTCAATAGGATTTTCTTTTTCTGCTAAACCTGTCTGATTAAATCTTCTTGTTCTCTAGATCTAATTTTCAAATTTCTGTTTGCTTTTGCCAAGGCATTTAGTCTATCAAATCTCTTATGCTAATAAGGTCCAAAACACTCTGTGTTTCATGCACCCCAAAACTTCCCCATGCCATCACTCCCAAATTCAGCCTCCAAAATGCCTCCCCTGTCCCACCACCCCCAAATGCAGCCCTGGAGCCCCCAGAATTATTCTCCCAATCTCAGCACCCCCAAATCCCACCCCTAGAGTCCCCAAAATGACTCCCTCCATGCCACAACCCCCAAATCCAGCCTCGTGGACCTTCCAAACTCAACTTCCACTATCCCACCAACCCCTGAACCCTCCAAAATTGACTGACCCCCCCCAAGTGATGGAGGTGGAAGCCTCCCTGGGCACCCCCGAGCCCCCCACCCCACTGAAGACCTACAAGTGGCACACCATGACCACCGGAGGGGACCCCAAAAGATGCAGGGGGTCCCGGGGAGCCGGCGCTGGGCACGGCTGCAGGGCCTGAAACGCTCCCACAGCCCCCCCAGCAGTGACAGGGGAGGTGACAGGGCTGTCCCCAAGGCCAGCGCGCTCCGGTCGCTGTTCCAGAGGGCAGGGGAGCCGGCGCTGGGCACGGCTGCAGGGCCTGAAATGCTCCCACAGCCCCCCCAGCAGTGACAGGGGAGGTGACAGGGCTGTCCCCAAGGCTGTTCCAGCGCTGTTCCAGAGGGCGTTTCCGCCCCCTCCAAGGAGCCCAAGGAGCCGAGGGGACACGAAGGGACACGAGGGGACACGAGGGGACACGGCCACCCCTGCACTGGCACCTGGGCTCCGTGGGCAGGAGGAGAGGACACAGTGACAGCGGCGCCAGGGCAGAGCTGGGGGTGCAGGATGGGGCAGGTGAGTGGTGTATGGGCTGGGGGCTGAGGGGTAATGGGGTGGGGCCTGGATTTGTGGGTAATTATGGGTGGGGGGGATGGATTGTGGTGTGACAGTGGTGGGTGGGAGGTTCTGGGGATGTTTTGGGGGGTGATGGGTTTGGGGTCATAGGTGGGGGTGATGACTTTAGGGGTGATTCTGATGGGTGAGGGTGATCATGGGTGAGGGGTGAGAGGTTATGGGGTGATGGGTTACTGGGTGGTGAATTTTGGGGTGATTCTGATGGGTGAGAGTGATCACGGGCGGGGTGTGAGAGGTTATGGGGTGATGGGTTACTGGGTGGTGAATTTTGGGGTGATTCTGATGAGTGAGGGTGATCATGGGCAGGGGGTGATAGGTTATGGGGTGATGCCTGAAATGTACCTGAAGGCCATCCAATAAACACAACTGCTTTTTTTCATCTGGCCTCTCGTTTTAGGTAGCCCCAAAAAGGCTTCAGTCCAAAGCCCTCTCCTTTCCCTCTTCTCCCCCACCTTTCCTGTCGTGCCCTCAATCCCCAGCTCCCACCCCGGATCCTGGTTTGGAGGATCCTGTTAGCGTTCAGGAACACATAATCATGGAATGATTTTATGATTTTATTACTAATCAAAGGCGACTCTGATGAGGGCAGAAAGAAAATGATGCACCTGACTCCGTCTTATCAGAAGGCTAAATAATTGCTTTATTATTCTATATATATACATTGCATCTGACTGAATCTGCCTTGCACTCACCCTTGCTCACAATTGCACAGAGCTGCACTCATCTCTGATTCTCTCTGTCTGTCTTGTGACAGTCTGACACACACCCTCTCCTGGCCCTGATAGGCTAAGGGAACAAAACATCCTCACTTTGGGTAAACAATCTCCATGTTGCATCCTACTTTGGCACAACACAGGCACGGCAGAGATAAGAATTGTGTTTTCTTTCTCTGATGTTCAGAGAATGTGAATCCCAGAAATATTCTTGGGAAGAATTGTGCCTTGCTTTTCTCCGTGAAGAGAAATGTGGCAACATGCAGGTGTATTTTTTTTATTGAAGAGCTCTGGATGTCAGGGGTACAGACCCAAATCTGACTCTGACATGGGTTCAGGATGAACACGTTTTTATACCCTTATCGTTATACAGCTACATATTAATTATTAAACTTATATTGTTGTATTATATTGTCCTGGTTTAGGACAAATTA
>NW_024505240.1:0-367 GCF_017590055.1 Onychostruthus taczanowskii | reverse complement strand
ACCCAACGTTGACCATTGATTCAGTTGGCCCAGCGTTGACTTGGTTGATCCCCTGTTGACTCAGTTGACCCAACGTTGACTTCGTTGACCCAACCTTGACCATTGATTCAGTTGACCCAACGTTGACTATTGATTCAGTTGACCCAACGTTGATCATTGATTTAGTTGACCCAACATTGACTTCATTGACCCAACGTTGACCATTGATTCAGTTGACCCAACGTTGGCTTCGTTGACCCAACGTTGACCATTGATTCAGTTGACCCAGCGTTGACTTCGTTGACCCAATGTTGACCGTTGATTCAGTTAGCCCAACATTGACTTCGTTGACCCAACGTTGATCATTGATTCAGTTGACCCAACGTTG
>NW_024505239.1:0-367 GCF_017590055.1 Onychostruthus taczanowskii | reverse complement strand
CCTGCCCAGCCATGGGAAGTGGGGAATGAAATAGGAATAGGCAGATCCATCGGGCCAATGAATGGGTACGAGGTTGGTCTCAGTGGAAGAATTTAGGGGTTTTTGACCATGGGAAGATCTACTCAACAGCTGGTCTACTCTGACACCTGACTGGGTGCACCAATCAGAGCGGGAAAGGTGCTCTAGCACAGGAGCTCTAGCAGGGCCATTGACAGAGCTTTAAACCAGCTTGGAAGAGGTAAAGGGACACAATCAGGCTCGCCAACGCCAAGGGACAGGATGCTGTGCCAAAACTGGAGAAAATGAGCACTTACAGATCCCTCAAACTGCTTCACAAGGTGTTGGCTACAAAGTACCACACCTGAAA
>NW_024505238.1:0-367 GCF_017590055.1 Onychostruthus taczanowskii | reverse complement strand
TGCACAGAATTTTTACATTATCTGGTAGTTTAAGCATTTGATAATAAAAGCTTAAAATTGAGGGAATTACAAGAGTAGTCTGTACAGGAAAACATTCATTTCTTTGTTGTAGGATGAGAGATACAGCAAGAAAAGTGGAAGAAAAGTATTTTTCCAACCTTGCAACACACGTGGAATTCCTTCCAGTGGAGTGGAGATCAAAGCTGACCCTCGATGGAGGTACAGGACTCTGTTCTTCTGCTGTTCCAGCAGCTGCAGGCTGCAGAATTCTCCCCAGAAATCTCATCTGTGCTCTCTGCTGGTGCTTTTTCTTCGGTTTGGTTTGCACAAATTTGAACATTCCCATCCCTGGGAGTGTCCAAGGCCA
>NW_024505237.1:0-367 GCF_017590055.1 Onychostruthus taczanowskii | reverse complement strand
GAAAGGACAGTGACAAGTCAGGAGAGGTTGCTTGGAGCCAAACCTGGGCCATACCCTGCAGACTGTTCTGCTGTGGACTCACCCACCCTTATTCCTGCTCTGGGAAAACCTTCCCCCATGTCCCTGCCTGAGCTCCAGCTGTGCTGACTGAGTGTGCCAGGAGCAGCCAGGCCTGTGCAGGGGGCCTCTCGAGGAGCCATCCCTGCCCTGCTGCCCTGGGTTTGTGGCAATGTGGCAGATGGGCAAGGCTGGATATTCAGGATTTGTCAGGGAAATCTCTCCTAATGCTGAAAGTCTTGGTAGTATCTGCACTCACACGTCTAAAGGAAATAGATGTCATGAGCTGGTTTTGGGAATTGTTTTCCTA
>NW_024505236.1:0-367 GCF_017590055.1 Onychostruthus taczanowskii | reverse complement strand
CCCAAATTCTGATGACGTCACAGGGGCACCCCCCAAAACCCGTGGTTCCCCCCCCCCCCGGTGACGTCATCACCCGCGGATGCCGATGTCCCCGGGGTGGCTCAGCCAAACGTCGAAGACGCTTTTGTTGGGCGGGGCCGGGCCGGGGACCCCCAAATCCTCCGGCGGGCCTCGAGGCGCGCCCCCCAAATTTTGGGGGGGCGGAGCCAAAGGCCCCGCGTGGGGCGCCACCGCGTTGGGCGCCACGCCCGCGCTGTACGACGTCGGCAGCTGCCCCCAAATTTGGGGCCGGCGCCAGCTCGCCGAAAGTTTGGGGTTCTCCCCGAGGAGGGCGTCGATGGAGAAGCTGGAGTTTTGGGGGGTTTGG
>NW_024505235.1:0-367 GCF_017590055.1 Onychostruthus taczanowskii | reverse complement strand
GGGGGGCAAAGGGGTTTTGGGGAGCCCGGGGGGGATTTGGGGGGGCCCAAGGGGGATTTTGGGGTCCCTAGGGAAGTTTTGAGGGTCCCCAAGGTGATTTTTGGGATCCTCAAGTAGATTTTGGGGGGGTCCCATGTCCAGTTTTAGGGTCCCAGGTCCATTTTTGGGACATCCAAGGTGATCTTTGGGGGTCCTAGCTCAGTTTTGGGGGGGTCCCAGTTCAATTTTTTGGGGTCTCAGATCTATTTTGGGGGTTCCCGAGGTGCTTTTGGGGGCCTCAGTTCCACTTTTGGGGGTCCCATGTCCATTTTTGGGGGTCCCAGCTCTGGTTTTGGTCAGATTTTGGGGGTCCCAGGCCCGTTTTTGG
>NW_024505234.1:0-367 GCF_017590055.1 Onychostruthus taczanowskii | reverse complement strand
GAGGGGGGAGGGGCTCTTCCTCCTCCCCCTCCTTCTGAAGCCCCTCCCCCTCTTCCGGAAGCTCCGCCCCTTTTTCCGGCCCCGCCCCTTGCAGTGGGGGAGGGGAGGGGCTTCCCCCGCTGGGGGGCGGGGAATCCCCGCTAGGGGGCGCTGCGCTCTCCTCCACTTCCGGTTTCGCCGCCGCTTCCTGCTCAGCCTCCGCCTCTTCCTGCTCGGGCTCCTCCTGTTTTGACTCCGCCTCTTCCTGTTTTGGCTCTGCCTCTTCCTGTTTTGGCTCCGCCTCTTCCTGCTTGGCTTCCGGTTCCGCTTCCGGGTTTGGCTCCGCCCCCGTTTCCGGCTCTTTTGGGGGGATTTGGGAGGATTTTGG
>NW_024505233.1:0-367 GCF_017590055.1 Onychostruthus taczanowskii | reverse complement strand
ATCCCAAAAATCCCAGAAATCCCAGAATTCCCAGGAATCCCAGAAATCCCACAAATCCCAGGAATCCGGGCGGGCTTTGCTCCCTTGGGGCCGCAGCTTCCGGCGCGGAATTCCCAGAAATTCCCGGGAAAAGGGAGCGGGAGAGGCCAAAACCGGGATTTTGGGGATTTTGGGGATTTTGGGGATTTTGGGGCTTTTTGGGGGTTTTGGGTTTTAGGAGGTTTGGGGTTTTTAGGGATTTTGGGGTGTTTAGGGATTTTGGGGCTTTTAGGGATTTTGGGATTTTTTAGGGAGTTTTGGGGTTTTGTAGGGAGTTTTCGGGATTTTTTGGGAAGGGTTTTTTTGGTCGGTTTTGGGTTTTTTTGGG
>NW_024505232.1:0-367 GCF_017590055.1 Onychostruthus taczanowskii | reverse complement strand
AAAATCCACATTTTTCCACCTAAAAATTCACATTTTTCCTCCTATTTTTCCACACAAAAATCCATATTTTTCCACACAAAAATCCATATTTTTCCACACAAAAATCCACATTTTTCCACCCAAAATTTGACATTTTCCTTCTTACAAATCCACGTTTTCTTTCCTAAAAATTCACATTTTTTCCTCCAAAAATCCAGATTTTTCACTCTTAAAAACTGACATTTTTACTCCAAAATTTGGCATTTTTCATGCTAAAAATTCCATATTTTTCCTCTTAAAAATCGACATTTTCTCTTCCTGAAATTGATATTTTTCCACCTAAAATTTGATATTTTTCCATCTAAAAATCGACATTTTTCCACCTAAA
>NW_024505231.1:0-367 GCF_017590055.1 Onychostruthus taczanowskii | reverse complement strand
GGCAGTTGAATTTCCCTTTGTTCCACGGTGGGTTTTTTTCCCCGCGATGTCGCCCGATTTTAACACCGTTTCAATACTCCTTTGGAGCTTATGAAATGTCATACCCTTCCCCGCATCGGAAAATAATCCTCCCGTTTATATCTCAAAATTTAAATAAATTGTAACAGAACCGCCATTCACTCTATAATTGTGTAAATTCAGTGGTTTTTTGTTAAGGTCTGTAAAACTTATTGCAAAGCTAACAGTGCTACAGCCCCTTTTGTTGTGCATTTAGTGGCTCTTAAAAGAGCCTTTGTGTTGATTGGAATACTTTTTCAAACAGGTGCAAGGCTGGGACAAGGCTTAGGCGCGCTCCCCGCGGATGCGG
>NW_024505230.1:2796-11755 GCF_017590055.1 Onychostruthus taczanowskii | reverse complement strand
GGTCAGCAAATACCAAGCAGAAACCTAAGAAATAAGATGCGCTTTAGGCATTTTAAGATAAGAGAAACAGAATGCACCATGCTACGAGGAACAGAACGTGTTGAAACTCCTGAACCAGCCAATGAAGGACTGCACGTGCTTCAGAAAGAAAGCTGATAAGTGCAGACTGAATGAGACTGCTGGCCTTCATCAGAATGACCCCGCGTAAGACTCGGAGCCTTCCTCAGTGGCACCACCAGAGTACACTGAATTTGCTGTCACATAGGAGGTAACTCATGTATGCATGATTTAAGTGTTAAAGGTCAGCAAATACCAAGCAGAAACCTAAGAAATAAGATGCGCTTTAGGCATTTTAAGATAAGAGAAACAGAATGCACCATGCTACGAGGAACAGAACGTGTTGAAACTCCTGAACCAGCCAATGAAGGACTGCACGTGCTTCAGAAAGAAAGCTGATAAGTGCAGACTGAATGAGACTGCTGGCCTTCATCAGAATGACCCCGCGTAAGACTCGGAGCCTTCCTCAGTGGCACCACCAGAGTACACTGAATTTGCTGTCACATAGGCTAATGATATTAATGACTAATAAATATACATGAAATGTAACCATATATTGTGCTGAGCAAAGTGCTGAGTGTGCCTGTTAAGAGGAGTGTTGGGAGATCCCAGCTCTACAATGACAGGGCAACTGAGAGGCATTTTAAATTATTTTATTCCATTACCAGTCTCATAGAAGGGTGAGACACAAGAGATGTAAAACTTAACACCATTCTATCAGAAGCCACCCTATTTCCTGGTTACAATACCATATAAATATTTTTCAGCCTGTTAGCTTTGACCACACAGTGCTGCTAATACTTCTAACACCAATCACCTATTATTTTACCCCACATGGTCTTGCTACAATGCATTTTTCACAGTTCTGATTCTCCAAAATATCTGTTCTTTTTGCAGGGCCATCTTTTGAAACTTGTTTTTAGTTCAGTCTGTCAGCAGGGTGTTGACACTGGTTTGCAGCTGTATTTTCTGTAGCTTGATTGTTTGTTCTGTCATCCACCACCCTAAATATTTCCAGGGTGGTATTTCTTGTATTTTTGATGTAGAAATTTCTAATCCAGTGTTTTGAACTTCAGTGACATCCTGTCTCGAGTCTGTTCCATTTCCTTTTTAGTTGGTGCTGCAATGAGTAAATCACCCATGTAATGTAAAATCCTTGACCGTGAGTGTTTTTGTTGGGCTGGAGACAAAGCTCGTGTCACAAAATATTGACAAATTGTAGGAGAATTTTTCATCCTTTGTGGTAAAAATGTCCAGTGATATCTTTGCAGTGATTGTCCTCTATTGATGGCTGCAACCAAAAAGGCAAATTGAGGAGCATCTTCTGGAAGCAGTATAATGCCTCCCTTTTCTGCACCAAGGGCAAATATTAGGTAATTTTGCATTTTTCACTGCCTCATAACAGTCCTTTTTCAAATGACCGGGTTTTCCACAGTTAAAGATGGCCCTTTAATGGGTTCCACTTGTGAAGCAGCGAGGGTTTTCTCAATAGTTTTTGTCTGAGCCTCAATAGGTCTTTGTAATTTACCATGTACCACTGGGACTTTATCTCATCCTACTATATGCAGGGACTCAGACTGGGCAGGACCTGCTCGGTTGGTGGAACCTTGGGTGTTAACTAACCAGGTGGCCTTTGCTAAATGCTGCTTCCGATTTTCGAAAGATCCCCCACCCAGTGCTTTCAACTGGGTTTTAAATAGTTCATTGTGCATCTCCACTTTGCCTGCAGCTGCTGAATGGTAGGGGATATGGTACACCCACTCAATGCCATGTTCCCTCGCCCAGGTGTTGATAAGGCTGTTCTTGAAATGACTCCGTTGTCTGACTCAGTCCTCTCAGGGGTATTGTATTTGTGGGGTGCCCCGAAGAAGGAAGGAATGATGAATCTGACTCCATGTTCTCAGAAGGCTAATTTATTATTTTATGATACTATATTATATTAAAGAATATTAAATTATACTATATTAAAGAATACAGAAAGGATACTTACAGAAGGCTAAAAAGATAATAATGAAAAATCCGTGACTCTCTCCAGAATCCTGACACAGCTTGGCACTAGTTGGCCAATGAGTCAAAATAATTCACAGCAGAAACCGAGGAAGCAATCACCTGTTGGATAAACAATCACCAACCACATTCCAAAGCAGCAAAACATAGGAGAAGCAAATGAGATAAAACTGTTTCCCTTTTTCTTTGAGAGTTCTCAGCTTCCCAGGAGAAAAATCCTGGGCGAAGGGATTTTTACAGAAAACGTGAATGCCACATGGGTACCAATGCCTCCAAAGGACCTGCTTTTCAAGGCCCAGGATGGTGTTCTGGGCAGTGGCATGAGGCACAGGGTAGGTCTCCAACCATCCAGTGGTGGCTTCTACTATTGGGAGCATGGAGCACTTGCCTTGGTGGGTTTGAGGCAGTGTGATGTAGTCCATCTGCCAGGCCTCGCCATATTTCTGCTGGAACCATGGCCCCCCACACCACAGGGGCTTCACCCGCTTAGCTTGCTTGATGGCAGCTCACGTCACACAATCCTGGATAACCTGGGAGATGCTGTCCATGCTTGGATCCACCCCTGGGCCTCGTGCTCACCTACAGGCGGCATCTCTGCCCTGATGGCCTGAGGCATCATGGGCCCATGGAGCTGTGAACAACTGTCCACTTTGCTGCCTTGGACTCCAGCTCATAGTGGAGCTCCCGCGTGTCCGGCACAGCAGCGCTCAGCACTGGAGTCACTTCATTCAAGGCACAATTGTCCACAGTCAATCTCCATTCTCCGTCAGACTTATGCACAGGCCAAATGGGGCTGTTAAAGGGTGAGTGGGTTTTGCTGATGAACCCTTGGCTCTCCAGCTCTCAGATCATCTTATGGATGGGAATCACATCATCTCGAGTTGTTCTATACTGTTGGTGATGGAATGTTGAAGTGGCTATTGGTATCTGTTGCTCTTCCACCTTTTTAAGTCCTACTGTAGATGGATTCTCAGACAGTCCAGGCAAGGTGTTCAATTGCTTGATGCCCTCTGTCACTACAGCTGCTATCCCAAAAGCCCACCTGAGTCCTTTTGCGTCTTTGAAATACCCACTACAGAGGAAATCAGTGCCCAAAATGCATGGCGCCTCTGGCCCAGTCACAATAAGATGTTTCTTCTACTCATGTCCAGTCAGCCTCACATTTTCTTCCACCAAAGTAAAATCCTGTGGTCTTCCTCTCACACTAGAAATAGAAACAGATTCTGCCCCCACGTGTCTTGATGGGATTAATGTGCATTGTGTACCAGTATCGACTAAAGCTTTATATTTTTGTGGTTCAGATGTGCCAGGCCAATGAATCCACACAGTCAAAAAACCACAGTTTTCCCTAGCCTCTACCTGGCTAGAGGCAGGGCCCTTCTAAGCCTGATTATCCTTCTTTCCTTGGGCATATGTCCTGGAGGTTCCTTCAAGGAGATTGGACATGTCATCATCATCATCATCATCATACCTGGAAGTTTGGTGACAGGCCACTGGAGCTGCTTTCCTTTTGGTGAACTTCCTCTCTGAGCCTTGTCTTCCTTCAATTCACGCACCCAGAGCACCAGCAGATTTTCCATCCCATCTCCTCATGTTTTCTCCACAATCGCGCAGGAAGAACCACAGCTCAGCTCGTGGGGTGTAGCTTCTCTCTCCATCTGGGGAACGTCTGCGTTGGGTACCAGAACCTCTGATCTGTACTGCCGAGATTTGGAGAAGGTCCTCTTTAATCTCCTCCCTGAGTTTCTTATGACTCTCTTCTATCTTCTCTTCTAATTTCTGCAGATGTGTGTGTGATTCTGGCATGTGTTGGGCCATGTACAGCCTCTGCATATGCTGGGAGCTTCTTTGCCATATCAAGCACAGTCTCCTCACTGTCATCCCGCTTCAAGATGGCTAAAGCAGAAGTGTATTCTTGTGGCCCAAGTCATACAAGTTTTTGCCACATCACAGACGTGCATGGTACCAATTCTGGATTTACAGTGTTTATGTCATCTGAGAAGACAATCTCTGCCACTGCCATTTCTCTGAGGCATTGGATCCCTTGTTTTATGGTCTTCCACTGGGTTTGCTACATATAGAGATCATCTGCACACAGATATCTTTGTGCTACACTTTCCAGGACCCATGCCCAAAGGCTGTGTGGGTTAACTCCCCTCCTGATTCCTTGGTCGATGATGGGGTCATGTGACAGGGATCCCAAATGCCTCGCTTCAGTGCCGTCCAGAATTGTAGCTTTGCCTGCAGCATCCCAAAGATGGACTAACCAAGTAATTATAGATTAATCAGGTTGTCGAGTGTAATCCTTTCTTAGGCCATGAAGGTCCTTCAGGGAGTAGGACCCAATGGTGGCTTCTGATCTCTTTGACTCCTGATTTTATGTTAGGAAGTGTTGAGGGTCCTTCTCCTGCATCATCGTCATCATCACCATCACTGGTGGATCAGTCTTGTCTGTGCACTTTCTGCTTCTCGTGTTAGTAGCAACAGCCATTGGTTGACGCTCAGTGTCTGGTTTAGCTACTGGCTTCGTAACTGGGGTGTTGGCTGCAGCCTGAGTGACTGGGATAGCTGCTGATTTATCGCCCTGCCCCTTCCTCTGTCTGCTGCCCTACAGTATCTGGCAGTGTGCGATAACCATAGGCCAGGGCTCAGTTTACTGCAATAAGATTTCTCTCCTTAGAGTCATCATGGCCCTTCTCTTTCAGGTATTTCCCCACCTCAGCTGGATTCTGAATTTGTTCACGTGGAAAATGCCAGTCTACAGGATCAGAGAATTCCTTCAGGGTTTGGCCCATATCCTCCCATTTTCCACCCCTGGGTCTCCTTCTGGGTCAGCGGTCTCATCAGCCCCTCTAGAAATCTCAGCCCTCATTCTAGAGGAGCTGCAGACTGTACAGAGGAAGCTTACCAGATTAAATACCAGAAAGATGGTCTCTTTAGCATTCAGGGGAAACTGAACATTCTTCAATAGTGATGTAAAAGATTCAGAGGAGAAAAAGGAAAGCAAAGGCTAAAAAGCCTCATCCCCTGTTCCTCCTCCAACAAACTGGGTGCATAACCATAACCATGACCCATACACACCTGGAACAGACCCCAGCACCTTTATAAACATCCCAGAAGTCATTATCACCAAGCCCAGCCCAACAGCAATTCTAGTCCATGCCCCTCTACTGCAAAAACTACATATTAAGGACAATACCTGCCGCTCCTCCTGGCTAGCTGATGACAAGGGTGGCGGGGCGGCTGGCAGATCCCCCCTGGAGCCCTGTTGAATCCCAGCTACCAGTGACGGCGCAGCGTAAAACACAGAGCAGCACATTGGTCCCGGGGTAACTTTATTTGGTGGTAAAACTTCCCCTCTTATGTGTCCTGGGACCCTGAACTGAGAGCAGACAGTGACTTATATGTGGGGGCAGGTCTCAGGGGAGGGTACAATCTTTAACAAATCAGGAGAATTGGGAGTAAAAAACCAGGTGGGGAATACAATGTATAAACCAATAAAAATCACAAGGGAGGAGAACAGTTTTAGTGAACTAATAAAGTCTGGAGAAAAACAAAACTGACAGAGAAGTTTCTTGAAAGAAGGCAGGTTCAAAAAGAAACTGGCATCTAATAACAAAAAGTGACGAAAGTTCTGGGAAAAGGGCAGAAACAAAAAGGAAACAACATAAGGACTACAAAATTACAAATCAAACAATAAGCCTACTAATAAAACAAAAAACACACCACAACAAATACCATGATGGTTTTCTCCTTGAGCCAGGTCTTATGAGCTCTCAGAGAACCTACCACACTTTAGATAGCTCAGCTACCTCAAATGGCATAAAATCAGCGGGATGGCTTCTGAGGTAGTGTTGGAAACAGAAAAGTTTTAATAAAAGGCAAAATAACAAAGCTCTTACAGAGAAAACTGAGCCAGGGGCAAGAGGTTCTTGCTCCTGCTAAAACACCCCACAAAAGCAATTATTTCCTTTGTTCTCTTCTTTTTCTGGTGAATTACCTACATGGGACCTTTTGACCTCTGTCCAGTTGGGTAGCCCTAGGTTTGAGATGAAGTCCCAAAGGTCTTTTGATGTGTCTCTTTACCAAATTGAGGAGAGAAACTTCTGGGCTTTTTGCCTTTTTAAAAGAGACAGAGGATGATTTGGTCACTCCATCAACAGGGGGCACATTCCTACAATACCAGAGCTATTTCTGAATAAGAAAATAAACCTAGAGACCACAGAGATGTTAAGACCTCAAAAAAACCTTGGGACCAGAAACACATTCCAGCATACACCCCAAGAGACATTATGAATTCAAACAACATGGCTACTAACTGCTTTATCCCAATACAGAGTAATTGCAACCAAAATGCAATCAGAACAGGGTTTTTTCCCACTCTCTTGAGCCACACGTTGGTTGCCAAAAATTTGTCCGGGTTTAAGGTAAATTTGGGAGAAAACCTCCAAAAGGGGGCCCCCCCAGAAAGCAAACCTACACAGCCCCTCCCCCCAACCGGTTCAGGAAAAATTTCCTCAGAGAGAAGTGGAAAAAACCTCTTTATTTAACAGGCAAAGCACTCCCCAGCACAAAAAATGAACAATACCAGATGACAAAACTTATTCACCGCTCTGAAGAGATGACAAATTCAGAAAGTCTCTCCTGTGGGTGGTCGCTCTGTTATCAATCCCTCTGGCCCTGGGAAAGGCCGCTGCCCAGAGCAGGCCCCAGTGGGCCACAAAGTGCGAGCTCTTGGTGCTACCCAGGTCCCAGCCGGAGGAGGTTCAAACAGTTCCCAGAAAAGGGAAAGAAAAAAAACAGTCCAGGGAGAACTCTGCCTCAGCTAGCTAAACTAGCTAAAAAGCAAAGGAGCGCTCTGTTCTACTCTGTCTGTGCCCAGACAACACAGTTCCAGGGCAGAATGTGGAGGAGTGAGTGCAGTCTCTGATAACAAACTCCGTGCTTCTTCTTGTCCCTACCTTTGCTCTCAGAACCAGTCTTGAAGGTACAGAATATAATATCCAACAAAAACAGAACACACGATTGGTGATACAAGCATCATAACGTCACACTAGGACAGAAAGTTAAACAGTGCAATGAACTAATTAAGGCTACCTTGAAGGCACTTGGCAGGGGAACCTTCAGAAATTAAGAAATGAACTTAACAAAAACCACCTGGATGGTCAACACCCGAGAGTCCACCAGTCAAACTGGTCCTGCCCAGTCTGAACCCTTGCACACAGTAGATTAGTCCCTGTGGTACACATGAAGGTGTTTCAGGAAAGACTGTTTGGATTAGTCCTACCTCAGGCAAAGACAAACCCATCCGCGGGATTGTTTTTGCTCAAAGACCTGGTTACACCTGGTAGGTAATGCAGAAAGATAGAGAAGCCCATTGTGTACCACATCGAAACCTAGTCTTAAGTGAGAACTGTGTGTAAAGTTTCATCCTATAGAGTTTATTGATTTGGGTATGATGCAGATAGCAATAGAATAAAGGGTGAATAATATCCTAGGTTGGAAATGCAAGATGTGGCTGGGGGTGTATATTCTATTGCCATCTGTTAGATGTGGGGCAGTTATCTTCTGTTAATAAGGCCACCTGTTAAAACCAGGTGGGGCAGTTTACTTTATCTCTTACACAACCAATCCTCCCTCCAGAAAATATCTTCTGTTAATGGGCCAGTGAGTGTCACTTCATGATTGATAAAATTACAGCATCCCCATTGTGAGCTGCTCAACCCAAGAGGAGGAGCCAAACATTCCTACCTAGATAGAATCTGAAACTTGGAACACCACAGCAGCCTCTTCCCACTGAATTCCCAGAGGACCAGCTCACTTCTCCACTGGGCACATAGAGGAAGACCAGGCCCATCTACACCACCACTAGACCTTCAGAGGAAAACTCCACCCTTCAACAGGATCACTGCTCCAACAGAACCACACCTGCCATTCCAGGAGGGCTGCAGCCACCACTTAATCAGACTGCTACCAACACCCTGACTAACAGGGTGTCAGGCTGTATTCTGGTTCTCTCAGTGTTGTTTTGTATTACTGCATTTTTATTTTTATATTTTCTTTTAATTTTTTTTTTCTTAAAAAAGAACTGTTATTCCCACTCCCATATCTTTGCCTGAGAGCCCCTTAATTTCAAAATTATAATAATTTGGAGGGAGGGGGTTTGCATTTTCCATTTCAGGAAGGCTCCTGCCTTCCTTAGCAGACACCTGTCTTTTCAAACCAGACAAGTAGCTATATTATAGCTAGCAAAGAAATAGTATAGATTAGGAGTCAATGTCATTTACCACCAAATAATGATGGTGTTCACAGAGTTCTTTCACTCAGCCCTCAAAGGAGTAACTGCAAGGCAGCATCCCAAATCTGGGTAGAGACCCCCACATATTTCCAGGGAATGTGCAGAAAACTTCTGCTTTGTGCAAGTTTGATGTAGCTTTCATAGTTTGTAAAACAGAGTCAGTCACTAATTGCAGCTTATCTTTCCACAGCAAGAAGTTTACTGTCAGCTACAAGTGTCAGTTCCATGGTGCCTGATGAGACAAGCGGTCTTTAGAGAGTTATCCCACCAATTAGCAAGAGCAAACAATAGATAAACTCTCGTGGCAGGGGAGATGCCCTGCCACAACAGGGCACTCTCCTGCACCTTGCCTGGTCTCTTATGGGCAGAGCCCAGCAGGTGCACAGCCTGGGCTCTGCTCCAGCTCTCAGGCAGCCCTGTTGTTAAGGAAACTTGCCTGTCTGAGCATCCCCGAGGCACTCTGGCTGTCACACTCCACCACCAGACTGTTCCTGATGGGACCAAATCCCCTTTGCAGTGGATGGCTCAGGTGAGCTGAAGAGTGCCCCCATTGACTCCCCACACTCCCCCCACTCTCACACAGTCAGACCGGGTTTC
>NW_024505230.1:0-2090 GCF_017590055.1 Onychostruthus taczanowskii | reverse complement strand
GCAGTTTACTTTATCTCTTACACAACCAATCCTCCCTCCAGAAAATATCTTCTGTTAATGGGCCAGTGAGTGTCACTTCATGATTGATAAAATTACAGCATCCCCATTGTGAGCTGCTCAACCCAAGAGGAGGAGCCAAACATTCCTACCTAGATAGAATCTGAAACTTGGAACACCACAGCAGCCTCTTCCCACTGAATTCCCAGAGGACCAGCTCACTTCTCCACTGGGCACATAGAGGAAGACCAGGCCCATCTACACCACCACTAGACCTTCAGAGGAAAACTCCACCCTTCAACAGGATCACTGCTCCAACAGAACCACACCTGCCATTCCAGGAGGGCTGCAGCCACCACTTAATCAGACTGCTACCAACACCCTGACTAACAGGGTGTCAGGCTGTATTCTGGTTCTCTCAGTGTTGTTTTGTATTACTGCATTTTTATTTTTATATTTTCTTTTAATTTTTTTTTTCTTAAAAAAGAACTGTTATTCCCACTCCCATATCTTTGCCTGAGAGCCCCTTAATTTCAAAATTATAATAATTTGGAGGGAGGGGGTTTGCATTTTCCATTTCAGGAAGGCTCCTGCCTTCCTTAGCAGACACCTGTCTTTTCAAACCAGACAAGTAGCTATATTATAGCTAGCAAAGAAATAGTATAGATTAGGAGTCAATGTCATTTACCACCAAATAATGATGGTGTTCACAGAGTTCTTTCACTCAGCCCTCAAAGGAGTAACTGCAAGGCAGCATCCCAAATCTGGGTAGAGACCCCCACATATTTCCAGGGAATGTGCAGAAAACTTCTGCTTTGTGCAAGTTTGATGTAGCTTTCATAGTTTGTAAAACAGAGTCAGTCACTAATTGCAGCTTATCTTTCCACAGCAAGAAGTTTACTGTCAGCTACAAGTGTCAGTTCCATGGTGCCTGATGAGACAAGCGGTCTTTAGAGAGTTATCCCACCAATTAGCAAGAGCAAACAATAGATAAACTCTCGTGGCAGGGGAGATGCCCTGCCACAACAGGGCACTCTCCTGCGAGCCTGGGGCTTGGGGGTCTGCTCTAGTGACTCAGGACCCTCAAGACCCTCAGCTCCTTCTCTTGCACCTCCTGTGCAGGAGGCTTATTGAGCTACTGCCCAAGTGTCTGTGTCTTCCCAGCTCAGCCCCAGAACTCCTGGGACACTGAGCGACCAGGCTGATGGATTACCTGCTGGACCTCCCACTCGGAGTCAAGATCTATGTGAAGCCCACGTCCAAGTCTGTCTTCTGCAGGGGAAAGCTGGGGGAAAAGGTAAAGGAAGTAAAAGAGTGCAGAAAAGCTCTCCTCTTTCATGGGGCCCCCATCATGCACAGAAGTTCTTGTGGCCACCTCCTCTAAAGCAGGAGCTGCAGCCCTACAGTCAGACAGGGCTGGGCAGCAGGGGGAAGCTCCATGGGAAGCTCCAGGCTCCCTGGAACACAGAGAAGCACTTGTCAGTCTCCTCACTGATTTCGGGCACTGTGCATGTGTGTGGCTGGATCCCTGCTGACAGCAGGCAGCTGTGTTTGTCCTGGTGCCAGGGCAATGAGCCCCTCCAGCTCATCCTGCCATGTCGAGCCAGGCTCTGGTGCACCTTTGAGGGAAACTCCCACCTTCTCCTGCTGATTCTGTTGGCATATTTGGAAGAGCTTGGGTTTCTCTGTTTGGGGAATGCACACACTGTCCTCCCCCTCCTCCTCCTCCAGCTTGCACTGTACCTTCCCAAGGCAGAGACTTGCCAGAGGCCAAGGCAGAAGCAGCTGACACAGCCCTGGAGCCTGCCTAACCCAAGGAGACGGATTTCATCCACTCTCCACTGGCTGCATTTGAAGCATGGGGCCTGACCTTTTCAGTTGGAAGGTTCACTTGTGGGTGGGTCAGCAGTTCTTCTTGATGGCCTAAGGTGTCCATTTGCTGCTGGGGTTGGTCTTCTCTCCCTCAGCCCATCCCATCACAGCCCAGCCTGGCCCAGCACAGCCCTGCAGTCTTTCTGTGAGGGTCTCTGTGTCTTCAGAAGGATGGAGAAGAGTACTGGTCTTCAAAGTACCTTGCTCTTCTCACAAGTACC
>NW_024505229.1:4079354-4158667 GCF_017590055.1 Onychostruthus taczanowskii | reverse complement strand
AGAGGCTATTTTCCAGTGAATGTGACCGTACACCTTGGCTTTTGCTTTTTGGCTTCTTGGCTTGGCTTGCCGCTGCTTGCTTCCTTGCTTGCTCCTGCCTCGGCTCCCGCCTGATAGCTGCTTTTTTGCTGCATTCTGCTTTCTACGCTGTTTTTTTTCCTTTTCTTTCGTTCCCTCTTTCTTACCCTCCCCCAAAGATACTGGACCGGCTCCGGACCTGACCTGGGACGTCCAGGACCCCCGGGGTCTGCGAGAGAAACTCAGCGCCCTCCACAACACTGCCTGGTTTCTTTTCTTTTCTTGTGTTGGGGAGTGTTCTTTTGTTAGTTGTCAATAAATAGGTTTTGTTTTCCACTTTGCTCCTCTGAGGAATTCCTTCCCCAATCCAGTATTGGGGGAAGGGTGGTTGGAGGTTTTTCTTTTAGGGGGCTCCCTTTTGGAGATTTTCCCCTAATTTCTCCTAAAGCCTCTGTTTGTGGCCACTCGCCCTGGCCCACCCTGGCCACCCAAGCTAGAAATTTCCGAACTTTGCTGCATTTCTCCAAAACTAAAGCTGCCGGAAATTGAGACCCTGCAAGCCCTCAGAGCCTTTTAAAATATCATGCACAGTCTGCAGTATTAGATCTAAGCTTAATAATGGTCCATTATTATGCTTAGATCTTCCTAATATCTTTCTAAATATTCTTTTCTGTAGCTTCAGGAGTTATTCTAGCCAAGACTTAATACACAGACCATTGTTCTATTTGTCCTTACATTCTACATCTCATGTAAATTTTTTGCGGACAAATCTTATGGCTACTGCTTAGTTTTAACCACAGTTCTACTGTTGCTTAGGTCTGCCTTTTGCAGCTTTCCCAAAACCCTCTGATTTTAAGGATTTCCACATCTTGAAGTGTCCAAGACCTGGCGGTACAGGGCTTCCTACCCAGAAGTGATGGGATGGGTTCGGCTGGGCTGGTATGAAGCAGGGTGTGCTGGGGTGTGTCCAAGGTGTGGTGGGGTGAGGTGAAGTGCCAGGTATTTTGGAAGGGTGATATTGGGGGTCCCAGCCCCGGGAGCACGGTGGTTACTGAGGGGAAAGGGGGAGGGAGGGGAAGAGGGAAAGGGCCCAGGGGAGGGAGTCCAGATTTGGTGCTCACCAGCACCTGGAATCTGGTATTTGTTGGCACTGCCAGTGCCCAGATGTGATAATTTGCCGGTGCCAGGCCTCCAGATCTGGCAAATTGGTAGCGCTGGCACCGTCCAAGTCTGGCATTTGCCAGCACTGGTACCACCCAGATCTGGCAATTTACTGCTGCTGGGGCATTCAAAGGGTCTGGCTGATCAGGAAAGGTGATCCTGATCCAGGAGCTTTCCTTGAGTGCAGCAAAGCCTCAGCATGGAAAGACTTTTCTGGCATTCTACCCTGGGCCAGCAGGGATTGTGCCAGTAGAGCTGACCCTAAATTTCTTTTCCCAGGCAAGCTTTAGGACACGGGACATGGAAAAGCCAGAGCTGAGTCTCAGCTTTCTGCAGTCCTCCAGATAAATCCTGTGTGGGAAGCAGCCTGGGAGCAAGGTTTACGTGCAAAGGGCGGGCAATTCAGAGCCCTTTTCTTCCCTGTATGCTGAGGCTCTGACCCTTGCCCTTTCCAAGGGCCCTAGAGCTGCTGCCAAGGGGTCTTTTTCACTGGGATGAGAAGAGTCCTGCTGCAAGGCTGTCCTCAAGCTGCTTTTACTGCATATGTGCCTGAGAAGTGTTCATTGCTTTTAATCTCACATCCTGTGTGTGTGCAGGTGAAACTAGAGAAGGAGGGAGCAGCTCTGCAGGGTGGAGTCCATTGTTCCTCTGCCTTTTGCAGCTTTCCCAAAACCCTCTGATTGGTTGTTTTTTTTTTGTTTGTTTGTTTGTTTGTTTGGTTTTTTTTGGTTTTGTTTTTTTTTTTGGTTTTGTTTTTTTTTTTTTGTTTTGTTTTTTTTTTTTTTTTGGTTTGGTTTGGTTTGGTTTGGTTTTTTTGTGTGTGTGTGTTTTTTTGTCAACTTTCCCTGTCAGCTCTGGGCAGAGCTATGCAATTGTATCTGACACTTACCTGTGGCACTGTGGAGGTGGCCAGGGGGACCTGAGCCCAGGCTGGGAGTGTTCATTGGCTGGTCAATTCCGTTGACTGGCCGCAGCTGTGGACACATCCCTTGAAGCATCTCCAGGGAGAGAACACTGGGGCTGTCACCGCTGGGTGTCACAGACAGGGGAACGCTGGGGCTGTCACCGCTGGGTGTCACACACAGGGGAACGCTGGGGCTGTCACCGCTGGGTGTCACACACAGGGGAACGCTGGGGCTGTCACCGCTGGGTGTCACACACAGGGGAACGCTGGGGCTGTCACCGCTCCTGCCCGCCCCCATCAGCTTTGCCAGCGCCTCGGGAGGCACGAAGGCTGAGCCAAAGGGTGAGAATTGCAGAAGGGGCTGAGCTGGGAGGGAGCCAGCGGAATCACGGAGTGCAGCCCCTGGCCCTGCACAGACAGCCCAACAACGGCAGCCTGTGCATCCCTGGGAGCAGTGTCCAAAGGCTCCTGGAGCTCCGGCAGCTTCGGGTCAATCCAAACGCAGCAAGGAGGAGAGGGGCGGGCGGCGCAGAGGCGCCGCCGAGCCCGGGAGCGGAGTGGATTTGGCGCGGGGCCAGGAGCAGGGTCAGGGCGCCAAGGGCGGGCGGACACGCCAAGTCCCTTTCGAATGCCGACACGAGCGGCCAGCAGGCACAGCAGCGCGCGGGGGACTGCAGAGGCTTTAGGGCCGTGCGCAGGCGCAGCGCCGGCAGCAGGCGCGGCGCGGCCGGGAACGCAGCGCGCGAAGGCGTCGGGCAGGGCCTGAGGGCGGCGCGGGGGTGGCCGTCACGGGGCTGAGCGGGGTTGTGTTCTGTGGCGCGAGTTTGCCGTATCTTATGTATTCGGCCGAGATGAAGCTCATGTTTCGACTTTCAGAAATTTATCAGCAGAGATGGCCTTGAGGAGAGATTTTAAGATTCTGCCGTCTTTTAGGAGGAAGGGTTTTGCTGCGGAGCTTACTCTGGCACACATCCCACCCCCGATCCGAGGCTGTTGTGGTACGGTGGTGACTGAAGGAAACGGACAGCCCCCAACGGAACATTTCTGAGTAAGCTCTAGACAGAAATCTGAATGGAAAATTATCCCTCACACTAACCCTAATCCCCAACTGTAACCCCCAATCCTAATCCTAACCCAAGTTGTTTTTTTTTTTTTCCACGTTGATTCTAAAGAGGTGAGTGTTTGGGGGACGCCCAGTGGATAAATGTGGAGGAACCCGGGTGTACGACAATTATGTCTCACCTCAGGATTTCCTGGAGTAGCAGCCTCTGGAGATGCCTTGCTGGGCCCTCCCCCCCCGCCAGTCGGTCCACCCAGACAGGCAAAGACCTTCCCAAACAGTCAGGCACCCCTCCAAACTGACACAGCCTCCTCTCAAAACAAGGTGGGGCCCCCCCAAACAGTCAAGGATCCTCTCCCTGCTCTTCTGCAGGGGGACATACATACATATAGGGCCTCATCTGCCCCTCCTCCCCTTTTATTTATTTTCCACGAGCAACCCCTAACACGCCCTGGGCAAAGATGACACCCCTTGTGTCAGCCCTGCTATGGTGGATCTCAGGGCCTTTCTCCCCTCCTGTTCCTCTCCACAGCAACATGAGGCCCCTCACACTGTCTGATCTGAGGGAGGCTCCCTGTGTTTTGGTGTGCCAGTTAGGGTCTGTGCCCTCTGGGATCTGTGCTGGTTTCCCCTGGGACTGACCTTGGCCGAAGGAAATGCAGGAATAAAGAATGGAATCTTGAAGCAGTTTGGGGATCTGGAGGGCCCCCGCAGTCTGAAGGGATGCAGGAAGGGGGAAGGGAGTGAAAGCAGCCACCCCAACATGGGGTTTCTCCCCCAGTACCTGCCGACCGGTTTGGTCTAGGCACTGGTACAATCCCCTTATACTGGAAAGCCACTTCTTTTGGGGGGAGACAAGGGCCTAAAACAACCCCCACCTCCCAGCCAGGGGGAGGAAGCTTTTTCACCTCCCCATTGGAGTGCAGGGGCTTTGTGACCCCCAAGCTGGGGGATGGGCATTTTGCAACCTCACCCAGCTGGGATGTGGGGTGTCTGTGACCCCCTCAATTTGGGTGCAGGGGTTTTATAACCTCTCCCAAGTTGGAGTGTAGGCACTTTGTGACCCCCCCTCCCCCTTTGGGGTGGGGGGCTTTATGAGACCCCACAGACACAGTTGGGGTGTGCTTTGTTACCCTAAAGTGGAGTGTGAGGGCTTTTTGAGCCCCCTAACTGGGGTGTGGATACTTTGTGAACCCCCCAGTGGGATGTGGAGTCTCTGTGATCCCCCTGTTGGGTTTCAGAGGCTTTATGACCCCCTGAATTGGGGTATGGGGTCTCTGTGAGCCCCCCCTGACTTCCCAGTGCCCTCATCAAACAGTTTTGGGGTCCAGGGGGGCAGAGTTCTGTAAATAACCCAACTCTCCCCTGCCCCAGGTGGTTTCTGTGTATGTGCAATTTTGGGGGTCACACAGGGGGGACAGGGTCACACAGAGAGGTCACACAGAGTCAGGAGGTGTCACGCAGTGCAGGGCTGTCACACACAGCTGGTGAGGGGTCAGAGCTGGGGGGCCATGCCAAAGCCTGAGGAGGGTTACAGCATGTGGGGGCATCAGGGATATCAGCCACGGATATCAGACATGGGGGTGATCACACTGCTGGGGGCTGTCAGTGCTGGGGGGAGGGTCACACAGCCAGGGAGGTCATACGTTTGAGAGGGTTCACACAGTGTGTGGGGATCACACAGCTGGGGAGGGGTCAGAGCTGGGGTGTCACAGCTGGGGGGAGCACAGATTGAGGGGGTGACATAGCAGGGCAGGGCCTCACAGCTGGGGAGGGGGCAGAGCTGGGAGGGGTCAGAGCTGGAGTGGGGCAGTCACACAGCTGAGCAAGGGAGTTGTCAGCAGTCCTGGGAGGTGTCACACAGCTGGGGAGGGTCAAACATTGGGGGGTTACACATACAGCCAGGGCAGGGCCCCTTTTAGGGAGATGCTGGAGCATCCCAGGAGAGGGGGCTGTAATTAAAGCCACAATAATTTATTGCGATTTAAGGCAACTCAATACAAACCCACATGGACACATGCAACACGGCAAGGGGGAACACCAAAAACACTGGGAACCCCACTGTGATCAGCCCAGGAAATGCAGGGGAACCATGGATTTGGGGAGGCTGGTGAGGTGAGGAGGGGTCATGCATCACGCTAGGGGGGCACTCCACATTTGGAAGAGGCTCCTGCGCACCCCAGCTTTCTGGTCAGGCTGCTGAAGACCCCCTGCCACTTTTTGGGGGGGCAGGACAGTCCTGGATGGGTATAGGGGGCAGTCCCATAGCCAAGAATGCTCAGGCAACATCATCCCAATTCCCCCAGGAAACCCAAAAGCTGGTTTATGGGTGTGGTGGTAGGAGCCTGGGTTGGGGAGGGGACCCCAAGGTTGTGGAAAGGAGGAGAGGGACCTCCAGTCCCAGGTCCCTGACAGAGTATGGCTGCCTTTGACCCCTGGACAGAGGGTAGGATGAAGGGACATGGTGCGTTGGGAGTGGACAGTCAGGGTGGGAGGATTTCAAGGGACATGGGAGGGATGGGGGGATGGTTTTATGCCCCGTGCCTTCATGTAAGAGAGGAGCTGGTCGGGAATCTCGGCGAGGACTTCTCGTGCCAGCCCTGCCATGCTCAGCCCCGCGCCAGGACCCCCCGTCATGTAGTCACGAAATGGAACAAACTGGGGGGGGAGCACAGGGGGGCAGACCAGTTTAGGGGGTCCAGGGCCGGGAAGGCCCCAGAACTGTGTGCCCTACACACAGCAGCTCCAGTGTCACCTCCTCATTCCTGATGTCCCAGTGTCCCCTCCCCATTCCTGATGTCCCAGTGTCCCCTCCCCATTCCCGATGTCCCAGTGTCCCTCACATCCAGGTACATACTAAGACCCAGTGCCCCCCCCATATCCTGGTACCCCCCCTCCATGAGCTAATGTACTCCCACATCCCAGTGCTCCCCATTTCCTAGTACAGCCCTCTTTACAGCCCTCTTCATGTCCCAGGGCACCCCCACATCCACATGCATCCCAAGCCCAAATGCCCCTCTAGATGCCAGTGCCTCGCATCTCCCACAGCCCCCACATCCCAGTGTCTCTTCCTATTTTCCAATACACCCCCATGTCCCACTGCCCCCCACATTCGGGTCCATCCTGGTGCCCCAGTGCCCCCTTCATTTGCCAGCACGCCCTCCTCATATCCCAGTGCCCCACTCCAATGTCCCAATGTTCCTCCATGTCCCAGTGCCTGCTAATGTCCTAGGCTCCCCCCCACATCCAGAAACATCCTATGTCTCACTGCACCCTTTTTTTGCAGCACAGCCTCCCAAAATGTCTTAGTACACCCCCTCTTCATGTCCCAGTGCAACTACATATTCCAGTACCTGCCCCTTCATGTCCCAGTGCCCCCCCATTTGCCAGTACCAACCCCCTTCATGCCAAAGTGCCCCCCATATCCTAATACACCCCCATGTCCCACTGCACTCCCATTCTAAGGTACATCCCAATTTTCGGTGTATCCACTTTTCCCAGTGAAGGCCCCCACCATGTACCCAGTGGACCCAATGTCCCAGTGTCTCCCCCCACTGAGGTACATTGCAAACCCCAGTGCACTCCTTTTTCCCAGTGCATCCCTCCATGTCACAGTGCACTGCTTCTGTGCCCCAGCACATCCCCAACATCCCAATTCCAACCCCCCCACTATTTCCCAATAAAGTTCCTTTCACGTGCTATCGTCTCCATGTCTCAGTGCCTCCCATATCCTAATACGCTCCCATGTGCCAGTGCACCCTCATTCCAAGGTACGTCCCAAGCCCAAGGGCACCCTCTTTTCCCAGTGAAGTACCCCTAGCATATGCCAGTGCACCCCCAAATCCCAGTGCATCCCTCCATCCAGGTGCATCCCAAACCCATTGCATCCCCATGTCCCAGTGCCCCGTCATGTCCCAGACCACCTTATCACCCTCCACACCAGTCCCACCAAGTGCACCCCAGGAGTGATGGGGCTGATTTGAGCTCCCCAGGGCAGCCCCCCACCACCATCCTGCTGGGTGGGCTGGGAGGGGGTCCCCAAATTCCTCATTGGTGAGGTTGGTTACCTGGACGATATCACGCTCGGCCACTTTCCCACGGGAAGAGATGCGGATGTCGTCCCCATCCAGCTCCACCATGGCTGGGGGCGATGTGAGGGGGAAGTCAGCAGCACCCCAGTGCCCCCCACCCCAGGCTGGGATCCCATTATGTCCCTCTCAACCCCACAGCCAGTACCCCCAAGCCCCCTCAATGCGGTATGCTGAGCCCATTCATATGCTGACAGATTCAACTCATGGTTCCAGTGGCCAAGGGACCCCGCCCCCATCCCCCCAGCCTTCCCCTAGTTCCCCCCAGCCCCCAGATCTTACCATCAAACTCAGCCTGGCCAACCCCCACGATGATAATGGACATGGGCAATTTGGCAGCCTGAGGGAGCCAGGGTGTGAAGGGAGTCCCATGAAATTTAATGATGCTACCACAAAGTGAGCTGCCACCCCCCGCCTCCCTGCAGCACTCAGGAGTGCCAACACCCCCTCCCCCCAAGGATTCCTGTCCCTCACGCCCCCCCCATCACCCAAAGGTCTCAGACCTCCCCACTGGCACCGGGGGGGTTCCAGGAACTTCCCAGCCCCCTTGCAGCACCCACGGGTTCCAGACACCCTTACACATCAAACCCTGGGGGTCCAAGCCCCTTCTTGACCCCAGGGGTCCAAGTGCTTTCCCACCTCTCAATGGTCCCAGTCCCTCCTCACTGCCTCCAGCACCCAGGGGTCCACATCCCCTCCCAGCACCCAGGGCTTCCAGCCCCTTCCCCACCCCTCCAGCATGCAAGTGTCCCAAACCACCCCCTCCCTCTCAGCTTCAGGGTCCCAGCTCCTCCTCACCCACCCCATCACCCAAAGGGTCCCAGCCACTCCCAACCCCTCAGAACCCAGGAGTCCAAGCCCCTTCCCACCCCATAAGGGTTCTAGCTCCTTCTCAACCCCCTAGCACCCAGGGGTCCCCAACCTTTCCTACCTCCCAATCCCTCCCCACTGCCCCCATCACCCAAGGGTCCAAGGTTCCCAGCACCCAAGGGTGCCACCACCCTCCCCAATGCCACTAGGAGGGTCTCACATTGACGATGGCCTCCTTGGTCTGGGCCATGTCAGAGATGACACCATCGGTGATGATGAGGAGTACAAAGTACTGGGACCCGTCCAGCACCGTGGCCGCTGAGCTAGGGGGACCCTGCGTGATGCCGAGGGCACAGGGACCCCACCCCGGGGCATGGGGCCCCTCTTACCGGGCAACATGGTTGACGACAGGGGCAAAGTTGGTGGGGCCGTAGAGCTGGACATGGCGCAGGCTGCGCTGATATGCCTCCAGCACCCCCGCAATGCCATGGCACGCTGGGTTTGATGCATCCCCATTCTGCCGCAGGGTCACCAGGACCACGGTGACACCACAGCCTCCACCAATGGACAGGGTGACAACACAGACGCCACCCACAGGCAAAGATGGCACTGCCATGGCCCCCAAATTCTAACAAGGATGATCCCACTATGTCCATAATGTGGTGACAAGGGAGACACCAACATGTTCCCAACTCAGTGTCAAGGATGATACTGCCATGGCCGCAACCCAGTGACAAAATGATGATGCCACTATGTTTCCAACCCAACACAAGGATGACACCACCACATCCCCAGTGACAAAGAAAATGCCACCACATTCCCAACCCAGTGACAAAAATGATATCACTATGCCCCCAATACAGTGAGAATAGGTTACAAGGACATACGCCCAGCACAGTGACAAAGACCACACCACCACATCCCGAACCTGGTGATGAGGATGATACTACCATGTCTCCAGCCTGGTGACACTACCATGACCCCAAACCAGTCACAAAATGATGATGCCACTATGTTCCCAGCACAAGGATAAGGATGACACCACCACATCCCCAATCCAGATCCAAGTCAAACACACCATATTCCAACTTTGTGATCAAGGATGAGACCACTATGACCCCAAACTAGTGACAACACCAACCCCCTTCCTAACCTGATGATAAGGATGACACTACCATGGCCCCAGACCACTGATGAGGATCACACCACCAGAGCCCCAACCCAAGGACAATGTCCCTCCATGTCCCAAACAACATGACAGGATGATCCCACCATGTTCCCAACTGCGTGACAAGGACACCACCCTTCATCCGCAGTCCTGTCCCGCCTAGGCCCCTCACCAGTGGGAACTCGTGGGACACGTGCCCATCCGGGGGGACCTTGGCACCAAAGCCAAGGGCTGGGAACATTTTGTCACTGTCGTAGTCCTGGATGATGTCCCCCACGGCCCTCAGTGCCAGGCTGTAGGCATTCAGCTGGAAGGGGCTCAGGTAGTGCAGAGACGTGGGCTGCGAGGGGTTCCCTGCACAGTCATGGGACTCAGCACCCCCACAGCCCCCCCAGCACCCCCAAAACACCCCCAGCATTCCCACAACCATGGCACTACTATGGCCCCAACCCAGTGGCAAGGATGATGTCATCCCCAACACAGTGACAAGCATGATCCCACTATGTCTCCAAATGCCACCACATCCCCAACCCAGTGACAAGGGTGACACCACCATGTTCCCATCTTGGTGACAAAGATGATACCACCATGTCCCCAGCTTGGTGACAGCTGGTGATAAGGATGACACCACCATGGAACCGACAGTGACAAGGATGACATTGCCATGACCCCAACCCAGTGACAAGAATGGCACCACTCTGTCCCAAATTCAGTGATGATGATGGCACCAAATCCCCAACCCAAAGACAGCTGGTGACAAGTATGACACCACTGTAGTGTCAGTACAGTGACAAAAATAACACTACCATGGCCCCAAACCCACAATAAGGACAATGCCATCATGACCCTAACCCAAGGGAGTGACAAGGCAGACGACACTGGGTCCCCAACCCAGTGACAAGGGAGACATGATCATGTCCCCAATACAACTACAAAGACAACAACACCATGTCCCCAAGCTGGTGACAAGAATGACACCACCATGACACCAAACTGGTTACAACTGCCCCAAATAAATCCCCCAGGGGGGACATAGCTGCCACTCACCATTGGATGCTGTGAAGTCTATGGCCACTGTGAAGTTGAGTTGGGTCCTGGGGAGGTAAAGTGGCCTTGGGGTGACATAGGGTGTGACGTGTGGTTTGGGGTGGGGCACCCCTGGCGCCACAGGCTGGACTAAGTGCACCCATATCACAATTCAGAGCACCGCCAAGTGTCCCTGCACTGAGGGGTCAGTGATGCACCTAAGGGAGTAGCTGGGGGTGCTGGGGACCCTCAAATGACCAATTTGGGATGCTGGGGAGCCCCTGCCTATAAGGGAGCATCTGGGTGAGGTGCTGAGGACCCACAATGGAGAAGATGGGGGTGGTGGGGATCCTCTTTCCCCAAAGGAGCAGCTGTGGGTGTTGGGGACCCCAAAGATGTTGGAAGTGGTGGAGACTTCTAAAGGGAGCAATTGCGGGTTCTGGGGACTACCAGTGAAACTGCTGTGGGTGATGGGAACAGCCTGGCCCCAAGGAGGCATCTGGGTGGGGATGCTGAGACCCCCAATGGAGGAGCTAGGTGTGGCGAGGACCCCCCAGTGAAGCAACCGGGCATGTTGGGGATCCCACAGGGTGGAGTTGAGGATAGCAGGAACACCACCACCCCACCCCTGCCCCATCCCTGAGGGAGCAACAGTGGGTACTGGGGACCTCCAAGGGAGGAGATGTGGGTCCTGGGGACCCCCCTGCCAGTGAAGTAGAGGCTGGGGATGTTGGGGATTCTCTGCCCTTGAGGGAGCAGCTCAGGGTGCTGGGTACCCCCAAGGAAGGAGCTGGGGGTGTCTGGGACCCTCAAAAGTGCAGCTGGAGGTGCTGGGGACTCCCTGCTCACCCGCCCCTGATGTAGTCCAGGAAGGTGTGCTCAGCCTCCACAGCGAAGGACAGCAGCGTCACCTGTGGGGACATGGGACTCAGGGGAGGAAGTGCCCCCTCCCCCTGTGTCCTCCCCCTCTGCACATCCCCATCCTCACTGTCCCCGAGTTCAGGTACTTCTTCTTCTTCATCTTCTTCCGGGGGTTCACCACCTGCAGGGACGAGAGGAGAGGGAAGGGGGCTGCTTCTCACAGGGACAGGAGGCCCCAGGGACCTGGCTGCTTCTCACAGGGACAGGAGGCCCCAGGGAGCAGTGTAATGGACTGTCACATCCAGGGGGACAGGGGGGCACAGAATATGCTGGGGGGCAGCAGTGGGAGGAGCACTGTGCTGAGGTGCAGAGAGGGACCTTGAGAAGCACATGGTGGGCTGTGACACCCAGGGGTGCATGTGGGGACCCTGGGGATTGTAGTGCAGCTGGAGATCCATGGTGGGAGCTGGGGACCCTCAAGGGAGCAGCTGTGGGTGCTGTACCCCAGGGGTGCAGTGTGGGGATCCCAACATGCTGGGCTGTAGCACAGGGAATCATGGGGACTATAAACCTCTATGGCTGCAGCACGAGCACCGTGGGCACCACGACACCTCAGAGTGCAGGAGGGGGACCCTTGGGTATATGGCACACCAGGTGCAGGGTTGGGAGGGACCCTGGGGACCATAACACCCCAGGATTGCATCATGGGGATCCTGGGGTATGTAGCACCTAGACAGAGACCCCAGCACACAGAGGTGCAGCTGAGAGAGGGACCCTGGGGGCCATAACACCCAAGGGGTGCAGTGTTAAGACCCCAACACACAGGGGTGCAGCACAGGGTTCCTGGGCACCCTGGGGGGTGCAGCAGTGGGGCCATGATCCCCATGGAAGGGGTGCAGAACTCCCATGCCCATGTACCCATCCCCCCTCACCTCGTACACGTTGAAGTGGCTCTGGCCTCGTGCCAGCTCCCGGTAGCTGGTGGTGAACTCTCCAATGAAGTCATGGCTGCAAGGCCAGTGGATCTCCATCAGTCCGGTTAGGGAGGTTCCCATTACCCGGGGGGATCCCCATCACTCAGTGGTGTGGACACTGGGGGCTTCCCATTGCCCAGGAGTTTTCCCATCAGCCAGGGAGTCCCAAATAGCCAGGGGAGATTCCCAACAACCGGAGGTCCCCATCACCCGGGGATGCAAGGATGATGAATAAGGCAGGTGGGAATGAAGGTCCCTGTCACCCGAGGGGTGCAGGTCCAGGGTGTGGGGGGCACCCAGGACCACACACAGCTCACCTGCCATCACGGTCCCAGTCATATACCTCCACCTTGATGGCTCTGCAAGGCAGAGGTGGGTCACCAACATCCTCAAATCCCATTCCTCCCCCCACCCTCCTCTGGAGACCCATCACACAAACCCCCACTCCCTGTGGGATTTGTTTTGACGCCTCTGTGGGCTTTTTCCTGCTTCCTTATCCTCCTCCTTGGGATATTTTTATCCATCGTTGCCACAGCAACCTCCAACATGGGGCCAAAGCAGTGTGAGGAGATTTTTGCTAGGACAGCAGCTGGTGACACTGGTTTGGGATTGGGGGGGGGGGGGGGGGGGGGGGGGAGGGGGCGGGGTTGGAATAGCTGTGATGCCTATTGCCCAGATAGATGGGCAGAAGCAGGTAACCCTTGGGGTGGGGGGGTGTGTGCTACTAGTATCACAGAGACAGGGAAAGGGGTTCTGAGAGTCTCGGGTGGCTACAGAAGTGGGGGAAAGGGTGTCTCATGGGGCCACAGAGAAGGTGGAAGGACTGCAGGGCGTCCTGAGGTACCACAGAGATGGGGAGAAGGGGGTAAAGAGGGTCCTGGGGTACCACAGACACAGGAGAAGGGATTCTGGGGGACTGCAGAGAGAGGGGAAGGGGATCCTGGGGTACCATGGACATGGAGGGAGGGGGCTCTGGGAGTCCAGAGGTACCACAGAGATGGGGACATGGGGTGCAGGGGTTCCTGGAGGATCTTGGAGATGGGGGAAAGAAGGAAAAGGGGGTCCTGAGGGCCCATAGAGATGGGGGGAAGGGGGTTCAGTGGGTCTCAGAGAACCACAGAGATGGAAGTTCAGGGTGTCCCCGGGTATGACAGAGATGGGGGAAAGGGGTTCAGGGATCCTAGCGGACCGTAGCGATGGGGAGAAGAGGGAGAAGGAGGTCTTTGGGACCAAAGAGGGGGTGCAGGGGGTCCCAGTCCCCTGGCACTCACCGGTCGTGGTCCCCATTGCAGAGGGCACGCACAGGAATGGCAAAGGCTGCCCAGACGGGGTTCAGTGTGTTCCGCACCACTTCGGTCTTGTGGCAGATGGTGAAACTGGGGGGAAGACAAGGGGGTACAAGGGAGTCACTTCCCCAGCTCAACACTCCCCCAGTCTCTCACCCCCACAGTGCAGTAAGGATTTTTGGACACCCCCGCCAATGCCAGCCCACGGGGACGTAGGGGTGTCCTGTGCTGGGGCTGAACCCTCCTGTGAGGTGTGGGAGGGTCACTGCAGTTTTGAGGCGGGGTCGCTCACGTCCCGTCTTCGTTGCTGCGGTAGAAGACCATGAAGGGGTCAGATTTTCCAAAGAAATCCTTCTTATCCAGCTTGTTGGCGCAGAACTGGAGTGTGGCCACGTCCTGAGGGGTAGAATCGGGGAGAGTCATCCCCCCTGCACCCTCCTCGGGGTGGGATCCTTCGGGGCAGCTGCTCCATGAGGGAAGGAGGGATCCAAGACAGGCGGGACACAGCGTGAGGATTAACAGCTCACAGTCTCATCTGCGGGCTAGTGCGTCTCAGCCACCCCCGATATTGCGAGGTCCCCAAGCTACGCCCCCTCTCCTGCCCCGCCGTGGCTCACCCGGCAATTTCCCAGCTCTTCAGCGAGGAGTATGATGGTGCCGCACTTCTTCCCCGGAATGCCACTGCCGGGATGAGATGTGAGCATAGCGGGGGCACACATGGTGTCCTGAGGGGGTCCCCCATGCACTGAGCGCCCCAAAACTTACCCATTGGAGGCAGCCGGGGCAGGTCTCCTGCCCCGGGGGTGCATGGCGGCTGTCCCCATCCTGCAGGGACACATGCTGAAGGATGATGGAGGGGATCCCCACCCAATAAAAAGCCCCCCTCCCAAAAAAGGAAGTCTACAAAAAAAAAAAACCCCAGCTTCCCCCCAGATTCCAGCACCCTAAAAAGGTGTTTCTCCCCTCAAAAAAGCCAGTCCCCAAAAGTCATTCAGCCTCCCAAAAAGTCAATTCCCACAAAACAAACTGCCCCTGAAAAAGCCAACCCCAAAAACATCAGATCACTCCAAAACCCAGAACCCCCCCAAAAGCCAGATCCTTCAAAAGCCAGATCCCCCAAAACCATATTCCCTCCAAAAGCCACTATCCCAAGAAAAAGCCAGACCCATCAAACCCCGGCAAAAAGCCAGACCACAAAAAATGCCTTTCCTGCCAAAAGACACCCTCAAAAGGAAAAAAAAAAAAAAAAAAAAAAGAAGCAAGCCAGACCCCCCCACACACACACACCCCACCCCCCCCACCATCCAAAATGCCACTGCTGGCTCTGGGGTCTGGGTCCATCCTGGGCACACCAAAAGAGACCTGGGGAGATATGAGGACACTGGGACCATGGGGGTTCATGTCAAGGGCTTCTCCAGGGGAGACATGGGGATACTGAGTTTCCCAGTTTTCTCCAAAACACTGGTTTTGGAGAAATCCAGGATTTTCTCCAAAGAGGACATAGTGACCTCAGAGACACTGGGTTCAGGGACGAGCAGGACTCATGTCAGGGGCTTATCCATGGGAGAGGTCATGGGGACATTGGGATCAGTGGTGGAGGTGGCTCACATTGGGGGCTTCCCTGGGGCAGAGACATAAGGGATCACAGGACACTGGGGACAAGTGGGGCTACCATCAGGAGTTTCTCTCCAGTGCAGTGCATAGGGACCATGAGGACTCTGGGGACACTGGACCACAGTGGAGGCTCAAACGAGGGGTTTCTCGGGGCGGGGGGACGGACAACATGGGGACACTGGGGCTGGGGGGTTCATGTCAGGGGCTTCTCTAGAAGGAACATGGTCACACTGGGGCACAAGAGAGGCTCACATCAGGAGCTTCGCTGGGGTGGGACATGGGGACACTGAGGCAAAGGGGGGGCTCACGTCAGTGGCTTCTCCAGGCGGCTGCCAGCTGAGCCGATGATCTCCCCCAGGGTGCAGAATGCCTGGCCCAGGAAATCCTGCAGGATGGGGAATATTGGGTGTCACTGGGGGATGCCCGTCCCAGGGAGGCCAGGGGAGCAGGGCTGACTGATCCTGCACTTACATGCTTGGAGAGGTCAGGGCTCTTGGAGTCCACATCATACCTAGGGGCAGAGGGGACACATGGGCATGGAACGGGAAGCAGGGGTGGCTTGGATGGGACAGGGATGGGAACAGGGATGGAGACAGGGATGGGATGTAGGGGGACAGGGAGTGGGAGGGATGGGATGACAGAGGGATGGTACACAAATATGGATGGATTAGGTGTGGGGATGGGATGGGATGGGATGGGATGGGATGGGATGGGGAAAAGAATAGGGATAGGATGGGACAAGGATGGGTAAAAGAACAGGGTGGGATAGGGAGACAATGGAATGGACAGGGATGGGATGTGGATAGGGACAGAATGGGGACTGCATAGGATAGGGATGACAATGGGATGGGACAAGGATGGGGACAGGGATGTGAACAAGGGTGGTAATGGTCCAGGAATGGGCACGGAACAGGGATGGGGACAAGGCACCCTGGAGGGCTATGCCAGGGTAACTAGGAGGTGACCCTGGGGAACAGGGGGTTGACACTGGGGGTGACACTGGGGTCACAGGGGCCACTCACAGGTCAAAGCGCAGGTTCTGACGCTCCTCAAAGCAATAATCAAGGACAAACTTGTGCAGGAAGTCAGGATTCAGGGAATTGTCGATGACCTCGGTCCGGCCAAACTGGGGGATATGGGGACAGTGGGGATAATGGGGTGACAGGAAAAGATGGGGTGGGGGTAGGGACATGGAGACACAGGGAGAAGGGGATGTGGTGGTTTGGACACAGGGACATGGGGACATAGAGATAATGAGACATGGGGGCATAGGAATGGGAACATGAAAATATGGGCATGGGGGATGGGGATACAGGGATATGGGGACACGGAGAGGCAGAGACATGGGGGCATAGGGATGAAGATACAGGGACATGAGGACATGGGAACATGGGGATGTGTTAACACAGCACTGGAAAACAGGGGCATGGGAATAAGAGTGGGGGCATAGGGATGGGGGCAGTGGGACATGAGAATGTGGACATGGGGACATACAGATATAGGGACACAGCGACATGGAGGGACAGGGACATGACAACATGTGGACACGGGGCTGGGGACATGGGAAAGTACAGATACGGGGACATAGCAACACGGGGACACAGGGACATGAGAACATGTGGATATGAGACTGGGGACATGAGGACACATGTGGGCGGAGGAAGTGGTGGGGCAAGGGTGGGCAGCAGGCCAGGACTGGGGCACGTGTGGGAACATGCGTGGGAAAGGGGCGGGGAGGGCCCAGGTGCCGCTTTGTGCCTCGGGGCCACCCCACCCCCTGCTCATTACCCCGCAATTAACAGACTGTTAATTACAGGGGGACAGGGCCTTGCTGCGTGCTGACAGCTGATTGGCCGGCTGCCCAGCACCTCGACATGCTCCCCAGATCCCCAGGATGCTGGTTGGCTGATTGCTCTGCCCCCAGACATTGATTGGATGGCTGCTGCATCCCAGAATGCTCATTGTCCATGTGCTGCATCCAGAGATGCTGATTGCTCATGGTGACTGGCCAGCTGGTTGGCACTCCAACACACTGATTGGCCAGTTGGCCATCACCCCAACATGCTGATAGGCCAGAATCTTACATGCTGCTTCGCTGGCTGTCTGCCATTATCCCTGACATGCTGATTGGCCATCTGGTTGGCACACAGACATGCTGATTGTTCATTGCCCCAGAATGCTGGTGATTGGTTGGCCAGCTAGCACCCCAACATCCTGATTGGCTGGCTGAGTACACACTAACATGCCAATTGGCCAGCTGAGCACAGCCCAACATGCTGATTGGCTGCCCCCCACCAATCGGGTCACTCACCTCCCGCCATTGGTGGCTGCCAGGGCGCTGTGTGTACAGCACACAGACTGCAGGGGAAGGGATCAGGGGAGGCAGGCGCCCCCAGAGACCCCCAAAACTCTTAGAGACACCACCATTCCCAGCAACTCCCAAAACTCCCCAGAGACACCCCCGAACCCCCCCAAAACCCCTTAAGCTCCTCCAGACACCCCCAAAATACCTCAGAGGCTCCCCAAATCCCTCAGAGATCCCCAAAACTCTAAAGACCACCCAAAATCCCCAGAGACCCCAACGCTCCCCAGAGCTCCCAATACCCCAGGAGCCCTCCAAAATGTCCTTGAGCCCCCCAAAACCTCATAGAACCACAACAATCCCAGAGACCTCCCAAAACACGTCAGAGACCCCAAAAAACCCCAAAGACCACAACACTCCCCAGAGACACTGATGCTGCCAGAGAACCCCCAAAACCACCAGATACTTCCAAAATACCTCAGAGACCCCCCCAATCCCTCAGAGACCCCCAAACCCCCCAGAGATCTAAAAATCCCCTGAGCACACAACACCCTCCAGAGACCCCAAAACCCCCAGAAACCCCAAGCCCCCCAGAGACTCCCCAAAACACACAAGAGCCAAAATACACCCCATCCCCCCTGCCTCACTCACTTGGGTCCGACTTGGAGAAGGTGTCCCTGTCCAGGAGCTGCCTGGGGGACAGGGAGGAGGGAGTGTGAATGTGCATGTGAGTGTGCGCGTGCGTGTGTGTGTGTGAATGTGAGTGTGAGTGTGTGAGTGTGAGCACCTGGCTGTGTCTGTGACTGTGTGTACCTGTTGTGCGGTCAGATGTGCCCCGCCCCAGAACACACGTTGAGGTGCACAGCCACATGTCGTGCCCTGTTGTGTGACAGGGTGCGTGGCAGGTTGTGCACAGCCAAGTGTGCCCCAGGACATGGACTGGCATGCAAAGCATGTCTGACACATGTTGGGGGGCCATGCGCTTCAGGGCTCAACCATGCGTCAGGGTGCACAGCAGAGTGTTGGTGAGCATGGCCAGGTGTTGGTGAGCATGGCTGGGTGTTGGGGCGCACTGCCAGATGTGCCCCATAACACACGTTGGGGTGCACAGACACATCTGCACAGGGTGCAGGGCATGACACATGTGAAGAGTGCCATATGTCAGTGGTACAGCTATGTGTCAGGACACCAAAGAAAGACCTCAGGTCGCAGAGGGAGGGTACAGGGACTGCAGGGTGAGCAGAGAGTACAAGGGATACAGATGGTGCAGTGCAGCCCGGCCTGAGGATTCAGGAGTTTCAGGGTGGGCAAGGGATACAGGGGGTGCAGAGGATACAGGGTACCACCTGACCCTCCTTCATCCCCAGAATCCCCCAAACCTGACCTCCTTGCACTCCCAGTCCCAGAGACCCCCAAATGCCCCCCTGTGCCTCCTACTCCCCTCAGTGCCCCACACCCTCAGAACCCTTGGCTCACCCAGTGCCCCTCTGTCCCCATACCCAACACTCCCTGTGCTCCCCATGGTCCCCAACGCCTCCCAGCACATTCCAATGTCTTCCAGTGAATCCCAATGCCTCCTAATGCATTTCAGTGCCTCCAGCACCAGCTGCCTTGCTTCCCAGTGCCTCTCCGTGCCTCCCAGTGCTCTTCATTGCCGACTGCACCCCGTTCCCTAGTGTCTCCCTGTGACTTCCAGAGCATCTCAGTGCATTCCAGTACATCTCAGCAATTCACACCACCAACTGCTCCCACTCTCCGGTGCATTCCAGTACCTCCCAGTGCATCCCAGGGGATCTCAGTGCATCACAGTGCACCCTGGCATCCTTCGACGCCAGCTGCTGCGACACTCCAGTGCCCCCCAATGCGTCTCATTGCGTTCCAGTGCAACCCAGTGCCCTACAACGCCAGGTGCTCCCAACTCTCCAATGCTTCCCAGGGCACCCCACGAGATCTCAGCGCCTCCAAGTGTACCTCAGTACCCTCCAAAGCCGCTCCCTAGTACTTCCCAGTGCCTCTCTGTGCATCCCAGCACCCTCCAACGGCAGCTACCATACACCACAGTGCAACCCAGTGCCTCCCAGCACCTTCCAATGCCAGCACCAGCGCCTCCCAGCGCCCCCGCCGCCCGGTGCCGGCTCCCGCCGCAGCCCCGCTACCTGCAGGACACCGTGAGTTCCACGCGAGTGGCCGGGACGGGACCGGGGCCGGTGCCCGGTTCCGAGGCGCCCAGGCCCGCCATGCCCCGGGCTCCGTCGCTGCCCCGACACCGGCACCAGCACCGCGATCGCGATCGGCTCCGCCCCGGGACCGCCCTTGGCACCGCCCGGGGCTCCCGGCACCGGCTCCGGCCCCGCACCGAGGGAGTGCCCCGGAGTCTTCTTGGGGACCACCCGCCGGGAGACCGGGACCGCCCTTGGCACCGCCCGGGGCTCCTGGCCCCGGCCCCGGCCGCGCACCGAGGGAGTGCCCCGGGGTCTTCTTTGCGATCGCCAGCGGGGAGACCGGGACCGGCTCGGGACCGCCCCCGGGATCGTCCCCAGATCCCCGGTACCGCCTCCGCGATCGCCCCTGGGGCCGCCTCCCCTTCCCCGGTACCATCACGGACCCTCGATACTGCCCCTGGGATCGCCCCGAAATTTTCGGAATCACCCCCAGATTCCTGGGATCTACCCTCGCACCGCCTCCAGGCCTGCTTCCAAATCCTTGGTACCTCCCGGGCCCGCGGGACCCCTCCGGCTCCGCCTCGGAAACGCCCCTAGATCTCCGGGATGGCCCCCGTATCAACCCCAGGGCCGCCTCCACAGCCCGGTTCCCCGCTGGAAGCCCGGTACTGTCCCCGGGATCCCCCTCAGATTCCCAGGATCGCTCCGGGATCAACACCAAATCCCTTGTACCTCCCCTGACCACCGGCATCTCCCCCGCATCGCCCGCGAGGCCACCTCACCACTCCCGGTACAGCCTCGGACCACCGGTACTGTCCCCAGGATAGCTCTCAGATCCCCGGCATCAGTCCGAGGAAGTCCGGTGCCTTTTCCCGCACCGTCCCCAGTACCGCCTCCTCATCCCCAGTGACCCCGGACGCGGGTATCAAGGATCAGCCGCGGGATCGCCCCGAGACCACCGCTACTGCCCTGGGATTACCCCCGAGGCTGCCTCCAGACCCCGGTACATCACGGACCATTGGTACCGCCCCCGGGATCACCCCCAGACCAGACCCCCAGTGCTCCCTCCCCAGTAACCCCAGCACCCCCCTGACACTCCCAGTGCGCCCCCCTGTGCCATAGTGACACTCTCGATACCACCCACTCCCCAGAATGAAGCCCCAATCTCCCTACTTCCCTTAATCAGAACCTTCCCAGTACCCCACAGCCCCAACAACTGCAGATGCAGAGTCCCCCAGTCCTCTGCTATCCCCCAGTAGCTCCCAGTATCTCCCCTGCACCATTCTGGTAACATCCAGCAGCTCCCAGTACTGTCCCAGGTCCTGCACTAGGAGCAAGGAGGGTGACATCGAGAGCCAGAGGGGATACCCATTGCTGGGGGAGGGGGGTTACCTAGTGCCCAGTGGGGGGCGGAACCCAGTATGTGCTGGCATGAGGACCCCATTGCCAGTTTGAAGGTCCCCAGTGCTGTGTGGGGAGCCCACTCTGGAAGGACACTCTGGGCAGTCCCAGGAAACTTTGAGGACACACAGACACAACACAGTAGGGGTAAGTTTCGGTCTCTGGCATTCACTTTGCACACCCAGGAACTCGGGCCACTGGGAGCTCCACGTCCTCAAGGAGAGACACCCACCCCTCCAAGGGCACCCACAAACCCTTTTGGGTGGGGCTCACAACCTCCCAGACCCCACTATGCCAAAGACACTTCTCCCACCTCCCCCTAAACCCACCACTCTATAGGGGAGCCCACCACATCCAACATCCTTTATTACAAACGAGCAGTACAATCTGGCGGGAGGGCACCCCACATCCCTATCCTGATGGATACGCCTTGATGACCTTTACATCGTCAAGGGGTCGGTCCTGGGAGTTGGTCTCCACCATGGCTAGGCGCCCCAGCACTCCCATTCCTTGGCATACCCTCCCGAAAATGCTGTGTTTCCCATCCAGCCACTGTGCCGGGCCCAGTGTCAGGAAAAATTGGCTTCCATTGGTGTCCGGCCCTGCATTGGCCATTGCCAGGATCCCAGCACCTGTGAGACATAGGGACATGTCACCTCATGGATGGGGATACAGGGGACATGCCACCCCACAGCCTAGGTTCCAGCATGACGGGGGACATGTCATCCCATGGGGGGATGTCATCTCATGGCCAGGATCCCGGTATCATGGGAAACATGTCACTCCAAGACTGGGATCCTGGAGGGCGTTATCCTATGGCTGCGATCCTTGGGACATGTCACTCCATGGACAGGCTCCTGGAGAACCTGTCACCTGACAGAGGGGTCTTAGTGGACATCAGTAACAACTGGCTCTCATTGCTGTCCAGCCCTATACTGGCCATCACCAGGATCCCAGTGCCTGCGGGACATGGGCCAAGGGTCCTGGCAACCTGAGGGACATGCCATGCTATGACCAGGGTCTTGGAGGACATGCCACGCCAGAGATGGGGTCCTGGGGGACATGGAGGACATGCCACCCTAAAGATGGGGTCTCAGGGTCATGTCATCCCCTGGCTGAGGTTCTGGTGTCATGGGGAAAATGTCATCCAATGGAGAGGTCCTAGGGGAACATGAGGAAGAATTGGCTCTTGTTAGTGTCCAGCCCCATGTTGGCCATCGCCAGGATCCTGGTGTCTGTGGGACACAAGGACACGTCACACCAGGAATGGGGAAATAGAGGACAGGGCAAAGGTCCTCGGGGTCACGTCACTCCACGGATGGGGTTCTGGGGACACAGAGGACTTGTCACACTATAGATGGGATCTTGGGGGACAGGGGAGACATGTCACCTCATGGCCAGGGTCTTGGAGGACATACTCCATGACCAGTCTCCTTGAGACATTCCACCCCATGACTGGAGTCCTGGAAGTCATGTCACTCCGTGGACAAGGACACAGGGGACATCCCATCCCATCCCACAGGTGTGTTCTCAGGGGTCCTGCCCCTCTATAGGTGGGGTCCTGGGGTCCCAGGGATGCCCCTCCAGTGTTCTTCCAGTGCTGGCCCCACTCACCAGTGAATTTCAGGTCAGGGTGTAGCTCATCCTCAAACTGTTTCCCGTAGATGGAGGCGCCACCACGGCCTGCAGAGGGATTCAGGGGTCAGCAGGAACCCCTGGCATCAGGGAAGGTCCCAGGGAGATTTCAGAGGCCTGCGCTCACCAGTACCCGTGGGGTCCCCTCCCTGCACCATGAAGTCCTTGATGATGCGGTGGAACTTGGTGCCGTTGTAGTACCCACGGCGGCTCAGCTCAGCAAAGTTCTTGCAGGTGCGGGGGGCGTGTTGCCAGTACAGTTCCAGTACAAGTGGGCCCATCCTGGGATGGGAACACAGGGAATGGGAATGGGAAAGGCATCAGAAATGGGGAACAGTACTGGGAATGGGAAAAGGAAATGGGGTCATCCCAAAGTGATACCCACATCCCCAGCTCCAGACCAAAGCCAGGGGCTGTGTTGCCAGTGCAGCTCCAGCACCAGCGGGCTCATTCTGTGAATGGGAACAGCAGGAATGGGAGAGAGAGTCATCACACTGTGACTCCCACACCCAGTTTCAGACCAAAGCTAGGGGCTTTGTCTGTCAGTACAGCTCCAGCACTGGAGAGCCTATCCTGGAAATGGGAAAACCAGGAACAGGAACAACACTGGGAGTGGGGAACAGAACCAGGAATGGGAACAGGAGATTGGGGGGTCACCCTGCTGTGACCTCCTCCACCTATAGGGTCAATTCTTGCAGCTGCAGGGCAGGGTCATCCCACTGTGACCCCCAACCCCAGTTTCAGACCAAAGTCAGGGGGCTGTGCTATTAGTATAGCTCTAGCACCGAGCAGGCCCATCCAGGGAATGGGAAATAGGAATATAGGGAATGGGAATGGGAACAGGAAGGGTACCAGGAAACACCTCAACGTGACCCCCCACTCCCCTCCCCCCCATCCCCCAGGGTCAGCCAGGGACAGGGACCACGGGGTGAGAGGGGATGGGGGGCAATGGGACCCCAGGAGGACATGGATGGCTCTTGGTACCAGGGGAAACAACCAGGACCGGCTGGTTCTGCACGGTATTGGGAGACACCGGGGCAAACGGGATACCACGGGATCACTGGGATCTGCCTGGTACCGAGGGGTCTGGGGGTTATGAACACCATGGGGGACACCGGGGGAACCAGAGGCCCTCTAGTAACGGGGCGGAAACCAGGACTGGTTCATACTGGGGGATAACGGAGCTGTCCCGTTCTGGAGACACTGTGAGCTTCTTAGCACCTGTGGAGTTCAAGGTCTGCCTCATACCGGGGGATCACGAACACCGGGGACTGCCCCGTACCGGGAGCAAGAACACTGGGGCTGCATGGAAGCCGGAGGGAGAGGGAGCGGACACCGATTTACCGCCGGTGCCGCGGAAGGGGGCGGGACAAGGGGTGGGCAGGGCCTCCCGTGCCGGTACCGGTACCGGGGCGAAGCCCCGCCCCTTACGTGGTCTCCATGGAAACGGTGGGCGGCTGCCAGGAGTCCGGCGGGACGGCGGCCATGCTGCGGAGGCACCGACGGCGGAACGACCCTCAGGCGCCGCGCTTCCGGGCCACACCCCCAACTGATGAGGGCGGGGCGTAGGGCAGGGGAAGAGCCAATCAGTGAGGCGAAAGGCGAGGAGACTGACCAATCAGAGTGGAGGTTCAAAGGGCGCGAGCCAATCGGAACCCGGGGCGGGCGCGCCGCGATTGAGCCGCAAGGGGAGGGGGAATTCGAATGAGACCACGCCCTTTCGTTAGGCCACGCCTCCTTGGCGCGCGCGACGAGCGGGAGCCGGGGGCGGTGAGGTGGTGGGGGAGAGGGGGGACGAGGGCAGACCGAGACCCCCGGGTAGAGGGAAAACCCGCGGGGAGATCGGGTGGGCCGCTGAGCGCCGGGTAAACAACCCTATGCGGAGATGGGGAGACGTGGGGTCGGGGTGAGGGGCTGGGACCCCCTGGTGGGGGCTGAGGACCCCCAGGGCTGAGGTTATGGGGCCTGAACCCCCGGTGGGGGGTGGGACCGTCTCAGTGTGGGGCTGGGGTCACGAAGGGATTGGGGTGCGGGGCTGGGACTCGTGGGGGCTGGAGCCCTCTTAGTCTGGAGTTGGGACCCCCCAATGTGGGACTGGGGTCTCCTGGGCTGGGAGTGCGTGGCTGAGGGATTCCCCAGGTGTGGGGGAGGGATCGCTCCATTATGGGCTGAGACCCCACAGTGTGCGGCTGGGAGGCCAAGGAGTGGGAATGGAACCCCTAGGGTCGGGGTTTGGGGCTGACACCCCCCGCCTGGGAGCTGGGAGGCCTAGGAATGTAGATGGGACTCCCTCGGGATCGGGATGCAGGGCTGGGACCCCTCAGTGTGGGGCTGGGGATTGGGGTGAAGGGCTGGGGCCCCTAGCTACGGGAATGGAGTCCCCTTGCATGGGGCTGGGACCCCCTGAGGATCAAGATGTGGGGCTGGGGGTCCCCTGGGATCGGAGTGTGGGTGTGGGGCTGCAACCTCCCAGCGGGGTTGCACCCCCTCAGTGTTGGGCTGGGGTTCCCTGATGGGGGCTGGGAACCACCATTGTGGCACTGGGGACTCACACGGATCAGGATGACGGGCTGGGACTTCCCCTTGTGGCACTGAGGACACCCGGGCTGGGGGTGCTGGGCTGTGGGTTCCCCTGGCGGGGGTCGCCGGTGTCATCCCCGCCTACTGGCGCCGGCGGAGCCATCCCTGTCCCCAACCCGGTGGCACCGAGCCCGGCGGTGCCTGGCACTGGCCGTGTCACCCGCGCGCTGGCCGGTGCCACCAGGCCCCCGCGGGGCGTTGGGGACACGGGGGGGCGGGTAGGGGCACGAGTGGGGAACCCCGATGGAGTCGGTGGTGACTACCCCAGCTCCCGCAGGTGGCCCCGGTGCCCCGAGGCGATGGCCGAGGACCGAGGTACGGCAGTGCCAGTGCTGCATGTCCCCCATATTTCCCCCCTGCGGAGAGGGGCCAGGGCTCACTCCCAGTGTCCCCCTAGATGTTCGATTTGTCACCGAGGAGAGCTTCGACTTTGGCGTGCTGTCCCCATCTGACAGGTACGGGAGGGTAGTGGGGCAGGGCACCCCGTGGATGGGAACAGCGGGGACAGGGCACCTTATAGTCGGGAACATGGAGGATAGGGCACCTCATTGTCAGCGTCCTAGAGGACATGTTACCCCATGGATGGCGTTGTGGGGGATGTGGCAACTCATAGCTGGGGTCCTGAGGGCCACAAGGGATATCACACCCCAAAGATGGGCTCCTAGGGGACATGTCACCCCATGAACACGGTCCTGGGGATCCTGTGGACATGTGTCCCTCATAGATGTGGTTCTGGGGGATGTGTCACATAATGAATGGGGTCCTGGATGGTATGGGGGGGTTCCTCCTACTTCTTGGCAGCGGCACTGGGAGCTGACACCGCCATTTCCCCTCCCCCTCCTCATCCGCAGCCAGGAGGAAGAGGAGGATGAGGATAGCCCGGGCGGGGGGTGCCAGCACGGGGGCAGCAACGCGCGCTGGAGTCCCCTGAGCGGGGCCCGTCTGGAAGAGATGGTGCGGGAGGCCACGCGCCTGGCGGCACAGTTGGAGGGGTGTCGCCTGCCCCCTCCCGCTCCCGGAGACCCCTCGGGACCCACCACCACACCCCGCAGCCCCCGCCGCCAGACCTTCGTGGTGAAGGACAGCCCGGTGCGGGCGCTCCTGCCCACCGTGGAGTCTCGGGGACCTGCCACCATCCCCCGCATCCCCGCCAAGCCCCGGGGGGCCTCTGCTGCCACCAGTGTCCCCAAGGTATGTGAGATCCGGTGGTAGGGGTCCCAGTGTAGCCATGTCCCATCCGGGCTGAACACCCAGATCCCCCCCAAACCCATTCTAGATGGGGGCAGTGAGTGCCCCCCCTATCTCCAAGGGGCATTGTGAACCGCCCCCAGCCCTGTGGATGGAGGGGGGGGCACTCACTGAGTGATGTCCCCTGCTCTATTTTCAGGCACACCCCAGCCGTAATTCCACAGCAGCAGCAAAGGGACCCTCGGGTGGCAGGGGGCTCCCCCCAAGTCGTGTGGGCCCCCCCCGGCCATGCCCTCCCCAGGGGCAGGGGGCTGGTGCCCGGGGCAGGTCAGAGCCCCCCCAGGCAGGGACAGCAGGTAGTCATGGCAAGGGGCTGGGGACACCATGGCCACGCGGGTTCCTGGGCCGTACCCCAACCCCCCCTCTCTCCCCAGGCCAGGCTAAGGTGAGGGGGGGCACAGTCTCCCCCCCCCCCCCCACCCGCCAGCCCCATACCAGGACCACCACCACCCTTGTCCCTTCTGGCTGTTCCCCGGCACCCACTGCCCTCCCCAGGGTGTCCCCTCGGACTCCAGCAACAGGTGGGAGGACCCCCACCCCCAGAGGTAAGGATGTGGGTGGGGTTCGGGGGGCATAGGGGATGCCTCATCCCCCATGCCTCAGTTTCCCTGTGGCTTCTTTCCCCTTTGCAGGTGCAGGGGCAGCACGGGCAGCCCCCCCAACTGGTGCCTCAGGGTGCAAACCAGGACCCCCCCCCACCCGCCTGCGGCCCTCCCGCAAGACGGCGGTGAGCAGCACCCCGAGGTGACATCCCCAAACCAACCCACATACACCCAGAGGCCCTGGGGGCACCCAGACCCCCCCCTAGGTACCAGCTAAGGTACCTAGGCTGGGGGGGGCAGAGCCAAGGCCACCCCAGGGATGAGTTGAGGCATCCACTGGATTTTGGAAGGAGGCAGGCAGCACCAGGGACTCCTAGGGAGCAGCCAAGGCACCCATTGGGTTGACAGGTTGCGGGGCAGAGTTGCAGAGTTGGAGCCCCCAGGGACCAGCTATGGTTGGGGTGGCAGCCAGGGGCCTCCCCAGGGATGAGCCAAGGCACTCATTGAGTTTTGCTTTAATTACAAAAGGTCCCATCAGCAGTAGGAAACCCCCCACATCCCCCAGCACCCAGGGGTCCCTCATCCCCCCAACACCCATCCCTGGGTTCCCCCACCTGAGCCTCACCCCTGGGTAGGGGGGTCCCAGACTTCCCTGTAACCCCTATCTGATCCCCCCTCCACATGCCCCGCACCTGGGGGAGTTGGCACCATGGGATGGGTTGCACCTTCATAGAGGTTGGCACCTTGGGGGGCAAGGGGAGTTGGCACAATGGGGGAAGTTGGTTATAAATTCCTTTTTCTGTATTTTCATGTATTTTTTAAATAAAACACTCTGCTGGGCAAAGGGGCTGGGAGTGATCATGGGGGGACAACAGGGGCACCCTGTGCCATCTCCCCAAGGTGCCAATCCCTGCAAGGATACAAAGTGCACTGAGGGGGGGGTTGTGGCTCCCTGCTCCTTCCTGATGTTCTCCCCATCCTTGTGCACCCCCAGTCCTGGTGTGTTCCACCCCCTGCCCCCACCATCCTGGTGCCCTCCCTGTCCTGGTGTCCCTGGCACAGTGGGTGGGCTGCCCGCTGGGTGGGTCCCCATTAGATCGAGGTCTCGTCGCTCCTGGTGGGGGGGACGAACAGATGGGGGGAGGTGGGGGATGGATACAAAGTGCAGGATGGCGGGAGAATAAAAAACAAGACAGACAGATGCATGATGGAGGAGGTGGGTGCCAGGGTGCCCTCTGTGCCCCCCAGCACCCAGCACCAACCCCTGGGGGGAGATGGTGGGGTGGGGTTTGGGGGGGAGCCCCCAGCCCCCCTGGGTTAATGGAGAAAATTAAAAAACAGAAATCTGGGGGGTAGAGGAGGAGAGAAGAGTAGGGTTAGTGCTGCTGTGCCACCTCTGCCCTGGGCATCCATGGGTGGTCAGGGGTACCCAGTGGGCACCCCAGCACCCAATGAATGCTCCAGTGGGCACCCTGACACCCAGTGGGCAGCCAGTGGTCAATGGGCACCTTTGGACAGTCAATGGGCACCCAACATGCACTCCAACACCCAATGGGCACTGTTAGACCCAAGGGGCACCCAGTGGTCAGTGGACACTCCTGAACAGTTAACACCCCCAACAGGTGCTGTTAGACCCAAGCATCACCTAGTGTGCACGCAGAGGTCATGAGGCACCCCATGGACAGTCAGTGGACACCGAATGCATACATAATGGTCAATGGATGCACAATGCCCATCCAGTGGTCAATGGGCACCCATGGACAGTCAATTGGCACGCAGTGGGTGCAGTTAGACCTGATGAACGCCCAGTGAGTGTGTGAGTCAATGGGCATCCAATGAGTGAGTATTCAGTGGGTACCCCAACACTCAATGGGCACCCAGTAGGTAGTAGCAGTGGGCACCCAACAGCCACCTTTGCACCCCATGGGCACCCCAGAGGAATCCTAGCACTCAATGGTCACCTGTTGGTTACCTTGGCACCCTATGGACACCCAACAAACAACCTTGCACATGATGGGCACCAAATGGGCACCCTGGCACCCAATATTCACTGGATTCAAAGGGACTGCTGGGACCCAATGAGCACCCAAGAAGGAACCCTGGCACCTGCCTGATGGGCATGCAAAGGGCACCTGTTGGGTACCCTGACACCCAGTGGACACCCAAAGGGAACCCTGGAACCTGATGGATACCCGACAGGTAATGTTGTACCCAATGGGTGTCCAGTCACTACTGTGGCACCTGATGGGCAGCCACCAAGCAGTGTTGGACCCAAACTGTGCCCAATGGGCACCTGAGAGAAACCATGGCACCAAATGAGAGTGCAACAGGAACCTTGGCACCCTGGTACCCAGCCATCCTTGCATCTGACAAGCACCCAAAGGGTACCTAACAAGTGGTGTTTGCTTGTCCACCCAACGGGAACCCTGGCACCCCAAGGGCACTGTCAAACCCAACAGGTGCCCAGAGGGAACCCTGGCACCCAAAGAACTCCCAGTGAGCACCCCTCAGATGTGGTGGGCACTCACTCAGAGCCAGAGGAGTCCTCGTCAGCAGTGCCTGTGCGGATGCTCATAGCAATGGGGGTGAGGCCGCTGAGCTGCTCCTGGAGGCTCTGCCGAGGCCGAGGGACAGGGGGGGCCCCTGCATCGCTGCCCGAGGAGGCAGCCGTGCATTCGGGAGGCGGTGGGGGCGGCCCAGGGCGCTGGGCACTGCCCCACTCACTGATGGGGGGCAGGCACTTCTTCTTCAGTATCCCTGCAGAAGCAGCATCACCCATGGGTGGGGAGGCCAGATTTGGAGTGCCACCCGTGCCATGGCAGCCCGTACCTTTGTGGGGGTGGGGCAGGGGCAGCAGCAGGGGTTCCCTGGGGTGTGCCTCGCCGTTGGGCCGGGGGGGGTCACCCCAGGGATGTTCCTGGCCCCCTGCTGGCTGCACTCGAAGCCCCTCGCTACCTCCTGGTCCCTCGCTCTCGCTCGCTGTCGTCACAAACTCCCCTGGCCAGTATGGGCACCCCAGGGGCACCAGGGAGTCACCTGTGGGGAAGGAAGGAAGCTGGGACAGGCAGGACCAGGGAACCTCCCCGTCCTCACTGGGTGCTCCCACCAGAACATAGTGTAAGGGATGCACCCAATCCCACTGCGTCAGTCCCATCCAAACCCCAAACTGGACAAGGTGCCATTTTTCCCCCCTGTGTGCCCCAGTCAGCACCTCTGACTGCATGAGGAACCCCCAAACCTTTTAGGGGTCTCCCATCACAACACCAGACTGGACAAGGGACCCTCTCCCTTATACCCACTATACTACTATGCCTATCAGAACTCCAGGCTGGACAAGGGATCCTTTGTCACTGTGTGCCCCTGCATCATGACCCAGCCAAGATGAGGGACCCCCTCCCACCCCAAAAATCCATTCAATGGCCCTACCACCACTCTACACTGGACAAGGGACCCCGATAACCACCGGGTGCCCCCCATCAGTGTCCTGGACAAGGCAAGGGACCTCCCCCAACCCATTCGGTGCTCCCCATCAGCACCCTGCCAGGCTGAAGGTCCCCTATCTCCACGGGGTGCCCCCTGGGGCTGTTACCAGGGCAGGGGGGACCTGAGGGAGCCCCGGGCAGGGGGTCCCAGCCACAGGGGGCCTCGTCCTCGCTGTCGGAGGAATGTGTGGAGCCGTAGGATCCACTCGGGTCGTCCAGGGACAAGTCACTGTCCGAGTCTGTGTCGTGCTCTGGGGAGTCACAGGTCAGGGGGTGCCCAGAGACACCTCCTGCCCCCTGGGCCGAGGCTGGGCGCACTTGCCCTATGGGTGAGACTGTACCCTCGGGCTGGTCCTGGGCATCAAGGAAAAGCCCCCCAGGCTCAGGCAGTGGTACTGGCCCTGGGCTGCCTGCCAGACCTGAGTCCTCCCTGTGGAGACACAATACTCATCAACACCTGATCCCCACTCCCAAACACCTACCATCCACTGTCACCCACTGACTGACACCAACCCACTGACACAATATCCACCCACTGACATTCAACACCTCAATATCCATTGACACCCACCACCCTGATATCCATCACCCTGACACCTGCCGCTGCCACCTCTTCACCCTGACACCCCCTCAACCCTCCACTCTGTGACCAACCTGCCACGTCACCACTCCATGTGCATGCCACCCTGCCACTGTACTGCTGTGCACCCATGCCACTGCCCCACCACACAGCCATCCCAACACCCCCACAACCACATCACCCCACAACCCACCACACAGCCATCCCAACACCCCCACAACCATGTCACCCCACCACCCACCATCCTGCCACCCCAATACCCCCATGCCATACTGCCACCCGACAAACCCACCACTCAACCACCCCAGCACCCTGCTACCCCACCATCCCATCTTGTCATCCCAGTGCCACACCAGCCCAGGACACCACAAAAACCCATGCCCTGGCCCCTGCTGTGCCCAGTACCGTCGCACAAAGGGGATGTAGCTGTGGTGGCTCTTGCCCGAGCGTGCAGTGCTGTGCAGGGACCCCGAGGACCCACCGCCTGGGGAGGGGTACAGTCGCCCTGCCACGTATGTGCTGTCCCTGCCATAGGCCTGCTAAGGGCACAAGGATGTCATAGCCATGGCACAGGCTGCCCTTCACTTCCTGCATCCCCCATGTGGCCCAGCACTCACAGGGGTGAGGGTGGCCTTGGTGGCCAGAGGTGGGTGGTGGCAGCGGGCACAGCTCAGGCGGAGGCTCCTTCTCACCTCCTTGCTCAGCACCACACAGGACAGGAAGATGAGGGGACCCTGGGCAGAGAGGGGGCAGGGGGGACAAGGAAGGGTGTGTACAGCCTGGGAGGATACCAGCAGCACCCTGGACTCGTCAATGGGTCACCATCCAGATTGGGTGCATCCCATTGGCACCTCAAAGAGAATGAGCATCCCCCCACACCCACTAGGTGCCCCCCACTGATATCTCAGACAGGAAAAGGGACCCCCATATGTACTGGGTGCCCTCCATGGGCACCATGGAGTGGTTGAGGTGCCCCCATACATAGTGGGTATCTCCCATTAGTGCCCTGGATATGGCAAAGGACCTCTCTGTGCCCACTGGGTGTCCTACAAATAGGTGTGGGACTCTGGAAGTCCCAAGGATGTGAGGTTCAGGGGGCTCTGGGAGTCCCAGGGGTCGTGGTCACTGGGGATCCCAGGGGCAGAGGTTTTGGGGTTCCGGACTCTTTGGGGGTCCCAGGGGCGGTGGCTCTGGAGGTCCCATGGGTGGAGTCTCAGGTGGTTCCCACTGACCTGGAGACAGTTGGAGGCGGCGAACAGGTAGTGACAGAGCAACGTGTCACTGTTGACTGAGAGCAGGGCCAGAAGCCAGGCCAGGCTGGGCATGGCCAGCAGGACTGCAGCTGTGCGCACCCCAGACCTGAGCACCCCAATGGCACCCCAGTGTCACCACAATGACAGCTCATGTCACAGCCCTTTGTACTTCTGCCACCCGGGGCTGCCCCAGCCCCTCATGGCCCCCTCCCCCTCCAGATGCCCCAACCCCAACCTGACTCACTCTGCCATCCATGGGTGCTCCAGCCCCCTGAGCTCCCCTGGTCCCTGTGGGCCCAGCCCAACCCCAGCCCCCTGTGCCCCTTTCCCCCACGCCCTTCTGCCTCCCCAAGGGTGCTCTGTGCCCCCCTGCCCCCCTAAATGCCCCAATCTCCCCTGACCCCCTCAGTCCCCCATGAGGGCCTCTGCCCTTGATGCCCCCCTGTCCTCCACAGCTGCCCCAAACTCCCCTGACTCCCTGCCCTCAATGGATGCCCCAGACCTCTATTTCACCCTACCCACCATGGGTGTCCTAGTCCCTGCTGTGCCCTCCTGCCCTCCACAGTTGTCCCAACCTCCCATGCTCCCATGCCCCCCATTGGCTCTAGCCCCCTGTACCCCCCTGCTCCCCACGCCCTTGCCTCCCTACGGCTGCCCTGCACCCATCTGCCCTTATAGATGCCCCAGCCCCCCTGTCCCCTCATACTCCTCATAGGCAGCCCAGTCCCCAGTGCCCTCCTGCCCCCCATGGATGCCCCAGTCCATCCTGTGGTGCCCTCTGCAGGTTCCCCAAAAGGCCAACTCCCCATGCGTGCCCCTTAGCCCCCAGTGCACCCTAGCCTCTATGCGTGCTCCCACCCTCTGTGCCCATTATGGGTGCCCCAACCTCCCATGCCCACCTTGAGCAACCCCATCCCCACCATGTCCCCTGCCCCCCCACGGCTGACCCCGGCTGGGTGACTCACGCTGAGCCCTTTTTCTGGAAGCCCTGGGTGGTGGCACACGTGGCCCTGGCTGCCAGCACCAGGAAGAAGATGCCGACCTGGGGGTGCAGGGAGTGAGCAGGGTGACAGGGGGTCCCATGCCCTCCCCAGCCCCCAGCCCTGTACGCACAGCAATGGCAGCAGCGCAGGGCCCAGCCAGGCTCCACACCAGGCTGTCATGCAGGGCCAGCCAACAGAAGTCGGGGTTCCCGTAGCCCTCGGGGTCCAGCCCCACAGCCAGCCCTGCAAAGGAGAGATCAGGAGCAGGGCCAACTCAGTAGGCCGGGCTATAAGAGGAGACTGGGCTAAGGTGGGAGGAGTGGGGCTAGAAAGTGTGAAGCTAGGGCAGGACGGGGCTCGTGGAAGCCACAGGGCTGGAAAGAAGGTGCTGCTGCTGGGGGTGTGGCTACGCTGGGTAGAGACAGCGCTATGCAAATGAGGTTTGTCTAAGCTCTGTGGCAGTGCTGAGAGCAGTGTTGATGAGAGCAGGGATATGGCACGGGAGGCTTGTATAAGAGGTTAGTACAGGTCTAGAGTACAGGTCTAGTCTCTTGGAGTGGGGTTATGCTGATAAGGGCGGGGCTAAGATCCCGGGGGAGTACCTGACTATGATTGATGGAGAAGGGCTATGGCCCTAGGAGCATATTGAAGAGGTTGGGAAAGATGCTCTTTGGGTGGAGATATGATGGATGAGAGTGGGGCTAAACGCCTGCGGTGGGGATAAAATGTTATACTCTTTGGGAGGGGGCTATGACCCCGGGGGTGTGTCTGAAAGTTTGGGGGCAGAGCTATGATGAATGAGGGTAGGATTATGGACACAGGGGCCTGTCTAAAATCTTGGGAACTGGGTCTGATAGAGGAGGGCATAACTAGGACTCTGCCTATATATCAGGGTGGGACTATGGTGTTAAGGGTGGAGCTAAACTCTTAGAGTGAGGCTGTTTTGGATTGGGCATGACTATCCTGCTGGAGGCAAGGTTATATCCAGTGGTGTGGCTATGCTGGTAAAGATGCATTTGGGGGTGGGCCTATATTCTGGGGGTAGGGTTACACATGGAAATAGGACCCCACCATGCATCAAATTGATTGTGGGAGAGAGATTCAGGCAGCAGGTCCATAGCCTAGAAGGGGGTGTGTAGCCACCAAAAGGTGTTCCCCCAGGTGGAGGTGGGCAGCTGGTGGTCCAGGGCATGGGGTCAGAATGGGAGCAGGGTTTAACAGCAGGGCTCACCGGTGATGAAGGCAGGCAGTCCCCAGCCCAGTACATGGTAGAAGCGCATGGGACCACGGTCGACATGACGGGGTTCACTACGGCGCCGGTAGAGGTGCAGCGCCTCCAGCAGCGCCCAGCCTACCGCACTCAGGTACAGGAACTGCAGCAGGATGGCCACCACCGTGCACGCCAGCTGCACCCGCCCCATCAGTGCCAGCCCACAGCCCCACCCACCCAGCCACATGCAACACCCCCCCACTTTGAGACAGGATTCCCCTGTTGAAGTCACACTCCTCTAAAAGGTCCCATTCCTTTTATAGGCCTCACCCCTTGAGTGCCCCACCTCTTTGATGTGCCCCACCCCCTTGACAGCCAACCCCTTAGGGAGCCTCACCCCGTTTATCAGCCCCACTGCTTTGCAAGCCCCACCCCTTTATACAGACTCCACTCCTTGAGATCACCACCCCTTTGACAGACCCCCACTCATTATAGTCCTCATGTCTTTTAGATGCCACCCCTTAGGTCCAGCCCACCATGGCCGTGCCCACTCCTCAGCCCCACCCATTTCAGCCCCACCAACCTGAACACTTCAAAGGCAGCAGAACCCCTGACCAAACCAGCCCTTTCCACTCCCTCCCTCCTTTCCCAGCCCCCTTTTCCCACACACCGGGACATCGGCCTGGTTGATGCCAAGCAGGAAGACAAGCTGTGCAAGGAACAGTGCAGCTGTGCCATGCCGGCGGATGCTGTGGCGGTTGGAGCGCAGCCGCCTCAGGGTCCCCAGGGCCAGGACCACCAGCGCCAGCCCCGCCAGCCCCACGCCCAGGGAGCCGTAGGTGAGTGCTGCCAGCGGCAGCACCTCCCCGTTCTGCAGCACCAGGATCGGCATATGTCAGGCATGTGCTCAGTGGCATGCACCCCCAGACATCCCCGTCAACAGATACATGGTCCCTCTTACAAAGCAACAAGACCCTGGGTCTGGGAAGTCCTGCCCACAATGCATAGCCCAATAGGAAGCCCTGCCCACATTATTCAGCCCCGCCCCTGGTAACCCCACCCTTTGAAACCCCTAGTCACAGCACTTCAACCATGCCCCTCAAAACCCCACCCACATTTTGTAGCACCACCCTTTTAAACCTCTCCCGTACCACTAAGCCCCAACCCTCAAAACCCCACCCACATCTCTCAGCTCCGCCCCACCTACTGCACTCGACGCTGCGACCACCCTGAAGCCGCACCCACAACACTGACCACACCTCCTTATGTCCCACACACAGTTTTCAACCCCACCCCAGGAAATCCTGCCCACATTACTCAGCCACAGCCCCTGAAAACGCGCCTGCATCCCTCGGCCACACCTCCTGTAACCCCACCCATACAAGCTCTGCCCCTTGGAGACCGATTGGCCCAGCCTGCTCAGCTGCACCCACTGGAATTCCACTCCTGCTGACTGGACCCACACCTGGGGGAGCTCTGCCAGATGTGACATAGCCCGGCCCATTCCACTTAGCTCGCCTCAAGGGAGCCCCACCCATTGGATTTAGCCATACCCCTTGGATTTAGCGCCGCCCCACTTAGGCCCCACACTTCTCTCAGTTCGGCCTCCATGAGCAGTCACACCGCCGCCCTGCCCCTGCCCCTCCTATCCCTGTCCCTCCCCTTTTATCAATAATCCCCGCCCCTGTCCATAAAGCCCCACCCCTGTGCCTGGGACCACCTGACACCCTGTGCCTAATTGTGCATGTGTCTCCATGCACCCCCATGTCCCCACCACGGCCCTCACCCTGAGTCATTCCATGCCCCCAGGGTCACTGTGTCCCTCCACATCCCCCGTATCACATCTGTCACTCTGTATCCCCAGGCACCCCTCCATGTCCCCCATGTTCCCACCTCTCGGCGGGAGATATCCATGAGGACGGCAAAGCTGGTCAGATGGTGGCACTGGCAGCTGACGTGGCTCTGGTTGCGGAAGGCGACTTCACAGCCTCGTGCCGACCAGCCGCCTACACTGCCCGCCCTGCGCAGCACCAAAAGATGACATAAGCCACGAAACCCGCCAGGACACCCACCGGGGACAAACACATACACACACACTGGGGACACCCACCAGGGACACCCACCGGGAACATCCACCCCTGCCCAGGGGCACACGCCCGACCCAGGACATCCATCCAAGGCGTCACACACTTGGACACCCACCAGCATTCACAGCACTTCAACCATGCCCCTCAAAACCCCAACCACATTGTGTAGCTCCGCCCTTTTAAACCCACCAGGGACACACGTGCTTGGGACACCCGCTGGCATCACCCTCCTACAGGGACTCACACCCACCAGGTACATCCACAGACAGCACACACCCACCCACTGGAACATCCATCCACCCAGCAGAGACAACCGCTGCCGCTTGGGGACACTCACCCACCAGGTGCTCACGAGGGAACACCCCTCTATTTGGGGACACACCCCCATCCTATCTGACACCCACCAGGGTTAGAGTCCTCATGTCCTGTTCCCGTGTTACTCACCCATGACCCGCAGGGTTACTGGGGCATCCATCCTGCCCTGTCCCCATATTCCCTGTCCCCTTAAGGTGTCCCTATCCCTGTTATGTCCCCTGTCTCCATGGGATGTCCCCGTCCCCCTGCTCTCTGTACCCACAGAGTGTCCCCATCTCCTTAGGGTGTCCCCATTCCATGTCTGCTGTCCCCTCCGAGGTGTCCCCATCTCCCCCCATGATGTTTCCTATTCCACTAGTGTGTACTATGTCCCCTGTTATTTCAGCATGTCTGTGTCCCCCCATGTTGTCCCTAACTCCCCAAGATGTCCCCATCCCTCCAGGGTGTTCCCTAGGATATCCCCTGTTCCCCTGGGTGTCCTTATCCCCAGGTCTCCTGTCTCCCTGGGGAGATCCCTTGTCCCTCTGGAGTGTACCCTTCCCCAAGGTGTTCCCATCCCCAATCCTGTGTCCCTCTGCTGGGATGTCCCAGTGCCCCCAGGGTGTTCCTTTCACCCCTGGGGTGTCCCCTGTCCTGCCCTCACCACAAAGAGTGGTTCCAGAAGACGCAGATGGGCTTGGAGCGCTCCTGGGTCTCCAACAGCCGGAACTGGAGGGTGACGGGTTTGGCCAGCACCCGGGGGGTCCCCATGCCCCCCACGCCATCCGTGCCCCCTGAGTGCACGCTGATGCTCACCACTGGTGTGTTGATGACGGGGCGCTTGGGCACCCTGGGGGACACCGGTGTCAGGGAGCCCACTCAGGGTGCCCCAAAACCCACCTTGGTGCCACAGAGTGCCCTGGCACCACACAGACACTGTGAAGGCACCTCTTTCTCCCCTGTGCCCTCTTTTTTGGGCACCCCATGTGCACCATCCTTGGGCAGCCCCTGAACCACCTCCCCAGCCCTCTCCCCCCATCCTCAAGCATTCTCTGTGCCTCCCAGTAAAGGGCACTCCGTGTGCACCCCTTTACCATCCCTCCCCCAGGAACCCTCCAGACACCCCTGGCCCCATCTTCCTATACCCCCCAAGATGCTTGGTTTTGCCCTGACACCCCTACGTGCCACCCCCAACCTCCCAAGCCCCCATCCCCAGTGGCACCGGAGGCTGCGCTTGTCGGTGTCGAAGTGCTGGGGCAGGAGACCGGCCAGGGTACGGTAGATGATGACGCTGACGATGGCCTGGCCCTCACCCAGGGATGGGTGGCGCTTGTGCCGGGTCACCACAGTCATCCCTGCCTCCTCCTCCTCCACTTTCTCCTCTTCGCCTGCTTCATCTTCCTCTTCCTCCTCCTGCCCACCTATGCCCTGTGGTGCCTGCCCATGCCCGGTTGAGGGGCCTGGGGGCCATGGGCAGGGGCAGCATGATGCTCTGAGACCTCATTGGGGTCCCTATGGCCACCCTGGAGTCCCCATCTCTGCCAGTCCCATGACCACAACAAGGTTCCCCCAACACTTCCAGCCCCAGGGGTCCCCATGTCCACACCAGAGTCCCCAACCCTGTCAGCTCTACGACCACAATGAGGTTCCCATGGTCGCATTTGTGTCTCTAACCCTGCCCCCCTGCCACGGCCACACCAGGATCTCTGATGCCATCCTGGAGTCCCTGGTCTTTGCATCCTGACCAGGGTCCCCAGCCATGCTAGTACCATCCTGGGGTCCCAAACCTGCCAGCCGCATGGCCACACTGGATTCCCCATGGTGGCACTGGGATTCCCAACCCTGTCAGCCCATGGGCATTCTGGGCTTCCCCCATCGCTGCCAGCCCCCAGCAAGGGTCCCCAGCTATGCCATGTCCCCATGGCCAAATGGGCGGTCCCCCAAGCTCTGCCAGCCCCATGGATGCAAGTGGGTCCCCAACCCTGCCCCCTGTCCCCCCTATGCCCCAGACTCACGCCTGTCCTCAGGGGTCCGGAAGATGCTGTCAGGCAGGATGACGGTCGTCTCTAGATCTGGGAGTTTCTCCCCCTGCAGCGCCTCATACCGTGGCAGGTGGGCACCCGTGAAGCTGCTCTTGTCCAGGCGCACCACCGACACCACTGTGGCACCACATCACTCACGGCCCAGCATGGCACCCACCAACCCTGAGGCACACAGACCCCAGCACCCACCAACCCCAGGGCATACCGATCCCAGCATTCACTGATCCCAGTGTGCACCAAGCCCAGTACACACCAATACCAGCATCCAGCAATCCTGGTAGCCACTGACCCTGGGGAACACAGACTTTGGCACCCACTGACCCCAGGACACACCAACCACGGCATCCACTAATCCCAGGGCACACCAAGCCCAGCACAAACCAACTCCAGCATGCACTGACCCTGGCACCCACGAACCCCAGAGCCATGGAGCCTGGCACACAGACCCCAGGACCACAGATCCCACCACCCACCAATCCTGTGGCACACAGACTCCAGAAGCCACTGAGCCTAGCACCCACTGACCCTGACATCCAACGACCCCACAGCAATGAATCCACACACCCACGGACACTAGCAGCCACCAACCCTCGGGCACATGGACCGCAGCACCCATGGACCCCAGCGTCCACCAACCCTGGGACACACAGAACACAGCATCCTCTGTACCCAGCACCCATTGAACCCAGGGCACACAGACCACAGCCCACGTCCCCAGGGACACACATATGCCTCTAGGCGCACCCGTGTTCCCCAGGACACGTTTCCCAGCCATACAAATGTGCGTGATCCCAGCACATGTTCCCAGGTACCCATCAGACATGCATGCATGCTCCCAGCTCACATGCCCTTGTGCACACATACGCCAGGTATATACATGTCTATGCTCCCAGACACATGTCCATGTCCCCAGCCCATACATCCCCCAGGCACATCCATGCCCATGTGCCCAGCACCACACCAAGGGCACAGGTGTCCCCAGGCACACACACGTTCCCAGCATGCCTGTGTTCCCAGGCAGATACCTCCCATCACAGCCCTCTGGCCACACATGTTCCCACTGACCGATGTTAGGGGTGACAATGGTGAAGGGGCTGAGGTAAGTCTGGGGCATATTCCGTGCCAGGGCTCGTGCATACTCCTCGAAGTGCTGCAGCAGCTGGGCTGTGCCACCCTCTGTCTGCTGGATCAGCTCCCAGTGACGTTTGTTCCCCATGTCCAGCAGCGCACTGCCCACCCGCAGCAGGTTCTGGGGGCAAGGCAGAGGTAGTGGCACTGGGAGCTGGCACTTTAGGGTCTGGGGAGGGAGTCCCTAACCTCCCCTGCAGGACTCTATGGCTGGGGCACCCTGGCACCAGCAGTGGGGAATGGGGCTGCTGAACCCCCACAAAGTTGAGGGTGCACCCTGAGCCACACCAACACCAACACCTGCTGGTCAGGGGTGCCCACCACCCTGGCATCAAACCTCCTACACCAACATTCCTTCCCAGGTGGGTGCCATCCACCCTGGTAGCCAGGTTCCTGCACCAACACCTCCCCCCTCCCCATGCAGATGCCCATCACCCCAGTATTTGACCTTCTGCCCAAATATGGCCCTCTCCATAAGGGGTCCCCATAACTCCAACCTCTTTTCCTTCTCCCTCAGCCTCCCTCCACAACGCCTGTCACCCAGGTATCTGCTCTCCTGCCCCCATATCCCTCCCGAAGAAAGTGCCCATCACCCTGGTGTCTGGGCTCAGGCACCCACATCCCCGCCATGGGAGTGCTCATCATCCCAACCTCTTTTCCACTTTGCCCATTCTCACTCCGGGCATGTGCCCATCCCTGTGATCTCATGCCCACCTCAGTGAAGTGCACGTCCTGGGTGGCAGCGAGGCGGAAGCCGCGCTGGCGGCTCTCATGGCGCAGCAGGGCCCCTGCCAGGCGGTACGCCAGGTGCACGTCGCTGCCGAAGTACTCGCGGGCCTCGCGCATTGCTTCACGCAGTGCCAGCGCCACACGCCGGGACTGCCCTGCATCCCACCGTGACTCGTTGCCCACCAGCTGCTCCGCCTTGGGGGGGACACAGAGTCAGGGGAGCCCCAGTGGCACTGTCGCATGGCTGCTGCTGGTGTTCCCCTGGCTCACCCAGGGGCGAAGGGCAGCAAAGGGCAGCGCGCTGCAGTTGAAGAGGTTGGGGGGCAGCCAGCCCTTGTGCTCGTCACAGTGGCGCAGTGCCGTGCCTGTGGGATGGGGACACTGAGTGCACCAAGGGGAAAATGGGGCAGCCTCACCTCACAGCATGCCAGCAGTGCTGCCAGTGTCACACTCCTGTTCCACCCTGCAGTGACGCCAGAGTGGTGCCCCCAGCCTTGTCTCAGTGGTGCCATGCCCTGTTCCAGCTGTGCCACCACAGCGTCACACTCCTGTGCCACCCCCCACTGACACCACCAAGACAGTGTCACACTCTCTGCAGTGACACCACAGCCTCATCTCAACAAGTCCACACTCGTGTCACCCCCACACCATCTCAGTAGTACCACCAAGGTGTCACCACCCCTAACCCATCCTAGCAGCTTCACCCCAGTGTCACCTCCCTTTACCAACCCAATAATGCCACTACAGTATCACCCCCCTGCCCTGTCCCAGTGATGGCCCATGGTGCCACCCCACCCCAGCTCCATCCAGCTGGTGCCACCACCATGATACACCCCAGCCTTGTCCCACTGGTGTCAACATCCCATCCTAGCAGTGCCACCACCATATCACCACCCTGAAGCGACACCATGGTGTCCTCTCTCCCCATCAGGTCTCTCTCCCTACCAGTGTAATCATAGTGTCACCTCCCTGTACCACCCAAGCAATGCCACCATAGTGTCAACCCCTCTAAGCCCCATCCCAGTGATGTCACCACTGTGCCACCCCCAACCCCATTCTGGCAGTGTGCCCAGTGCCACCCCTGTCCTGTCCCCATGTACCCACGTACCCACAGAGCCCTTGGGGCATGGGGCTGCAGCTGGCAGCCCAAACCGTGTGCGGGGCCACCAGATGCTGGCTTCAATGGCCCGGGGACAGCTGTCGTAGTTCACTGCAAGACACAGCAGGGCATCAAAATGGGGGACACAGGGTGACAGTAGGGTGGCAGTGGCACCTGGTCACTGGAACCCAGGGTGACACCGGGTGACACAGGCTAACAGCATGGCGACAGCAGTGGCAGAGCAGGATGACAAAAGGATAACACAGGGTGAAAGTAGGGTGACATAGTGGCACAGGGTGATAGCAATGTGACAGCAGTGTGACACAGGATGACAGTGGAGCAACACAAGGTGTCAATGGGATTACACCAACAACCAAGGTGTTGGTGGTACTCAGTTGCCAGCAGCCAGGGTTACAGCATGGTGACAGCAGGTGACACAAAGTGACAAGATGGTGATGCAGGGTAGCACAAGGTGACAGCAGGGTGACAGTAGCACCCAGTCACTGGCACTCACAGTAACACAGGGCAACACAGGGTTGCAACAGGGCAGAGTAGGGTGACACAGGGTGACACAGGGTGACAACGGCACTCACTGGCACCCAGGATGACAGCTGTGGCAGAGCAGGGGAACACCAGGATGGCACAAGGTGGTGTAGGGTGACACAGGATGACAGCAGGGTGACACCAGTGTGACACAGAGTAACAGTGGGATGACACAAGGTGACACAATGTGACAATGGGGTCAGCAGGGTGACAGCAGAGTGTCAGTAATACCTGGTCACTGGCACTCAGGGTGACACAGGATGACACAAGGTGACACAGGGTGACACAAGGTCACAGAGAAATGGAGGGTGACAGCAGGGTGATGGTGGGCACTCAGGGTGGCACAGGGTCACACAAGTTGACAGTCCCCCACCTTCGCAGCCGCTGGCTGTCACCTCAGCAAAGGGGTTGTCACAGCGGTCACAGTGACGACCGATGACACCAGCTTTGCAAGGGCACTGTCCAGTGTTGGCATCGCAGCGGCGTGACAATGACCCAGTGGGGTAACACTCACAGGGGTGGCATGTGTCCCCTCCTGGTGGGCGGTAGTGGTTGTCCTGGAGGGACACAGGGTCAGTGCAGGCACGGGGATGGGGTGACAGGGGGCTGATAGAGGGTGACAGGGAAGTGACTGGGAGGTTGTGGGGGGCATGAGAGGGCGTGACAGGGAGGTGACAGGGTGACAGTGGGGTGGCAGGGAGAAACAGAGGGGTGACAGGAGGATGGCAGGGGTTGGCAGGGGAGGTGACAAGGGCTGGCAGGTCCCACCTTGCAGCGACACTCGCCCGTGGTCTTGTTGCAGTCTGGGTCAAAGCCATGGGTGACATCACAGCTGCAGGGGCCACACGTGGGGTGTCCCCACCACCCCCGTGGGCATGGCTGCGCCTCCCTGGGGACAAAGGAGCTGGCACTCGGGCATCATGCCAGAATACTCCCACAATGCCACTTGTAAACTCACATGGCCCCTTGTATACCCCCACTGTCCCCTGGATACCCACATGGCCACTTGTACCCTCACAGTGCCATCTGTACCCCCACAGTGCCCCTTGCACCCCTACTGTGCCACTTCTACACCCACAGTATCACTTTTCATCCACAGTGACCCCTGCATACTTACCACAGCTCTTGCACAGCCATTCCCTTTCCATGCTCCCCCTGCCTTTTGCACACCCACCACAGCTCTTGCACATGCATTACGCCCTTTGCACACCCACCCTGCCCCATATGCCCACCCTCCTCTCACCCCATCCCCTGCCCCCGGTGTCCTTCACCATGCCCCTGCTCCCCTGGGTGCTCCGTGCCCCCCCAGAACACACATGTGCCCCACAGTGTCACCAACCGGTGCTGGCAGAGGGCCCCAAAGGTGCCCGGGGGACAGTGACAGGCATAGCCAGGGGTCGTGCCTGGATGGCGGGTACAGGTGCCCGGAGGCTCGCAGGGGTCCAGGGCACAGGCACTGACACAGCTGTCACCGAAGTACCCTGGGCACAGGACAGGATTGGAGACAACAACACGGGACACTGACAGGGGCAGGGATGGGGGAGAGGGGCAGTGCCCAGGAGTGACAGTGATAAGGATAGCAGTGACAAGGGAGGGTGGCGGTGCCTTGGGGACAGGGGTGGAATGGTGGTGCCCAGAAATGGTAGTGTTTTTGGGGCAATATGTCACAGGGTGGCAGTGCTGGGGATGGCAGTATCTCAGGGCTGTCAGGAGGTGCCGGGGAGTTTGCACTCATGCGGGCGGCAGTGGGGGGTGTCACAGATGTGGCAGTGCCTCAGGGAGTGTTGGGACTTGTCGGGGGTTCTAGGGGGGTCTCTGGTCACCAGGGTAGCAGTAGGGGATGTCACAGGGGTGTTTCAGTGGTGTCAGTGTCCCACGGGGTGTCAGGGGTTGTCAGGGGGTCTCCATTCAAAGGTATAGAAATGAGGGGTGTCACAGGGGTGTCATCATCCTGGGGGTGTCAGGCCATGTTGGGAGGGTGTCAGGGAGTGTTAAGGGACTGCTGGGGGGTCTTAGAGGTCTCAGGGTGTCCCCCCTTCACTGGGGTGGCAGAGGGGGTTGTCACAGGGGTGTTTGTTCCAGGGCTATTGGGGGAAGTCTGGGGTGTGTTGAAGGAGTTTCAGAGGCCTGGGGGATCCCTGCTCACCGGGGTGGCAGCGGCATGAGAAACTGTCCCAGTCGTCACTGCAGTAGCTGTGGGGGGGGCAGGGCCCCGAGTCGCAGGGATCAGGCAGGGCACAGCCCCCCTCCACATTCACCTGTGCCGCCTGTGCCAGGCTCAGGGCACCCGCAGTCACCACAGGGTCCCCAACACGCAGGCCCTGCAGGGTCACTCATCAATGTCCTCATTAAGACCCCCACAAGCAACCCTGGACCCCCCCAACACACTCCACTCCATTCCTCAGTTTCCCTCACCATTCCCCAGAGACCCCACGAGAACTCCCTACACAGTGTCACCATCAGTGTGATCTCACCACCACACACGACCCACCATGTCACCCTAAAATCCTCTGCCCCACTGTCATTCCTACCTCAGTGTCCCCTGCCACAACACAGGACATCCCAGGACAACCTGGACCACCCTGCACTGTCATCCCCTCCTCAGTTTCCCCCACCATGGCACTGGACCCACTGTGCCACCCTGAATCCCCTGCACCGTGTCACCTGTCATCGTACCTCAGCACCAAACTCAGCCACCACCTGGTGACACTACTGTGTCACCTGCAGTGACCTCTCATTGACCTGGGACACCCCCTCACCCCAACCCAACTTCCCTGTGCGGGGTCATCTGACAGTGACCCCAGTGACGCCACAACCACCACGACCCCTCCTACCCCAGTGCCATGCCCAGTCTCAATGGGCCTTGCTACCACCCAGGACCTTTTGTGTCACCCTTTTGTGTCACCCTGTTCAGTCTGTCCCCACAACACATGACACACTGAACCCCACACCAGGACCCACTATGTCACTCCAGTCCCCCTCTTCAGTCACATCACCTCTGGGTGCTTCAGTGGCCCCAACACCAGCCGGTGCCCCCTGTACAACCCATGACCTCCCCCATCACACCCGTGTCCCCACAGCCATGTCCCCATCCTGCCCAGGCCTTGGGGCGATGACCCTGCACCCCATGTCACTATGCCCATGAGTACCCAGTGCATCCCCAGTGTTCTTCTGCCCACACAGCCGATGTCTCCTTGTCCTGTGTCATCTCCCTGTACCCACATCCCTGTGCCCTTCTCCATCCTGCCCATGTCCCCATGTCCTGTGCTATGCCCCACTTCACATCCCCAAACCCTGTGACACATCCCTGTGCCTCCCACCCATTCTGCCCATGTCCTCCTGTCCTTGTGCACATCCCTGTGCCTCCCACCATCCTGCCCATGCACCCACTTCTCTCTGTCACATTCTCAAACCCCTGTGCCCATGTCCCTGCGCTCCTTCCCATTGTGGCCATGTCCCCAACCCCTGTGTCTATGTCCCTGTGCACCACTTCATCATACTCATGTCCCCGTCCCCAAGGTAAGGCCCTGCTTCATTGTGTTCTCTCCTTACCTTGTGCCACATCACCAGCATCTGTGCCCACATCCCTGTGCCCATTTCCCCAAGCTATGTCCCTGTGTCCATGTCGCTGTGCCGCCCTTCCATTGTGACCATGTCCCTATCCCCTCTTCCACATCCCCAAGCCCACCCCCCTCCCCAGCCCATGCTCCCCATGTGCCCACACTTCCGTACCTGCAGGCACCCCTGGAACCCCTCCTCCACGGTGCCACTGTCCCCCAGCAGCCCCCCGAGGCTCAGCGTGCGCAGCCGCAATCCCTGCAGCTCTCCAGGGACATCGCCCACCGCCTGGGGGGCACAGGGACCCCCATGGGTGCCTTGGGGTGCCACAGGGGGTGCCACGGTGGCACATGGGGATCATCAGAGTGGATGTCCCCCTGTGCCTCACTCTCCCCATACCTGGTGGCGGCCATAGTCGAGGGTGAGAAGGAGAAGGGTGGCAGAGGGGTTGCGGCCAGGGCCCCCCCGCAGCTCCAGCTCCACGTGGTGCCAGGCACCGTCATTGACTTTGGCCTGGGACAGACGCAGGGTGGCCAAACGGGCCCCCCCTTGCCAGGCACCAGCCTCCACCTGCCCCTCGCTCAGCTGTGAGGGATAGACATGTCAAGGACCCCAAAAACTTGGTGGGCACCAGGCACTGCCCACTGGGAAATACAATTTCCCCATGGACAATAAGACAACCCATCAGGTAATGCCCCCTCAAGGAGTGGCACCCCCTTGCACTGTTCCCCCCCCACAGCAATATACCCCCCCACAGCAATACCGCCAATGCCACAGACCCCCCCTCCAGGGCAATGCTCCCCTGGCACAGAGTAACTGCCCTATTCCAACCCCCCATGCCACTACCTCACATGGCCATACATAAGCCCCCAGCAATACCTCCTATTCCAATGACTCCCCCAGGGCAATGACCCCCCCAGGGTAATAAGCCCTGTGCCAACAACTCCCCAATGCCAATAAATGCCAATAACACCCCCATCCTCAGAGCAATAACCCCTGGCACTACTCCAGTGCCAATTCCCCTATACTCCCACTCAAGTCAACACCTCCCAGGGCAATGACCTCCCCCCAAAGCTATAACCCCCATGCCAATGACACCAAAACCAAAACCTCTTGTGGTAATGACCCCCACCCAAATCAATAACACCTCATGGCAACCACCTCCCCTCCCCGGCGCCTTCCTCAGGAAAACTCCCCTATTCGACTCGCTGGTGCCCTCCCCATGCCTCCCCCGTGCCCACCTGCAGGATGAGGGTCAGGCGACCTCCAGCCCCTGCTCGCAGCAGAACCCCGCGGGAATGCCGGGTGCGGAACATGATGCGGACTGGCCAGGGCAGGGAGAGGGGCAGTGCCAGCCCGTTCCACGCCACGCGGCTGCTGCCCACGAACCGTTGTGGGCCTGCCATTTCTGTGGGGCATGCACGTGGGATGGGAGGCAACACCATGACCCCCCACAAGCCCACCCCAAGGACCCCCATGCCATGACACAGCCATGCGCCCCCCCACACAGACCACCCACACCTTCCCCTGGACTTCCTGCACCCCACCAAGGACCCCATCCAGGACCCCCTCCTGCACCCCATCCAGGGGTCCTGCACCCCACCCAGGACCCCCCACAACCCATGCAGCCTCTCACGTATCCAATCTCAGATCCCCAGCACACCACCTGGGGATCCCATGCACATCCCACAGATGCCAACACACCCTCCCACAGATCCCCCATACCCCCTCATGAACCCACAACAATTCCACAAACCCCCAGACACAAGCAGGGATGCCTCTCACCCCCTTCCAACACCCCCCACACCCACCCAGAGACCTTCCCCATGCCCCCCCACAGACCCACAACAAGCCCTACGGATGCCACACAGCCCCACCACAATGTCCCCCCAGGCCCCCCAGTACCCTCCTGGCAGGTTTTGCCCCCAAAGCCCAGTGGGCAGCGGCAGCTGAATCCCCCCCACTCATGCACACAGGTGCCACCGTTGTGGCATGTGTTGGTGTCACACAGGGTCTTCTTGGGAGGACAACCTGTGAGGGAGCACGGGGATCACATGCCACACATGACTTGGGACCCCTGGCCCCATGGGGCACAGACACCCCCACATCCTTGAACCCTTATCCAACCCCATGGTTCTAGCACCCTATGAGCCCCCACCCCACATCCCAACCCCACCCCTAAGGGGACACAGGCCCATCCAACCCCCCCAGTCCTGGCACCTCCCCACCCCAAGGGGACACAGCCTTGTCTGTGCCACCCACTCCAGCTCAATGGCCCTGGCAGCCCCTCACCCACCACCCCAAAACCAGGGGACACAGAATGCTCTACCACTGTGTCCCTGGACCCCCATCCAGCCCCATGAGCCTCGCACCCCCTCCCCACACCCATGGAACACAGAAACCCCCAAACACTGCCCAGACCTGGGCCCCCAGCTAGCCCTCAAGCCCCAGCAACCCCTACTCTATAACCTACACCCTGTGGCCCTGGCAACCCTGAACTCAAACCTGCATCCCCTGACTTCCCATCCCACACCCTGGGGAGCCCCAGCCCATTCCCTGGACCTCTCTCCAGCCCCATGGCCCTGGCACTCTCTCACTCCCTCCCCACAGCTCTGCCCTGTCTCCCCAGACCCCCATCCAGCCCCATTACTCTGGCACCCCCTCCCCACACCTAGGAGGCACAGCCCCATGACCCTGGTACCCCTCAACCCACACCTGCACTCCCTAACCTCCCATCCCACACCCAGGGGGAACAGCATCCCCCACGCCCCCTGGACCCTCATCCATCCCTCCAGCCCCGGAACCCCCTCCCACCATTCAGGGGACACAGCCACACTTTTCAAGTACCCCTTAACCCCACACCCCATCTCCCTCTGCTCGAAGAAGCACAGCCCCTTCCCAATCTCCCGATCCCGGAGCCCACCAGGCAGGGTGCCGTTGTTAGCAATAAAGGCTGCCATGTCCACGGGGCGCTGGTCAATGTGGAGGTGCCGCATGCACCCCACAAAGTGCCGGCTGCGGATCGGGAAACTCTCGGGCAGTGTTGGGACCCCCCCCAGCAGCAATGGCCCCGTCAGGTCCAGTGACCTGCAGAGCCCACCATCACCTCAGGGACTCAAGAAACCCCTGAGGGACCCCACAACCCATGGGGACCCTGAGGGAACCCCAAGGGACACCCAGCCACCCCCCATCCCATGGGAGTCACAAGAGACCCCCAAAGAACACTCACTCACCCCAAAAACTATGGGGACCTGAGGGATCACCCAAAGGGTGTTCCCCATGGGGAACTCAACAGACTCCCAAGGGACTCCCCACTTCCCCCCAGTGCCATGGGGACCCCAAGAGAACCCCTCAAACCCATGGGGACCTCCAGTGACTCCCCCATCCACAGGGATCTGTGACCCCCAAGCGACCCTTCACCAGAGAAGACTCCAAAGGTACCACACCCACAGGGACCCCTCTATGAGTACCCCAAGGGACCCCACCCATGGGATCCCCAGGCCCCTCTCACTTCTTGCTGCCAGTCTGGGTGCCCTGGGCAGCGCAGGAGTAGTTGCCGAGACGGGGCCCGAAGCGCAGGGCCATGGCCGTGTCACAGTCGTCCACAGTCACCACAGCCACCTTCTGCTCTGAGGGGCCCTGTGGGACCCCTGAGCGCCCCACAACCGGCTGGGAGGCCCCATATTAGGCAGGGGGGCCCAAGACCCCCATCCTGCAGCCTCTGTCCCGCTCCTCATCCTCCCACAGCCCTCTGATGCCTCAACCCTTACCAGGCTCCCATGTCCCTCCAGCCCCCCACCCTTCAGATCCCCCAACACTCCCCTCCATCCCTTCGGCCCCCTTTAAACCCCTCAGTGGTCCCCTTCATCCCCCCCAAGCCTCCATCCCTTTGATCTCCTCTTCCTCCATCCCCCCATTCCAATTCCTCAGGGGTCCCCACTGGTGAGGAAAGTATGTGGGGTTCCTCAGGGGGCCAGTGGGTGAGGAAGTGGATGTGGGTCCCTTGAGGTCCTCATGGATAGGGGCATCTCTTGACAGTCCCTTGGAGTTCCCCAGATCTCCTCTCTACTCTCCTCATCCCTCCAACACCCTCTTGCCCTCCCTCCACTCCTTTATCTTCCTCCATCTCCCATCTCCCATCCCTTGGGACCCCCATGGGTGGGCACATCCCTTAGGGGTCCTTTAGGTGCCGCAAATCCCCTACCTGATCCCCCCATCTCTCCATTCCCCCCCCCTTCCCCTCCATCTTCCTTTCCTCTGTCTGCCCCAAACACTCCCCACCCACTGTGCCCCCCCAGGACCCCCATTCCCCCACCTTGTTGTAGTAGTGCAGCTGCACCCGGTGCCACTGCCCATCGCTGACTCCTCCTGGCACAAAGGGTGACACCGTGGTGGTGGTCTCACCTGTGGGCACAGCGTCAGGGCAACACAGCCAGAGGCAAGGAGGGGTGGAGGTGCCAGGAATGGGATGCACAGGATGCAGTGTTGGGGACATGATGCAGGGGTTGCAGTGCTAGCAAGGGAATGTCCAAGATGTAGTGCCAGGAATGCAGTGTCAGGGACGGGATGTTGGGGGTGCAGCGTTGGGCAGCACCAAGAATGGCAGGCCAGGGATGCAGTGAGGAATGCAGTGAGGAATGCAATGAGAGATGCAGTGCCAGGAATATGATGCCCAGGATGCAGTGCCAGGCAGTGCAAGGATGGGATCTCTGGGATGAAGCGAGGGATGCAGTGAAGGATACAGTGCCCACAAGGGTGTGAGGGTACAGGGCCAGGGTATGGCAGGGGCAGCACGTACCTGCTGAGAAGGTGAGCTGCAGCTGCTCGTCCACAATCTCCAGTGCCACGAAGTCATGCCGCTCATTGAAGCGCCCGTTGTACAGCAAGAGCCCATCCCGCTCCTGTGTGGCAAACCTGGAGGACAAAAGTGCCAGCAGTGCCCCAATACCTCCCAATCCTACCATGCCTCCCTGGCACTCCCCAACACCCCCTGACCCTGCCGTGCCCTTGAGGCACACCCCTCGTGCCCAACCCCATGACTGCAACCCCATGTACTCACTGTGAGATGCTCGTATGCATCAGCCCCTGACCCCACAAGGTGTCTCCACCCCACTGCCCCCCCTGCCAAGGGGTCACCCACACCCTTTGCTCCCACTCTGTGCCCTCAGGGTGCCAATCACCCCACACCCAATCACCCCACAGCTGACATGATGCCAAAGGGGCACTGATCACCACCCCTCCCACATGATGCCAATGGAGCATCCCCACACTATCTGACGCCCTTGTGACACCCACCATCCCATGTCCCAAATGATGCCAATGGGGGCACCCATCCACCCGCCCAGTGCCCACAAGACACCCATCACCTCACACCCCATCAACTCATCTCATGCCAACGGGACAAACATCACCATGATCTACCCCACGCTCCATGTGACACCCACAGGGGCACACATCACCCCCCAGCCCCCCAGATTCCCCCAGGCTCACGTGAGGCCAAGGGTGAAGTGGAAGCGCTGGCGGAGGCCACGAAAAGTGAGGAAGGAGTGTGGGGGGAAGCTGCGCGTGCTCATGGTGCAGAAGGGCTTCTCATAGTGCCCAGGGGGACACTGACACCGGAATCCCCCCACCAGCAGGTTCAGGCAGGTGCCCCCATTCTGGCAGACCCCCGGTGTGCAGCGGCCCCCCCGGGCACTCAGCTCACAGTGCTCCCCTGTGTGACATCCAAACCCCAAAACTAGGGTAAGGAGTCCCATCTTCCCTCCACACCTCCCCATTAAACCCAGAGTGGCCCCCCTCAGGTGCTCAGCTTGTGGGGCTCCCCTGTGTGATACCCCAACGGCACCAGCATCCCAAAAATGGGGGATGGGGGTCCTCTCTCCTCCCCAGCCCCCAATAACCCTCAAGTTCTCCTCCCAGGCACTCACTGTGTGACACCAAGCATCCTAATGTGACACCAAGCACCCTAAATGGGAGGTTGGGTATCCCTTCTCCCTCCCCATCCCCCAGTATCTTTATCCCCAGCTTTATCACCATGGCAACCACCTCCCATTACCATGGAAACCCAAGCCCCCTCCTCTCACATGCCCTCCCCCACCTGGCTGGCACCCCCCACCAGGGGGGTCCCCTGAGCTGGAGTCCCAGAGCGGGGTAGGGGGTATAGCCCCAGTGCCACCAGTCTACCGGCAGAGGGAGGGAGGGAGGGCTGAAGAGGAGCTGGATGTGGAAAGATGAGGATGGACAAGGAAGGGCTGGCCAGTGACTCTAACCAGTGAAGTCCTCGTGGCACTCGCAGGTGTATCCACCCTCACGGCTCTGGCACCGCCCGTTGTTGCCGCAGGGGCTGGAGTAGCAGAGGTCGATCTCGGTCTCGCAGTAGTCGCCGGTGAAGCCAGGCGGGCAGCGGCAGCGCAGGCCTGTGACAGGGTGGATGGGGCGAAAAAGGATGGTGTCGGAGGCGAGGAAGGGCGCGGAGCTGTCAAACTGCAGGACAGAGACGCAGCGCATGTAGTTCTCGCAGGGCTCGCGCAGACACACGTTGTCATCAAAGGGCAGGACTCGCTGGGCCGTGGTAGCCGCCAGGAGCGATCGGTTAAGGTACAGCCGCTCCTGCAGCTCCTCTGACGAGAAGAACCGCGATGTGCCCTGCACCGCCGCCGGCAGCAGCGCCGAGAGGCTGACATTGAGGATCCGGGCCGGCCCCACGTCTGTGTCCGTCTGGATGTTGAAAAGGACAACGCGGTGGCGGGGGGTGGCCAGGACAGCAGCCACCCCCTCCAGGAAGCGGCTGAGTAGGGGGGACAAGAAGCGCTCCTGGGACATGTCGGCCAAACGCAGGGTGATGCTGTTGCTGAGCATCTCATCTGTGATCACCGTCACCCGCAGCGTGCACTGCGCTGTTGCACTGTAAACGCCATCTGGGGACAAAGTGGGGACACAGGAGGCGGTCAGTGAGAGCAAAGGACAACTCTGGGAAAGGGTGGTGGGATGGGAATAGTGCTAGATATGGGGCAACCAACATAATCAGCTGCTGTTGGACGGGGATGGTGCTATGGGGGCTTGATCCGCTCAGCCACCATAGAATGGGGACAGCACTGGCCATGAAACACCTGGCCCATGTAGCCACTGTGGAATGGGGACAATACTGGCTATGAGGTGCCCATCCCACTTTACCAGCGTGGAATGGGTACAGTCAGGTGCGGACAGCGCAGGCTATGGGGAACCTTTCCTGCTCAGCCACCAAGGAATGGATACAGTGATGGTTATAAGGTTGGTGCTGGTTATGGGGCTGGTACTGCTTTTGGGGTGCCCATCCCACCTACCACAGGATAGCAACAGTGGGATGGGGGATGGTCTTGGCAATGGGGCTGGAACTGGTTACAAGGCTCTTGTCCCACCTGGCCACTACTGAATTGGGACAGCGCTGGTTATGGGGCTGGTGCTGGTTGTGGGTGCCCATTCCACTTGGCAACCATTGAATGGGGACAGTGTGGGTCATGGGATGCCCATCCTGCCTGGACACTGTGGGGTGGGGAATCTAAATGGGGTTGGTGGTTGGTTATGGGGTTGGGGCTGGTTATGGAGCTGGAGCTGTTTCTGGGGCTGGTATGGGGATGGTGCTCGTTAAGGGACTGGTGCTGGCTATGGGGTTGGTGTTGGTTGTGGGGCTGGTGCTGATTGTGGGGCTGGGGGAGCAAAATCTCTGCTAAGCAGTGGGGCACCCACCTTTCTCCTCTTCTTTGTCCTCCCCCTGGCTGAGGGCAGTGGGATGCAGGACAGATGGGGAGCAGGCTGACAGATGGATGAAGGGAACATGGGGACAGGTGGGGGGTCAAGCAGGCAGAAGGAAGTGCCATAGGGGGTGGCAGAGGCCAGGGCTGCCCAGTGGCCTGTGGCCAGTGACTGGTAGCCAGTGGCTGGCGGGGGGGTAAGGTTACCATGGCTGCGGCTGCGAGGGCCCAGCTATGGCTGGACCTTTTGTTTCCCTCCCGCCTGCCCCTGTGCTTGGGGGGGACACGGGGGACTCCCTGCCCCCACCCTTTGTGCCCTGGGCCCCCTGCTTTGTGTGGCCAGCGCAGGGACCCCTGCCAGGGGAAGCTGTGGGGCGATGGGGACCATGTGGCTGAGGACAATGGACATCAGGCATGGCCTGTGACCCAGTTTCCCCCTGACCTGGGGGTGACTAAGGAGGTGTTCCCCCACCTTGGGGTGACCCCCATCCCCCAGAAGCACCTCCTGGACAGCCCACCATCCAAATGGTGCCGACAATTGATGGCACAACCCCCCTCATTTTGCGATGATCCCCCCCCCCCGCCCACCACTGGGTTTGGGCACCTCTCAGTGGAGGCCAGGTTGCCCCCCCGAATACACACACCAGGCCTTGTGTCTCCTGCACTGAATTCATTCAAGTGGAGTCTCCTGGAAACACAAACATGGCAGTGCCAGGACTCCCCCAATACTGCACTGCACCCTGAGCCTTCCCAGATTCACCCATCACACCCCCATAACAAGCCCCCAAGGGTACCAGGACCCTGCTGGCCCATATCAGCCTCTGCTCCCCCAATAAACGCACTGGGTCCTGGCCCACCCTGCTCACTGACAGACAGAGAAGTGCCAGGACCACCTCTGGACAGCCCAGGGGGGTGGGGAAAGCAAAGGGGGTGATAGGGACCCCGACAGCCTCCAGCTTGGATGTCTGGGGTGTCAGGGTGGCACAGCATCCCATTATTCCCCCTCCTCTCGATCTGGAGGGTGGAGACAGCCAAAACAGGGTAATGAGACCCCATAACACCTTGCCTCCATGCAAAAATAGAGGTCTATATACCCACAAACTTCACTCCCCCTGAAAGGTCCCCTCCATGGGTGGGGGTCTTACCAGAGACAGACACCCTCATGATGGCCTCAAGTGGGCGATTGTTGTCCAGGGCCGGGCTGAGGCGCAGGTCCCCACTGTGTGGGTCCAGCAGCACGAGGTTGAGCTCATTGCCCTGCTCAAAAGCATAAGTGAGGCGGTCAGAGACGTCGGGGTCATGGGCAGGGATGCGGCCAATGACGCCCCCAGGGAAGCTGCCGGAGCGGTTGGTGATGTAGTTGTTGAAGAGGATCTCAAAGTTCTTGAGCTGGGGGCTGTTGTCGTTGGTGTCACGCAGGCGCACATGGATGGTGGCCCGGCTCACCAGTGGTGCCGAAGTCGCCTGGACCACCATTATGTATTCAGCCTTGGTTTCATAGTCCAGGTCAGCCAGGGCAGTGAGCTCTCCGGAGAAGATATCCAGCTGGAAGACCTCGGGGATGTTGCCCTCCACGATCTGGTACATGATCTGGGCATTGGTGCCCTCATCGGGGTCGGTGGCAGTGATCCGGGCCACCACCAGCCCAATGGGGCTGTTCTCCTCCACAAAGATGTCAAACTCGTCCCGCTCAAACACAGGTGGGTTGTCATTGACATCCAACACTGTCACCTGGATCTCCACTGGTGTCCGCCGGGCTGGCACCCCCTTATCCACGGCGAATGCCCGCAGGGAATACAGCGGCACATTCTCCCGGTCCAGACGGCGCAAAGTGCGGACAATGCCCGAGGTGGACTCAATGATGAAGTCGCCATCACCATCATCACCCCCTTGGAAGGTGTAGAAGACCCTGCCATTGAGCCCGGAGTCACGGTCAGTTGCAGAGACCTGGAGGACACTGGTGAAGGTGGGAACATCCTCGTAGATGGATCCCTGGTAGGAATGACGGAGAAACTGGGGTGCATTGTCATTGACATCACTCACCAGGATCTCCAGGTAAGTTGTGTCAGATTTCTGTGGGATACCATTGTCCCGTGCCGTGATGGCCAAGGTGTAGGACACCTGGTCCTCATAGTCCAGCTCCATCTGGGTGGTGACAGCACCAGTATCAGCAGCAATGCTGAACTGGGGTATGCTGTCCTCCATCAGGTAGGTAATGCGGGCGTTCTCCCCCGTGTCCTCGTCTGTGGCACTGATGACCACCACTGTTGTGCCCACTGGCCGATCCTCATTGATGTTGATGGTGTAGTGGGAGCTCTGGAAGACGGGGCGGTGGGTGTTGGCATCGGTGACATTGACAACCACCTGGGCAGTGTCCTGGCGGGTGCCATCAGAGGCAGCAATGGTGAGCAGGTACTGCCGCTCCAGCTTGTAGTCCAGGGGCAGGGCAAGGGAGATGAGCCCACCACCGCTCTGGCTGGTGATGGAGAACCGGTTGCGGGTGTTGCCGCTGGAGATCTGGTATGTGATGACACTGTAAGCATCACGGTCAACAGCAGAGACAGTCAGCACACTGGTGCCCACTGCTGCGTCCTCGTTCAGGCGGGCGCCGTACTCCCGCTGGGTGAACTCAGGGCTGTTGTCATTGACATCCAGGATGGTGACACTGACGCTGGCCGTGGAGGCCATTGGGGGGGTGCCATGGTCCTGCGCCTCCACCCCGAAACTGTAGAAGTCGACTACCTCCCGGTCCAGCTCAGAGGCCACCACAATCCACCCGGTGCTGTTGTTGATGGCAAAGGGGAAGCCGGTGCCAGTCTCCAGCAAGGTGTAAACTAACCGGCTGTTGTCTCCTGAATCGGCATCAATGGCTTGTACATGGATGACAGAGTAGCCCACGGGGACATTCTCCAGCACTGTGGCCTGGAAGGGCGTGCTGACAAAGATGGGTGCATTGTCATTGACATCCAACACCTGGATGGTAACCAAACCGCTGATGTTGGAGAGAGGTGGGCGGCCCCCATCCTGTGCCCGGATCCGCAGGGTGAACTCCTTGGTGACCTCGTAGTCCAGAGGGGTAACGACATCCAGCGTGCCTGTCTGCGCATCAATGTAGAAGTGCCCACGGGTGTTGCCGCTGACAATGCTATAGTGCACCAGTGCATTGCTGCCTTTGTCACGGTCGGTGGCCATCACCTGCAGAACTGCCACATTGGGTACCACGTCCTCAGGGACCTGTGCCACGTAACGTCGCTCGCTGAACTGCGGCGCATTGTCATTGTCATCCTCCACAGCGATGCGGACAGTGGCTGTGGCACTCCGGGGACCTGGATCCTGGCCCTGGTCTGTGGCCTCCACCAACAGCTCAAAGGCATCCACTACTTCCCGGTCCACAGGGCCAAGGGTGCGGATGACACCTGAGCGGGAATCGATCTCAAAGACCTTGCTGGCATCACCGGCATTGAGGAGGCGGTAGAGGATGTTGGCATTGGGACCAGCGTCACCATCGGTGGCCCGCACTGTCAGTACCTCATAGCCCACCTCCAGATTCTCTCGCACACTCTCCCGGTATTCTGGTTGCTCAAAGGCTGGGTCATGGTCGTTGGTGTCACTCACTGTCACCGTCAGTGTGGCCATGGCACTGCGCCGGGGTGTCCCGTGGTCCACTGCTGTCACGCGGAACACGTGAGTGCTCTTGCTCTCGCGGTCCAGTGGTGCAGCGGTGCTGATGGCACCAGTGACAGGGTCCACGGTGAAGAGGTCATCAGAGCGGCTGTCGAAGAGTGCAGCCATAGAGTAGTGCAGTCGGCCTGCCTCGCCCTCATCAGGGTCGTGTGCTGTCACCTGTGTCACTGGAGTGCCCGCTGGCCGGTTCTCCTCCACTGTGGCCTGGTAGCTGGAGGGCTGGAACTGCGGTGCTGTGTTGGGGCTGCGGCAGGGACGGTGGTGAGGTATGGGGGGCCTAGAGACTGCTGTGGTCTGGAACTCCACAACGTCCCCAGCGTCTATTGTATCCCCAGTGCCAGTGGTCTCCCTGGGGATATTGGTGTTCCCAGCATGTCCAGTGTCCACAGTGCTTCTGGTGTTGCTGGGGACTTTCCCAGTCTCCCCATTATGTTCAGTGTCTCTGGTGCTCCTAGTATCCCTGGGGACTTTCCTAGTGCTGCCAGCATCTCTGGAGACTCTCCCAGTCTCTCCAGTGAGTTCAGAATTCCTGGTGCCGCTGGGGACTGGAGTGCTCCAAACACCCGCAGTGCTCAGCATGTTCCCAGTGCTCCCAGTATCCTCCATGAGGATGTTGGTGTCCCCAGTGTGTCCAGTATTCCCAGCGCTCCTGGTGCCCCTGAGGACATGAGTGCTTCCAGTGTCTCCAGTTCCTCCAGTAACCCCGGTGCCTCCACTATCCCGGGTGCCTCCAGCATCCCTGGTGCTTCCAACGCCCCCAGTGCCTCCAGGCTTCCAGGTATCTCCAGCATGCACGGTGCCTCCAGTGTCTCCGGTAACCCTGGAGCCGCCGATACCTGGGAACCCCCTAATGCCACCGCCGCTGTCCCCACTGGAAGAGCCGGTGCCTGGTACCGTCACATCGCTGCCGCCCACGGCCGGTGCCGGCCCAGCGCTGTCGCCGCTGTTCCCGGTGCTCGGCGGGGGCCACGCACCATCGCTGGAGCCGGTGCCTGATGCAGTCCCATCGCTGCCGCCCGCGGCTGGTGCGGGCCCAGCGCTGTCGCCGCTGTCCCCGGTGCTCGGCAGAGACAACGCGCCGCCGCTGATCCCGGTGCCGCCGCGGAGCTGGAGTGGCGCCGGTAGCGTGCTGGACGGACGGGTACGGGTGCCGCTGCCGATGCCGGAGCCGATGCCGGTAGCGATGGCGGTGGCGGGTCCCGGTGCGGGCAGCGGCAGCAGCAGCAACAGCGGCAGCAGCCGGAGTGCGGCCCGGCGGGTGGGCGGAGGGCCCATGGCCGCTGCCCCCCGGTGCCCCCGGTGCCGGTGCCCGCAGCGACCCGCTCCGCCGCCTGCACCCCGCCCTCGCCCGCGCGCTCCCGCAGGGGCGGAGCCGCCAATTCACCGGCCCGGCCGCTCTTAAAGGAGCCGCCGCCGCCGCCCCCGGCACTCGCCAGCGGCACCCGCAGCCGCACCGGCAGTGGCAGCGCGGGGGTAGCGAGCGCGCACTGCGCGCAGGTTGCGCACACTCGTGTGAGGTGCACATGTGCGCCCTGCCCGCACACACGTACATACACAGATGTGAAGGGTCTTGCACGCACCTGTGCATTGCAGGCACGCGTGTTGCACGCGCAGGGAACACGCACGTCGCACACGCAGGGCACACAAGCACCAGCGATCACATATGACATGGGAACCACGTATGTGACGCACATATGTGTGGCACATGTGAAACACACACGGAGCATACACATGTGAGACAGAGAGCACGTGTGTGACACAGCACAGAGATCATGTGTGGCACATACAGCAAGTGTGACATACTCATGTCCCCCAAGACCCCTGTGTCCCCACCGCCGTGGAGTCCGTCCCCACACACGGAAGTCCGTCTCCCCTCACTCCGTGCCACACATCCCCCCCACCCCCCGCCCGATCCCTGGGCTCGTCCCACCGCACCAGGACCGGGGGCAATAGAACAGACTGGGAGCGACTGGACCACGCTGAGAGGGACTGGGGCAGCTGGGGGTCACTAGGACAAACTAGGAGAGACAGGAGATGTCGGGGGCGCTGGAACAGACTGGGAGGGACTGGAGAGGCTAGACGGGGACGGATCCCCGCGGTCTGTGGTTGCTGCTCCCCCCCTCCGACGCCCAAGCCGGCGCCGTTCGCGTGGGTGCAGACAGGCGGCGCGGAGCCACCTCCCCCGCCGGCGGAACGGGTCCGACGGGTACCGGGGAGGGGCTCCCGAGTGCCGAGGCGGCGCTTGGAGCGCCGGAACCCCCCCGCCTCCGCCGGGGGCTCCGGTGACTCACTGGGCCGCTCCCCGCCGGTTCCACCCGACACCCGCGGCCTGCCGGGGGTTTCCCACGCAGAGCAGCGGGGGGCAGCCAGGCCTCCCTGCATGGCGATGGAAGGGGGTAACCCTCCCGTGTATCACCCCGCCCCGGAGCGGGGGGCGAGCAGAGCAGCTGGGGCTGAGGCTAGGGGCCCTCGGCCCCACTTAGCATCACAAAGGGGCTTTGTCTGTCGCTTTGTGTGGGGATGGCAGAAGGGAGAAAGGGGAGGAGGGAGGCGCCGGGAGGAAGGGTGGTGTGCAACGGAGACACCTCCCCGGGCTGGACCCCCCCAAAAACACACAGCTCAGCAGCTCCTGGCTTTATTTTGGATGGAGGAGGGACATGTTACATGGGCACGGGGGTCCCCAGCACCACTCAGCATGAGGGGGACACTTGGGGGATCCCGGCCCGACTCAGCAGGGTAAGGAGGACACACAGGGAGAGGGGCAGCGCCCTGAGAGTGACAGTTCTTTATGGAACAGGGAGGACAGATGGTGACTCCCCTCTGAGGCAAAGACGATGACAAAGGGCACAGCCTGGAAATGAAGGTGAGATGACTTGGGAGGCCCTCAAAGTCCTTGGAGTGCAGGGGGACACCCTCAGACCTCCATGTTCTTCATCTGCTCCTCCAGCACCTGGTCACATCCCCCTGCTGCCTTCTTCTTGCCCCCTCCTTCCTGCTGCTTCTTCTGCTTCTTGGAGAGTTCCTGCTCAATGGGTGCCGGCTTGATGAATGGAATCAGCTCCCGCAGGTCTGGGGAAACAAGGGACCACTGTCACCCCCCCACCAAGGAGCAGGGAATGGGGAGGGCACAGGGGGATGTTACCTGGAGGCATGAAGTTTTGGAGCTTCTCAGGGATGCGGATGCCCTCAGGAGTCTGGTGGTTCTCCAGGATGGCGCAGATGGTGCGGGTGGTAGCACACATGGTGGCATTCAGCATGTGCACAAACTCTACCTGTGGCAGGGGACACCTGTGACATGGGGAAAGCAAAGGAACACAGGAAGAACTCCCCTATGCCCACTAGCCTCACCTTGTCCATCATCTTCTTGGTCTGGCCATAGCGGATGCGCAGGCGCCGGGCCTGGTAGTCAGTGCAGTTGGAACAGGAGACAAGCTCGCGGAAGGCGCCAGAGCCAGGGAACCAAGCCTCCAGATCCAGTTTTTTGCTAGCTGCATGGTTCAGGGAGCCTGGAGGGGGAACAGTGCTGAGTGGGGGGTACCACTGCCATCCTGAATTTGCCTATCCTGGGGCAGAGTGTAGGGTGAAGCCTCCAAAGTCACTCCCAAGGTTGGTGCCAAATCAACATGGATTTCTGCTCTGCCATAGTGATGTGGGGTTACCTCTCAGCCATAGAAATGTGGAGTACCCGCTTGGCCACAGGGTCAACAAGCCACAAGTTGTTTGGTCATGGGGACATGGGGGTGTGGGAGTCCTGCCTGGACACGGGAATGGGGAACTCCTACTCAGCCACAGGACACTGGGTTCCTGCTGTGCCATAGGGATATGGGGGTCCTGCTTACTCACAGGAATGTGGGGGCCTCTCTCAGCTTTGTGGATGTGAGATTCCCACTGAGCTATAGGAACACAGGGCTCTTTCTCAGCCACCTGGACATGGGCTTCCCACTTGACTATGGGGATGTAGGATTATGCCATGGGGATCTGGGATTCCTGCTTGGACACAGGAATGAAGGATTTCTGCTCAACCATGGGGATGTGGGGTTCCCACTTGGCGTGGGAATGTGGGGTTCTCGCTCTGCCAATGGATAAAGGGGTCCTACTCAGCCACAGGGAGCTTTTAAACCAGATCTCTTTCCTGTGAGCATTCCCAGGAGGAGCTGGGGACAACCCATCACAGCAGTGTCCACACCCGCTCCCACGGACCCAGAGCAAGGCTGAGGGTTCCACAGAAAATAAAATGTCCCCTTCTCTTCCTCTGTCTCAGGCTGGGTACAGCAATGAGCCAGGGACAAAAAACTGCCATGCAGGAAGCAGGTCAGGGCCCCCTCCCCGTGACACAGGAGCCTCTACCTGAGACAATGTTGACGATGTGGTAGGGAATCCCGAGGGACTGGTAGAATTCCTCAGCTGTGGCCATCATCTCCTCAAATATCTCCCAGGATTTGTTGTCATGGGGGGAGGAGTAGACAAACTGCTCAATCTGCAGGAGAAGGAATTCCACAGTGACACCAGGTATAGCTCTAAATCCCACAGGAACTCCACAGTGACACCAGGTACACCCTGAATTCCCACTGGAACCCCACAGCAACCCTCAGTACACCCCAAATTCCTCCCAGGACTGCTCCTTCACCTTCTCAAACTGGTGGACACGGAAGATGCCGCGAGTGTCCCGGCCATGGGATCCCACCTCCTGGCGGAAGCAGGTGCTGAGCCCTGCGTACTTGAGGGGCAGGTCCTCAGGCCGCAGCCACTCGTCGCGGTGCAGGGCGGCGATAGGCTGCTCTGACGTGGCAATCAGGTACTTCTCATCGATGGAACTGTCCTCCGCCCGCTCACTGCCCTTCCCGATCACCTGCAGGGACATGAGCCACCAGCCCTCTTCTAGCTGCACCTCCAGGGACCAGCAGGGAGGCTTTCCAGGGCCAGATGGTTTGGGAATTCATCACAAGGGGAGTTTCTTGGTCGTTCAAAGGGGCTGATGGCAGGGACGAGTCACCTGTATCACCCGTGGAGATGGACTCCAGAGATGAGCCACCTCCTTGTCACGTCATCACCATCACAAGCCACCTCCTTGTCACCTATGTCACCCATGGAGATGGCCCCCAGAGCATGTCACCTCCTTGTCACTGCACTGCCATCATGTGTCACCTGTGCAAATGGACCCCAAAGATGAGCCACCTCATCACCATCATGTGGCACCCATCGTGTGTTAACACGGACCCGAGAGATAAGCTACATCCTTGTTACCACGTCATCAATGGAGATGGACTCTGGAGACCAGCCATCTCCTTGTCACCTCATGGCCATCACAGTGTGTCACCCATGGAGATAGACCCAAGATGAGCCACCTCCTTGTTACTGCAGTGTCACCATGAAGTGTTTCCCACAGAGGTAGACCCCCAAGACACGCCATCTCCTTGTCACATCATCACCATCGCAACGTGGAGACGGATCCCAAGGAGAGAGGAAGGAACCGCTGCTACCATTGCTGCCACCACCACTAGCTTGCCAGGGCGGAGGAGACCCCGCTGCCTCCAGCTCCGCAGCCCCATGAGGGTGCTTGCTTCAAAGTCCCAAATCCGGAGCAATCCCTTACCTTGTAAAGCTCCTCATCAAACTGGCTGAGCTGGGCCACCTCCTGCATCACCTCCTTGCGCATGAAGAAGGGGGTGTACACCGGGGTGTACCCCCGGGCACGGAGGCTCTGCAGCGCGTACTGGATCAGCGCCTGCTCCAGGAACACCAGCGGGCCCTGGGAACAAGGGTCACACTGCCTGACACCACACACACACTCTGCTAGGCCACTCCTCCTTGCTCAGAGGGCCCAGGAGACCTCTGGAGGCTCCCATCAATCAATCCCAGGGAAGGAGAACCCAAGGCCCCTGTCCCTCCACGTTCCTCTCTGAACCCGATCATTCTGGGGTCACAGCTCTCACCTTAAGGAAGTAGCCACGGCTGCCAGCCACCACGGCGCCCTTTTCCCCCTCATAGCCATCCACCATCACCACCAGATCCACATGAGAATACTTCTTCCTGCAGCTGCAGTCACCCCACACCCGCTCCACCTTGTTGTCCACATCCTGCAGGAACCCGGAGAAAAGAAGAGCAGGAGCCTATCACCTCCTCAGTGCCCTGGAACACTGTGACACCAGTCCCTGAACCACACTGGGCCCACTTTGAGGGCTCAAACTCCAGCCTGTAGCTTATTGTGTGGGCACTTGGCAACAAGCCTGGCTCAGTTGTGCTCCCCCTGGGAAAATATTCCCGTGGGATGAATGGAGGCAACAGAGGGAGACCCCGTCCTCACCGCAGTAAGCGCCTTTCCCATGAATTCCCCCAACAATGGTGTGCTCAGTGTTGTCTGAGCTGCTCTTTGTCTGATCCCGGTGGGAAATGCTGGCTTGTCATGCAGATTTCCCTCACCCGCCCACCCAAGACAGGCTCGGGGGATCCCCTGCTGGGAGCCCCCTGCTTCCCACTGTGAGCTTCCTGGCCCCTCTGATCCAGCCCCACCTCCCTTCCCGTGTCCCACCTCATCGTTGCTAATGGGCACAGAGGGGTGGAGGAGGTTCCCAATCTCGCGGAGGCTCTCAAAGCGTTCAGCCTCCAGCCGCAGACGCTCAGAGTCGCACTCCAGGATGGCCTCATCAATGAGCAGCCGAACTTTCTTTATCTGGGATACCTGGAGACACTGCAGAGAGACCTCAGGATGAGGTGGGGGAGAGAGAAGATCACTGGGGCCTGCTCATCCAGCACAGAGAAACTTGGGCCCAGCATGGTGAATTCTAGACCCACCACATATTCTGGAATGAGTCCCTGGACTGGACACACTCAAGAACAGCTGAAAGGATAATGGGGGGACAAGCTAGGCTCTGGAAGGCCTGAGCTGCTCCCATGGCAGCCAGCATTGCATTCATTAACCAGGGTGACTAGCGAACTGGGATGGAAGCAGGCAGGGAGTGACACACTGAGGACACAGAAGGACTGACGCCGCTCAAATTCGCAGGGATGAGCCCTTGACTGACACAGAGTGATGCTGGGGAGATCAAGGACACTGAGGAAGAGTCAGTTATTGCTGGTGTGGGACTGAGAGATAAAGAATCCTCCCAGCTGGGGCATCAGGCAGTCCCCCCTCATTTGGTGGGCACTTCAGGCCACCAATTTGGGCAATTTCAGGCAAAGCTCTGGACAAACTGTAGGCACAGTGGAGGGAGCTAGGGTCTCACTCACCCCCAGGATATCAGCCGTGAGTTCATCCAGGTTCTGTGCACTCTCTGGTACAGATTCATCCGTCCCTACTGGCTCCTTTTTCTGCAGCAAGAGGAAAAAGGAACCCCAGGAGAGTTAAAGAGTAAAATTCCAGCAGGAAAACATCCCTCAGTGACACAAGGGAGAGACTGGAGGGCTGGGAGAAGGAGAGATGTCACCAGTTGGTGATGTCCCACCATATGGTGACCCAGGGCACTCATGCCCCACCTTCATCTTGTCCCCAATGGTTTTGCTGCACAGGTTCTTCAGCTTGTTCAGGTTGTCGGCACGAAACCTGCCTGCAAAGGAAGGCAGGGGCTGTCACCTGGGAGAAGGCTGAGTGAGAGAAAGGCCGGGGCCCCTATCTGGTATAGAGAGGTGATATGGAGCCCCCATGGGAGCAGCAGTGGGGATGGCAGTTCCAGGAATACCCACAGGCACCAGCCCTGGGGTTTTTGGGAGGACAGAGGTTGATCATGTGGAGCAGAGCCGCAAGGAGTAGGGATATCACTGGAAAACACCTGGAGTGACATTGCACTGGGACGTCCATGCCAGGCTGGAAACCCCCATGACATGCTGGAACCACGCTGGGATGGGACAGCCCCAACTCTAAGACGAGAACCCTACACTGGGATTCCCCGTGCTGGGCTGGGACCCCCAGACTGGGATAGGTCCTCCACACTGGGATCCCCATGAGGGGATGGGGTCCCCCACACTGGGGTGGAAGTCCCATGCCAGGCTGGGAACAATGTACTGGAATGGGATCCCATTCCATGCTATGATCCCCCACACTGGGCTGTGACCCCCATGCTCGACTGGGAACCCCATCTGCCAAAACAGGAATCCCTCCACCAGGATGGGACTCCCCACATCAGCATAGGATCTCCATACTTCACTTGGACCCCCCTAATGCTAGGACAGGACCCTCATGCTGGGCTGGGAGCCCCACACCAGGATGAGACCTCCCTGACGCTGCATTGGGATGCCCATGCCAGGATTGCACCTCTCCCTCCACAGGCTTGGAGCCCCACATGCTGGGACCTCCCTGTTAGGATGGGACCCCCACACTATGCTGGGACCCCACATTGTCATGAGACACCTCCCTCAGCAGATGGGATTGCTAAGGACTGAGTAGACCCTGGGATCTGAGGCCACAGTGATGAGATTCAGGGGGTGTTGGATGAGGGGAGCATGGATGCTCACCCTCCATGACCCTGGGGCTGGGAAGGGCAGAGCCCAAGACCCGGGGAAGCTCAGACTAGGGACACCTCCGCTGAGAACGTGCCACCCTGATCAGCGGAAGGGATCAGTCCCCAGGAGATCCAGAGCCAGGGAACACCAACAGGACACAGCACGGCACAGCACGGGCTCCCGCAGCGGCGCCGCGGGATTGCATCAGCCAGCGCGACCCGCCAGCCTGCCTCACCCTGCGGCCACCCGCCATTCCCCAGCACCGCCGTCCTGGGGACACAGAGCCCGCGGGAAGGGGGCTGGGAAGCGGGTGATCCCTTGGACATCTAGGTGAACGCATTAAAGGGGAGCCCTAAGCGCCGCTTTCATCCCGCAGCAATGGAATACTGGGGTGCCCTGGGAACAGCGGGGTTTGGGGGCACCCACTCCTCCCGCCGCCCTCCAACTCCTCTCCACATCCGGCACCCACTGACGGAGCTGGATGCTCATCCCCCTGCCCCATATCCCACCGGGAGCCATGAGGAGGTGGTTCCTCCACGTGTGGGTGGAGATGGGACCCTGCGGGTGTGGTGTACCCCAAATCTGGGGGTGGCACTGTCTAGGACCCCCCCCCCGCCCAGCTGGATCCTGCGGCAATGCAGGGAGCGGATCCCTGGGGATCGCAATGGGACGGGATCCATGTTCGGGCTAAGGGAAGGCGGGTCTAGTGGGAGAACTTCTCCCACCTCAATCCCTGGGATTAGGGACGAGGGGGATCCACCCAGGGACAAGCCCTCGGTCTCTGCTGTGATTTACCCAGAGGATCCAGTCCCAGAGGGCAATGATGCACCGAGGTGATCCCCGAGGGCTGGGGAAGAATCAACAAACAGCTGCGGAGGACGGGAAAGACCCCCGACTAAAGGCCACCCCATCTCACCGAGGAGGTTCGGGGACCAGTGTGGGGGCCGCTTCCTAGGGAAGGGAGGGAGAGCGGGAGAGAGGGACTCCTAGGGGCGGTGGTGGGGGCGTCCTGTCACCTGCGGACCGGTCACCGGGCTGAGAGGGTGTGGGGGAAAGGCACCGGGAGGGGGGACATGCCCGCGTGTGCTAAGGGGGGTCCACCAGCCCGGAGGTTCCCTCCCCTCACCCACCCACCCCCACGTACACCTCCGCCAGGCGCCGTCCGCTCGCACCAGCGCATCCACCAGCGCGGGGTCCTTGAAGCGCTTGCGCTGCATGTCCCGCACCATGGCGGGGTCTCCGCCCTTGTCGGCGCGGAACAGGTCCAGGTCCAGCACCATGACGGCTGATGGCGGCGGCGGCACCGGGAGCACCGGCGGGGACAGCTGCTCCGCGCGCGTGCGCGGAAGGGGCGTGGCCGCAGCGATGGGGCAGCAGCGCCCCTTGGTGGCCCGGAGGCGGCGCAGCAGGACGGGAGGACGCGGCCCGGAGGGTCTGAGGGCCGAGCGGCCCGAGCACCCCTGACCCCCACCAAGGGAGGTGCCAGCGGGTCTGGACGCCCAGGCAGGGCAGGAGGACGGGGGTGTCGGGAAGTTATGAGAGGGTTTGGGGATGATACGGTGGGGTGTGGAGGGGCCCGAGCGTCCTTGAGCCCCCCTGCCAGAGGGGTCTCTGTGGTTCTGCCCTCGCACCCCGAGGATTGCTGGGGTTCCTCAGCCACATCCCAGGGATACTGCTGGGCTCTGTGGATCTCCTACCCGAGGACACCTCGCACCCCAGTTGTTCATAGGGCTCCCAAGAGCCGCCCCACGCCCCTCTACAGCACCCCATGGCACAACTGTGGCTGTCTCTGGCACCACATGTCACCCCACTGTCCCCTCCTTGGGGGTCCCGGCGGGGTTCTTGTGCCTCTACCTATCTGGGGGACCCTCTACCACTTCCCCCATTAGGGGGCGTGCAGATGGAAGTCAAAGTTCCGCTGCTCCCCCACCCCACTCCTAAGCACCGCTCACACGTGTGACACCCTGCGCACACCCCCGCGCCCTCCTCCCACCCATTTCTGGTGCCCACGCTCAACTCCCCGCACCCCCATGCGTGTCCCACACACACGGAGCCCTTATACAAACCCCACTCCTGTATTTGGCATTTTTGGGTGCTTGGGATGGGAAGGACACGGTGGGGACACACGTACAAAAGCCGTAACGAGGCTCCGGTCCGAAGCGGATCCCTAAGGCCACGATGGGGGCCACGTTGGGGGGCGCGGGGGGATGGGCCGTGGGTACCCCCCCTTCCCTTCACAGCTGCCCGGGGCTGGGGTGTCCGTGGGTGCCCCTCTGGCCCGTCACAGCTCCCGGGAGGGCTGGGGGATGCGAGGGTGCCCCCCGTCCTCTTACAGCTCCCGATCGGTGCTGCTGGATGAGGTCTTGAGCGGGACCGAGTCGAATCCATCCGGCATCCGCTGTGGGGTGAGGAAACTGAGGCCCGGAGCCCCCGGGGTGGGGAACTGAGGCACAGAGCCCCCTTGGAGTGGGGAAACTGAGACACGGAGCCTCTCCGGGGTGGGGAATTGAGGCACGGACCATCCTCAAATCCCACCCTCACCATCGCTTGTCCAGTGGCTACTCCAGGGTTGTTTCCATCCCCCCACCCCACCCCTCACCTTGGCCGTCAGGGCTTTAAGTTTTCCAAAAAGTGACATTTCGGTGGCAAAGAGCAGCTCGTCCTCCGCGTCCTCCCCCTCCATGATGGCGCAGCTGTCGGGCGACGTCGCGTCGGTCTCCCGGGCCGCCGCGTCCATCACCAGCTTGGAATATTTGTATTCCAACCTGGAAATGCAGACGGTGCCATCACCCGCCCCGTGACAGTGCTAGCCCCCGTGTCCCCAAATCCCGCCAAATGCTCACTTTTGAGTCTTTTTCCAGAAATAAGCGGCGAGCGCAGCCAGCAAGACGGCCACGCACGTCCCAGTGGAAATTCCCACTTTTAGCCAAAAATCCACGCTCCGGCACGCCTGGATCACCTGCGGCGGCAGGGCGTCCCCGCCGTGGCACAGCCGGGGCTCCCGCCACACGTAGGTGGTTTTCTGATGGGGGGAAAGGGGGTTCAGGGGCCGTAGGAGCCGCAGCCCAGCCCGGGGCACGGGGCGGTACCTGAACGCCACCGATACAGGCGCCGACGATGGGGCGGTGGTGGGAGCTGGAGCAGCGGGGACATCCCTCGGCCGTCACCCACAGGAAATGGAAGGTGCAGCCGTCGCAGGTGCCCTCGGGGCATTTGCTTCGGAGAGACAAAAAGGCGGTGCTCAGGTGATGGTGACGCTCCAAAGTGGGGATTACAGCTAAGGTGACACCCCAGGGTCGGGACAGCATGACAGTGGTATCCCCAAAGTGAAGCACCCCAAAGAAGTATCTAACCATGACAGCAGGGTATCTTTGAGGTCCCCAAACCTCCCTCGGGGTCTCCTTTGTTTCACTGCCAGCCTGAGTACATGTGGGACACGGTGACACAGCCAGGGTGACACCTCAGGGTGAGGGACTCTGACACCACGTCATGTGGTCCCCAAAGCAAAGTACCTCAAGGACATGCCCACCCATGACAGCAGGAGATGTTTGGGTCACTTTGGGAGTCCCTTAAGCCCCTCCTTGGTGTCCCCAGTGTCCCACCCCCTCCACCTGGGAACAGCCAGGGTGACGCCTCAGAATGAGGGACACTGACACTGTGACTATGGTGTCTCCAAAGCTAAATACCCCAGGGATGCACCCAACCCTGACAGCGGGAGATGCTTGGGTCACCCAAAACCCTCCTCGGGGTCCCCTGTGTCCCCTCCCCACCTGGGGACAGCCAGGGTGCCAGTGCCGATGCGCAGGGGATCACAGCGTAGGCGGATGGTGGTGGCCCGGCCACCACTGCAGGGCTGTGTCATGTCGTTGGACCTGCCAGGGGACATGGGGGGTCAGAAGGACAGGGGGAGACAGTGTGGGTGTCAACCCCCTGTCACCTGCCTGCACCTGAAGAAGAAGATGATGTCAGGCAGGTCAGGATGGCTGGGGGGGAAGAGCTCTGGGGGAGACACGATGCTGTCCAGCACGGAGCTGGTGGTGACACCTGCAGGGAGAGAGGGGTGTCTCCAGTCCCACTGGAGGGTGTTCCAGTCCCAGTGTCTTAGTGCCACCAGAGTGTCCCAGTCCTACTAGGGTGTCCCAGTGCTGCCAGGATACCCCAGTCCCAACAGGGCATCCCAGTGTCAGTGTCCCAGTCCCACTGAGGAGTCCCAGTCCCAGCAGGTTGTCTCAAATCACACCATGGTGTCCCAGTCCCACTGGGGTGTCAGTGACATATACCAGTGACAATGTCCCACTCCCAAACAAGATGCCCCCGTAGTGTGCCAGTCCCACCAGGGTGTATTTCAATCCCATTGGGGTGTCCCTGTGCCACCAAGGTATCCCAGTGCTGCTGAAATGTCCTAGTGCCAGTGTCCCAATCCCACCAGGGTATCCCACTCCCAGTGCCACTGGGGTGTCCCAGTCCCACCAGGGTGTCTGAGTCCCACTGGGGCATCCCAGTGCCACTGGAGTAGGCTATTCCCTGTCCCACCCATGTGTCCCAGTGCTACTGGGGTGTCCTGGTCCCTGCCAGGGTGTCCTAGTTTCAACAAGGTGTCCCACTCTCAGTGCCACGAGGGTGTCCCAGTTCCTGTCCCACACGTGTCCCAGTCCCCCTAAGGAGTCTCAGAGTTGGTGTGCCAGTGCCACCAAGATGTTCTAGTGTCTGTCCCACCCATGTGTCTCAATGACCTCCCAGTTCCCCAGGGTGACCCCCTCCCTCCCTGCTCACCCAGCAAGTGGTCACCCAGGCTGACGGGCTGCGAAGACACAGCTGCACGGGCACCAGTGATGTCAGGGGGCACCAGAATGGTCTGGCACACATAAGAGGTGACCACACGGGCAGGGCCCCCCCGACCTGCCGTCACATTGTCAGCACATGAGGCCATCTTCCTGCCCTGTGGGGACATACATGATACACGTGTGTGGAGTGAGACTATGTGTACAAGGGACTGGCATTTGCGTGTGCAGGGCCATAGGTATGCAGGTGTGGCTGCACAAGTGTCCATATGTGTTTACACGAGTGTTCACGTGTCTGCACAGCTGTGCAGATGTGTTTGTGTGACTGTGCACACATGACTGCACCAGTGGGTGCGTGTGTGCGTGCAGGTGTGACAGCATGTACACCTGTATTTGCACACCTGCATGTGGGAATGTTTGTTTGCATACATGTCCTTGTGTTTGCATGACTACAAGCACATATGCACGTCTGTCTGTGTCTGCCCACCTGCATGCCCCTCCAATCTGTGTGCCCAGGTGTGTGCCTGTGTTCGCCCATCTGGATGCTCATGTGTGCATGTGTATTCCTGAGCCCTCGTGCCCGTGTGTGCCCAAGTGTGCCCACCTGTGTTCCTGTGTCCACCCTCCTGAGTATCCACCCACTGTGCCCATGTTTGCACTCGTGCTTGTGTCCACCCACTTGCATGCCCACCTGTGTTTGTACTCATGTGCCTGTGAGTGCACACACACCCCAACATGTGCTTGTGTTTGCACTTGTGTATCTATGACCACCCACCCATGAGCCCAGGTGTGTTCCCATACATTCATGCATGTTCCTGTGCCCTCCTGTGAGTGCCCTTGCGTGCTTTTCCATGTGCGTTCCCATGTCTGCATGCATGTTTACATGGCCTCCTGCCCACATGTGCCTACTCTCCTGAGTGCCCACTCACGTGCCCGTGTTTGCACTTGTGTGCCTGCGCCCATCCCCTGGCTGTGTTGCCATGTGTGCACATGTGTTTGCCCACACGGGTCTCACCTGGTGCCCACAGAGGCTAAGGCGGAAGTGATGGCTGTAGCGCAGCCCTTTGGGGGTGAAGCTGGGCCCAGTGCCCACCCCAGCACCTTGGCCCAGCGATGGGAACTCGAAGTGCAGCATCCGGCCTGGCAGTGCCAGTGCCAGGCTGCAGTTGTTGTAGCATAGCGATCGCAGCTGAGAACAGGGACAGGGAGCTCAGGGATGGCCATGCCACCAAATGGGGACACCCTTGTGGGGACTCTGGAGAGCTGGCACCACTCCTCAGAGACCGCAAGGCCATGGTGGCACCCACCAGGGTCACCCACTGCCACCCACCAGTGTCAGATACTGTCACCCATCTGGGATGTCTGGGAGGGGCTGGTGTCATCTCTCTGGGGACAGCTGGGGGACTGGCATTACCCACCCAGGATTAGACATTGTCACCCACCTTGTAACCCACCCAGGACTGCCACAGGGCTGGTGTCACCTCCCTGGAGATGGCCAAGGAGGGCAGGCATCACCCACCTGGGGTCAGACACTGTCACCCATCCTGTCACCCACCCAGAATGGCTGTAAGGGGCTGGTGTCACCTCCGTGGGGACATAGTGTCACACACCCAGGATGACTGGGGGAGGCTTGTGTCACCCACCCGTGATAGTGTCACCCTCCTGGTGCTTGCCAGTGCCACCATCTGGGACATCCTGGGTGTGGGGGAGGCTGGTGTCACTCCTCTGGGGCCCATTGGCATCACCCATGGGGACACTTAGGAACACTTGGACCCCCCGCCATCCCCAGTCACCTGGTTGCTGCGTGTGCCAGGGCCACAGGGGCGGCAGGCGGGTGTTCCGTCGGAGGGGTGGCCCCGCAGGTAGGTGCCAGGTGGGCAGGGCTGGCAGGTGCCTGAGCTGGGGTCCACAGCACTGCCAGGGGAACATGGGGCACAGGACCCAGTGGGCTGGGGGGCACAGCGGCGGCAGAAGGAGGCCACCCCCCCCTGCACATTGGTGACGTTGATGCTGTACAGCTTGGCCACATCACTGGTGAACCGCCGGCCCTGGCACCGAGAGCATCATCACCATCTGCCCCCCGCCCCCCACCAGACCCCCCAAAGTTGGGCCCTCCAGCCCTCTCAAAGCAGAGCCCCCTGTCCCTCACCGCCTCGTGGTACGGGGTGCGCTGGAAGGCCCAGGTGAAGCTCATGGTCGCGTTCTTCTCCACCAGGTAGGTGTAGGATTGTTTCCCTGTGGAACCTGTCCATGTCTCCACTGGAGTGTTGGTGCGTGAGTTGACACCCTGTGGGGACAAGGGAGGTGGCACCACCCAAATTCACTGTGCCCCCCCAAACTGCTGTGTCTCCCCACTCACCACCATAAAGTAGAGCTCACAGCCAACACTGCACACCGTCTCAAAAACAAAGGTGATCCTGGCCACCTCCCTGCTCTCTGTGTCCTCCAGCACTGGGCTTGGAGGGCTGGGGACAGCATGGGGACACTGCTAGCTCTGCTCCATGGCCGTGTCCCCCCTGCTCCCTGGTGGTGGCCCCCACCTCACCTGAAGCCAGGGACCACCAGTGTGAGGATCATGAAGTCGCTGTCAGAGGCTCCAGCTGCCGTGTAAATGTAGTCCCCAGCTACCTCCCAGCCTGCAGGGATGCAATGACACTCAGACAGGTCCCTGGCAGTGCCCCAGCAAGGGACAGGGAAGGGACAGCCCTCTTGCCACTACCTGCAATGCCCTTGTACTCGAAGTTGATGCCGCTGAGCACGGTGGTCTCCATGTTGGGGGGCAGCACGTTCCACCACTTGTACTCCAAGCCCAGAGCCGGCTCAGTGCCCTCTGGGCATCTGAGGCAGGCTGGGGAGAGGAGGCAACAGCCCTGCACAGGGGTGGCACCCACCTCCCCCTCTGTCAGCTTGGAGTGCCCTGCTTACCCCTTGAGGCCAGTGATGGGGACAAGATGGGACAGCCCTGCACTAGGGTGGTACCACATTCCCCTCCCTGCAGCATTGGTAACCACCTCTTGGGGACAATGATGGAGACAGGAGAGGACAGCTCTGTACTGAGTTGGTACCCACCTTCCCTTGGCAGCTCCAGGGATCCCAGTTACTTTCTAGAGACAATAACTGGGATGTTCTTACTGGATACATAGGGACAGCCCTGCACCAGGGTGGTACCACCTTTCTCTCTGTCAGCTTTGGGTGCTTTGGTCACCACTTAGGAACAATGATGGGAACAGGATGGGACAACCCTGCACTGAGGTGGCACTCATCTCCCCCTGGTAGCCCCAGAGACCCCAGTTACTCCTTGGGGACAGTGGTGGAGGTGTCCTTATTGGAGCCATGGGAACAGGAGGGGACAACCCAGCACTGGATTGGCACCCACCTTCCCCTGGCAGCTCAGGCTGCCCAGTCACACTTTGGGGACAATGACAGGGCCGCCTTACCGGAGCCATTGGAATAGAAGCCATAGGGACAGGGCTGGCAGGTGCTGCCATTGCCTTTGGCGAAGCCAGGATTGCAGGGGGGGCATCGAGTCTTGACCCCTGAGGATGGCAGCCGGGCCGCCTGCGGCAGCTCCTCACTGCAGATCTTGGGCTCTGCCCACTTGTACATCAGCTGGGTCTGTCGGGGAAGCAGGTGAGCCGGGGGGAACACCGGGGGACAGGGGGACCACCGTGGGGTGCCCCCACATTACCTCCCCACCAGCGTCGCAGGCCGTGTGGGTGTAGAAGAAATCCTTGTCCGTGCAGGGCGGACGTGGCTTGCAGGACCCCGAGCCAGGCTCTGCTGAGGAGAGACACAGCGGGTGAGCCAGCACAGCTCGGAGACCCCGGTGCTGTTCCCACCACACGGGGTGTCCTTGTCTTCCCTCCCAACCAAGGGGTAGTGGGTGCTCCCTACTCCCCACATCGTCTCTCCCTCCCCCAGGGCCACTCCTGCAGCACAGATTGCGGGGACAAAGGAACCCCTAAGGGTGTCGCCCCTCACCAGCATAGGTGTCAGGTTTGTGAGGGGCACCAACACTGTCGCCACCAGGGGATGTCAGGTCACCCCTGCTCCCTACATCACCCCTTCCCTTCCCAGGGTCATATACTAGAGGGACAGTATATGGGAGGGGAGAGCCCCGGGTGTCCCCTCTCACCGGCATAGGTGTCAGGGTCGCAGGGCTGGCAGGCAGTGGCCCCTTTGCCAGAGAAGGTGTCGGCGGGACAGGGCTGGCAGGCGGTTGAGCCGGCAGCGGGGGCGAAGGTGCCGGGCTTGCAGGGGAAGCACTCGGAAGTGAAGGCCACCCCTGGGAGAGGGAGGAGGCTCAGGTAGCGGGGAGGCAGGTGCGCGACCCCGAGACCCTCCCTCCTGCCCCTACCCACCTGTAATGCCGATGTTCCTCACCAGCACCGGTTTAGGCACCTTGGACCAGACGGAGAAGGCGGTGGTCCGCCAGTACAGCACGTTGTTCCCACGGCTCAGCTCCACCTGGGAGAAGGATCCCATGGGACTGGGTAACCCCATTGCAGGGATGGGTTTGGCACCATGGGTGGGGGATCCCGCTGCCGTGGAGGGGGTTGGCACCAGTGGAGGGAGGTGTGTGGCACCCCCATCTGTCATCACCCACCGCCCCCTCCTCAGCCTCGTGGAGCATCTTCTTCCCACAGGAGGGACAAGGATAGCTGGGGCAGCATCGAGGGACCTCCCCATGGTGTCACTTCCCACCGAACACTCACGCTGTGGAATTCCCAGCCCTTCTCTGTAGTCCGCATCCAGCGGGACTCCTCCACCGTGGGCTGGCACTGGTCGTTCTGCACCTGCAGGGAGAGTGTCAGGGACCCCGTGTTCACAGGGACCCCGCATGTCCCCAGGGACACACCCCCATGCTCCCAGGGACCCTCCATATTCCTAGGGACCCCTCCTCATGCCTCCATGAACCACTGCCATATCTCATGGGGCTCCCCTCACGTCACCAGGGTCCACTCTCATGTCCCCGGGAACCCCTCCATGTCTGCAAGGACCCCCATGATGTCCCCAGGGACCCTTCCCTTATATCCAGGGTCTCCTTCCCCATGTCCCCAGAGACCCCTGTCACATCCACCAGAGATCCTGCCATGTCCCCAGGGATGCACATCATGTTCTCAGGGACTACTTCCATGTCCCTAGGGACAAATATCATGTCCCCAGGGACCCCTGAGGAGTCCCCACAGACCCACTCAGGTCACAAGGGACTTCTCCCATGTACCTAGGGACACTTCATGCCATCTAGGACCCTCTCTTATATCCCAATGGACCCCTCCATGTCCCCAGAGACCCACACCCTCCAGCTGTGCCCCCGTCACCCACAAAGAATTCAAAGACGATGCTGCTGTCAGGGTAGATGTACTCGAAGGTGACAGTCCCCGACTGCTTGAGGCTCACAGCATACATGAGGGTGGCCGTGCACTCATCTGTGTTGGAGGCCACGTAATCCCCCAGCGGCACCCACGTTGACCTGGGGCAAGTGATATATCCTGTCACCACTCTCAGCAGGCAGGACAGGGATTGTAGGGACAGCCAGGAGGGTCCCCAAGAAGCAGGGGGGAAATGAGGGGCACAGGGGCTTGGGCACATCTTAGGGACATGGCAAGGTGTGGTGGCTAGACACATATCCCTGGGGAGAATCCCCTGGCCTGCTGACAGCCATGTGGACTGCAAGGAGAACAGAGTGGGGTCCCCCTGTTCTGGGAATGTGACTGGATGAGGAACACGCTACTGGGAGTAGGGAGTGGCTGAGAGAGGCATCAATGGAGCAGTGTGGCGGTGCCAGTAAAACTGAGGGTTTGGTGGTTGTTGGTACAACTGGGAGGGTTTCTTGGTTGTTGGTATAATCAGGAGGGTTCAGAACCTGACAATACATATGGGATAGCTTGGTGGTTGTTGGTGTAACCAGGGTGTTTTTTGGCAGCTGGTACAACTGGGAGGGCTCAGTGGTGTGGTACAACGAGGAGGGTGTGGTAGCTGTCTGTATTTGCTGTGTACCAGTGGCTGCTGGTACAACCAGCTGGTGGGAAGTTCCGTGGCAGCGGAACAACTGGGAGAGCTTGGCAGCTGCTGGTAGAAATGAGAGGCCTTGATGGCTGTGGTACAAGTAAGAGGGTCTGGTGGCTGCCAGCACAACCAAAAGAGCTCAGAGGTTGCCAGTGAGGATCAAAGGGCTATGGTGGTAAATAAAGGCTCTCGCTGGTGGCACAGGGGTGTGGAGATCCCCCATGAGTGCTGTAGAGACCCCCCATAGGAGCTGTGAGGACCTCCATGGGTGCTCCATCTCCAAGGAATATTGATGTGGACGTCCCATGGGGTTGGGGTTCTGCCACTTCTGGCGGGGGGTGATGCTGCTGGGTGTTCCCTTGCTGTGATCAGGGTGCCCCTGTAATGCCCTGCTGGTGTCACCTCCCAGGGCAGGATGACAGAAGGGCATCGGGGCAACTGGGCACTATGGATGCACAGGGGTGTCACACCCATCCTGCTCGCTGTGCCCCGCACCCTGTCCTGACATGCCAGGTGCTCATGTGCTGGCATCACAGCCAGTGACACAGTGACTCACGTTGTGCAGTTCTCTGCCGCATCGCCAAAGCTGTCATCCACCTCCAGGTTGGTGGCCACGTTGGCAAAGCCATGGGGCACCTCATCCCACTCATCAAAGCGGACACCAGTGCCCAGCGAGTAGGTGCCTGCAGCGCAGGGCCGGCACGTCTGTGTCTGCATCTCCAGGAACTCACCCGCCTTACAGGAGAATGCTGCCAATGGAGACGGGGCACAGGGCATGGAGGGTCACCCCCAATCCTCCTGGTGCTGCTACAGCCTCATCACCCTCAGCTCTGCATTTCCAAGTGCTCCAGCTGGTGGAGGCACTGGGATCCCCCATTCTTACCATTCCACAAGGGCAACCCCCACAGCCATGAGTTTTGGTACCCAACGCCCAACTCTGCCCAATCCAGGCAGAATGTAACCCTCTGCCATGGAGCCGGGGCACCCCCAGGCTTTGGGGGCATGTGTTTGGGATTCCCATCCTGCTCATCCCATCCTAGTAAGTGAGTTTGTGTGAGGGGGATTCTCATCTTGCTCGTCCTATCCTGGTGCATGTGTGCGATGGGGAGATTTCCATCCAAGTATGTGTGGTGGGATTGCCATGGCTCTCATTCCATTTGGTGACTGTGTGTGTGATTCCCATCCCATTCTCATGCATGTGTGTGTGATTTCCATCCCTCTTATCCCATCCTACTGTCCATGTGTGGGATTCCCATCCCATCCTATCCCATTATGTGTGTGGGATTTCCATCTCTCTCATCCCATTCAGGTGAGTGAGTGCACATCTTGCTCATCCTGTCCTGGTGCATGTGTGGGATGAGGGGATTTCCATCCCAGTGTGTGTGATTCCCATCCCTCTCATCCCATTCCATGACTGTATGTGTGATTACCATCCCATCCTATCTGTGTGTGCATGTGATTCCCATCTGTCTTATCCCACCCCAATGCCTGTCTGTTTCTGGTTCCCATCCCTCTCATCCCATCCCAGGGAGTTGGTGTGTGGATGATTCCTATTCCATCCCATCCCATCCCAGTGCTTGTAGTTCTTCTACCATCCCATCCCGGGGGATTCCCATCCCACTGATCCCATTCCATCCTCCTGTTCCCTGCACTGGAGCCGATAATGGCTATGCTTGTATCCCCACTCTCTCCCTCCTGTCGCCCTCATTTCCCATCCCTGCCATTCCCACCCCCAGCCTGACCCCATCCCATTCCTGGTCGGAACCTTACAGCATTCAGTGCCCCTGACAGGGTCAGGCAGGCCGGTGCAGAGTCCAGGCGTGTGTGGTACAGCCACCCTCCAGCGTGATCCTGAGCTGTCACATGCTGTGTACTCATAGTGGTACTCGGACTGCAGCAGACAGAGAGGGAGCGTGCAGGGGAGCTGCACCTGAGACCTCCCGGGCTGCTCCCACACCCTGTGCTCCCTGAGAGGGGCTGGCCTCTGGGCCCGGCAGTGCCTTCAAGGGATAGTTTTGAGTTAAGGTGTGGTGTCCTGTGGTGCCCAGGGCCTGGTGAGGGGGGCTTGGGAGGGTGCTCAGAGTGGGGGCATACTTGGGTGGGGGAGAGTTCAGTGTGGGGGGATACTGGACAATGAGGGTGATTTGGGTGGGAGATGCTCTGGATTGAGGGGAGCTGGGGTCCAGGGGGGATGCTGAGAGTGAGGGAGTATTGTGGTGGTGGGGGGAGGCAGTATGAGAGGATGCTGGGAAATGGGAGTGCTGTGGGTGGGGGGATGATATGGCTGGGGTTGCCCAGGAACCTTGGAGCAGCAACAGCCCTGCACCTCTCCCTGGTGTGGAGGTGAAACCCTGCGCCCCCCCATGTTCCTGGGATCACATGGCACTGTCACGCCCCTTGGTGTGCCTTGGCGCCGCTGTGACACACTTTGCTCACCGAACAGCTGTGGCACAACCCGGATACGGCCTGGGAGCACCCCGGGCATAGGGCGGGAGGGCAAGGGGGACTAGGGGGAACCAGGAAGCGCTGGGGACCGCAGAGGCACCATGACCACCCCCCCTCCCCCCCACCATCCTGCCAGCTGCACCAAGCTGAGACTGGCTTAAGGCTGGTGAGGTGATGCCAGGGACAGACAGCGTGGGCAGGGTGAAGGCCACATCTGGTGCTGCTGTTGGGATTTCGGGTACAAGGGGAGGGAGCTCCCCACCCCCCCTGCAGCAGCTCTGAGGTGTCAGAGCCAGTGCTGTGGCTTCATGCTCCCAGTGGCTGCTGGAGCGTGGCAGGTTGATGAGAAAACAACTGCTTTGATGTTCCCATCAGCTGGAAACACAGCAATGGGGGGGGG
>NW_024505229.1:4078236-4079344 GCF_017590055.1 Onychostruthus taczanowskii | reverse complement strand
GGAGGGAAAGAGGGGGATGGGGGGATATGAAGGGGAAAGAGGGACTGGAGAGGTAAAAGGTGGGTGGAGAAGGAAAAGTGAGGACAGAGAAATGCCTGCAGCACCCCCTGCCCATGTACAGCATGGAGCCCCTCTGGTCCTGGGATGGGGACAAGAGAAAGGTCCCCACCAGCTTGGGGGTACCCAGAGGGTCACCTCAACTTTCAGCAGCCTTGAACTACCACATTACTCTCAGTCCTGAGGGATTTCCTTGGGGAGAAGGTATTTTTTTCTCTCTTCCTAAACTTTTCCAGGTTTTTATTAAATCTACATAAATTGACCTAATTCAGCTCGAGTGGCTCTGGGGGTGGAGGGCACCCCAAACTGCCACTGTAACTCTGCTCTGGCCAGGGAAGGGAGAAGGGCTGTGCCTTGTGAAGGACAGGGGACACCCCCTCTGGGTGACTGATTGTTCCTGGGGCAGGTGCCAGCCCCAGTCTATTGTTTCCAGCTCTGGATCGTGGAACACAGACAAAAATAATTGGATCAGAGGAAAAAAAAATCCTGGCCCAGATTAAAAGCAGCCAAGTCTGAAGAGGGGGGAGGAAAATTGGGGGGGGGGGGGCAAGACGGGCAACCCAGGGAGAGCATTTGGGGGCTCACCCGCTGTCCCCAAGTCCCCAAGGCAGACAGATCCTGGTGAGTGACAGTTTTTCTTCACAGAACACCATGTGCTGGGCTGGGAATGACACGTGGCCATTGGGATTGTCCCCCTCTGCTCCTTGTCACCCCCCCAAGCAGCACTCAGGGAGACCCCAATGTGTCGAGGGGTAGGGACTTACGGACGATAATGGGGTGACACCAGTTGGGGTCCCCAAGGAGACCCTCGGGCACTGGCCGAGCCACTGGGAGCAAAGACCTCTCCCTGGGCCCCCAGGAAGTCGGCCAGTCCCTCCCCGCTATAAGACACCCCACCCCCAGTGCCACCGGGACACCCGACTCCTACCTGTTCCCTCCTTGTCCCCCCCATCTCACAGGGAGCGGCCGCCCGTGCTCCGGGACTCCGTTTCATCGGTGTGTGGGGGGAATTTGGGGGTGGTTGCGGTTGTGGCGGTGTGATACCCCAATG
>NW_024505229.1:3903187-4078218 GCF_017590055.1 Onychostruthus taczanowskii | reverse complement strand
CCCCCCCGCCATTCCCGGTGCCGGTACCTCCTTGCAGACATGTAGCTGCTCTCCGGTGCGTCCCGGTGACACGGTGACAGCCAGACACAGCGCCAGCGGCATCCACCGGGCTCCGGTACCGGCCATGGCGGCGGCAACGGCGGTGGCAACGGCGGCAGCTCGGCCGGTGCGAGCACCGGCGCCGCTGCCCCGCCCCCGCCAACGGCCCGGCCTCCGCGCACCTGCCGCTACCTGCCCCCGCCCCCGGGAACGGCACCGGGCATCGCCTCCGAGAACGGGCACCGGGAACGGTGGGAATGGCACGGGGTATCGCCCCAGGGAACGGGAACGGGCAGTCGATCACGAATAGAATCCCCTGGAACGGCAGCTGGCGCCGCCTCCACGAGAACGGCACCGGGAATCGGTATCGAGAATGTTATTCATGGGAATGGCACCGCGCATCGGTATCGGAAATAGAGACACGGGAATGGAACTCCCAGGAACAGCACGCCCAAGGTTATACCCGGGAATGGTATCCTGAGATTGGCGCCGGGCACCGGCACTGGGAGCGTTATCCATGAGAACGCCACCGGGAGTGCCATCATTCTTGGGAGTGTATCCCCGGAAACGGGACTGGGAATGCAATCCCCGGAACGTGTTCCCGGGAACGGCATCGGGAACTTATCCCTGGGAATGCATTTGGGAATGTTATTCCAGGAACAGCACCGGGACCGTCTCGGGGCATCGCCCCCGCATCCCCGCCCCCGGGCACAGCCCCTCCTCCCACCGCCCCGGTGCTGGGGGAGGACCGGGACACGACGGGGGTGGGTCATGAGCCCCCCGCACCCCAGAACCGCCTCCACCCCATCAGAGACTGTGTGCCACTCGTGTGCCCCCCAGGCCATGTCCTCATGGAGCGGGCCAGCCCCACTGCACTGGGGACAGGACAGGGGACACATGTGGCTGCATATTCTGGACAGGGAGGACACGAGAGACATAGGGGTACAGGGGATACAGGAAAACGGGGTACACAGGAACATCAAGGACACTGGGTACAGAGCTGATACAGGGACACAGGACAAGGGGAATACAGGGGATATGGGAGAGTGGGGGACACAGAGGGACAGAGGATCCAGGGGATATCTGAACATGAGGGACATAGGAGACACATAGGAACACAGCTGCTAAGGTGCTACAGAGGTCCCAACTCTGGTGGCACAGGGTACCCTGTGTGTTGGGGGACACTAGTGACACATGTCCATCTGTGGTGGCACAGGGATGCCAGCAAGTACCATGGGCATGGGGGACATGGCCACAGGAAGGGATCATGCCTGTCCCTATGGCAGCATGAGGACAACCCCATGCCTACTTGTGCCACAGCTAGAGACAGTGGCATGGGGGTGGCCATGCTCCACAGCACCCACAGTGTCACCTTGGCAGATGAAGCCTGCCAGGCACCATTAAACTGGTGACCTCCTCTCAGTGTCCCCACAGCAGGGCCACCACCAGCAGCCACCCCAGTTGCTTCTCTCAGTAATGCCAGAATCACTGCTGTCCCCTCATCACCACCATGGCCTTGTCACCACCACAGCCATCCCCTTTTCACCTTTGTGGCTGTCCTCTCATGCCCATCCTCTAGTCACCACTGTAGGTACCCCTCGGTCGTCCACCCTTACTGTCCCTTGTCACAACCACGGCCATCCTCTTGCTATCACCACAGCTGTCCTCCTGTTATCACTGTAGCCATCCTCTCCTTACCAGCACAACTGTACTTTTCCACAGTGGCTGGCCCCTGGTTACCATCACAGCTCTGTCAGCACCATGGCCATCCCCCAGTGCTCACCATGGTTGCCCCCTTGTGGCCATCCTCTTGTCACCACCACGGCCATCACCATCACCGCGAATCCCCAATAAAACACAGAGGCCGTGTTGCACGAAGCTCGTAGGTCTAATGAGAGTCCCCGGGCCCCGCGGGGCTAGCAAAGTCCGCGTCCATCTCACACACGTGGCACGGTACCAACACAGCCGCAGGGCCCGGTGAACCACTCCCAGCATGGCACGGAGCGTGCACGGCCCCGCAAGGCCAGCGCAGATCCCTGCAAAGCGAGCCTCCACACGTGGCCCGGCGCTAGATGGCCGGGATGAAGCTGGGCCGTTTCGTCTTCCGTCACTGTCGGCCCCTGGGCTGCAGACGTGGGCGCGGGTCAGAATCGCAGGGCGCTCAGCGGCCGTGGCCTCGCCTATCTGATCGACTCATCCCCCCCGGCCCAGCCGCACAGCGCCCGAGGGCTTCGCGGTGCTTTCTTCTCACCTCGGCCCGGCGGGGCCCGGCCGATCGAATAAGATCAACGTGTAGGGAGGAGAGGGTGGCTGACGCCTCACACACTCACACTCACACTCACACTCTCTCACACACACGGACACCCCTGGCTCACACGCGCGCGCACAAACACACGCGCACGCTCACACAGCCACGGCAAGTTCCGTTCCGGCCCTTTATATAGCGTAGCCGCGCGGAGCACGACGGGAAGGTGGCGCGGCGCTCTGGCGCGCCCCCCGCCGGCCGGAGGACCATCGAGCACCGCGTCTCGCGGGGGCACAGCGGCGAGCGCGCAGGCGCGGCCGGGTACCCTCAGCGCGGGGGGGCGCGGCCCTCCGTGCCCCTCGCTGAGGGGCTGCACCGCTCCCGGCCCCACAGAGCCGGGCGAACCAGGCCGGGAGGCTCCAGTCAGCAATTCCCCACCCCACAGCCCCCCTCCTGCCTTTACAAATCCTCCCCACCCCAGGACCCCATAACTACGGGAGCCCTCCACCCCATGGGAGGCAGCCGCCAAGGACCTCCTCACACACACCCAATGGACCCTCAGCCCACACCACAGGACCCCCAAGAAGGGCACCAGCCCCACAGGAGCCCCCCCAGCCCCACAGGACCCCCAAGCCAGCACTGTCACAGAGGAACCCCCACTTTATTTGCAGGTGATGGTCCAGTATTTACAACCCGGGGGGGTCAGCAAGCCCCCACTGCAGAAGGAGACGCCCCTGAGGGCCCCCCATGCTGCAGGGGGACAGGAAGATCCCACGGATCAGGGGGGACCCTGTCTGGCCCCCAGAGCCTGCCATGATCTCACTAGCACCCTGCTCAGCACAAAAGAGGGGGCTTACAGAGCAGAGCTGGTCCCCCAGTCTTGGGGGTCCCTTCACCCACTTCTCTACAGAATTCACAGGAAATCCTTTTCCGACAGTCTAAAGGTGCCCCGTTACCCTCACAGCTGCCCTTGGTGGGCTCAAGGAGGGTGATGGGCCATGGTGGTCCCTGGCTTGCCACACGCAGGATCTGGGTTGCTGCCAAGAGCGGGGGTGGTTCAGGGTCAGTACCAGGGTCTCCAGGATCAATACCAGGGTCTCCAGGGTCAGCAATGGGGTCTCTGGTTGGCACTGGGACACTGGGGTCAGTACCAGGGTCTCTGGTCCATACTGGGGTCTTTGGAATCAGTCACAGGATCTCTAGACAGTCTCAGGTCTCTCTCAGGTTACCAGCAGGTCCCCATGTGGTCACTTTCCCACAAGGACGTAGAAGGCCATGAGAAGACAGGACATGGACACAGCCACGTGCAGGCGGGTCCCAATCACAGCAGCTGCGGGTGGGACAGGACAGGGTGAGGCCCCATGTGCCCATCCCAGATCCATCCTGAATCCCTGTGAGCCCATCCCAGACGCCATGTTCCCATCCCAAACTCCACTGTTCCCATTCCCAATCTCTGTATTCCTATCCCAGACCCCAAAACCTCCATCCCACATCTCCGTGTCCCCATCCTGGACTCAATGCTTCTGTCCTAGACCCAACCCCAGTGTTCCCAGCATCCCCATCCTGTACCCCAGTGTTCCAAGTGTCCCCATCCCAGTGTTCCCAGCATCCCCATCCGGTACCCCAGTGTTCCAAGTGCCCCCATCCCAGTGTTCCCAGCACCCTCGCGCTGTACCCCAGTGTCCCAAGCGCCCCTCACCCTTGTGGCAGACTCCCCAGACCCCCCTGCGCTCGGACAGGAGCCAGGTGCGCAGTCGGGGCACCTTCCGCAGGTACGCACAAGTGCAAACCAGCAGCAGCCCGAACACCAGGAGCCCGTCCAGGGAGTAAACTGCGGGGAGGTCGGTCGGGGAGGGGTCAGGGGGCACTCCGGGACCCTGCCCAACCCCCCTCCAAGGAGACTCCCACACTCCGTGTGAACAACCTCCCATCTCTGCCCCTGTGAGGGGATGCAGACTTGCCGGGATCCCCCCGAAAAGGGACACAGACCACCCAGTATCCCCACCGACGGCACTCAGAACTGCCAGTACCCCGCTCCCAAAGGGACACAGTCTCCCAGCCACCTCCCAAAAGCTCCTCAGTACCTCCCCCACATCAACCCCACCTCCCCCGCCGCCTGCCGGTACCTGAGTGCTCTCCCTATGGTGCCCCATCAGGCCCCCCGCCTTCGGAACCCCCCAAACCGCCCGTACCCCCCTCTCCCCGTGGTCCTTGAGGCCCCCGACCCGCCCGGACTCCCCGGCCCCTCCATTCCCCAGTTCCCACCACCAGTCATGGTCGCCCCAGGACCCTCCCGTCCGCCCACAACCCCTCGTTTCCCCGTTCCCAGCACTGGTTATGCGGGCCCCCGGTTCTCCCCAGCCCCTCCTCAGTACCCCTTGACCCCTCGTTCCCACCGTTGGTCATGGCGCCCCCGGACCCCCCGGGCCCCGCGGCGCCAACGCGACAGCGGAAGCGGGCGACAGGCGCGGCCAGCCGAGCGCCGAGCCGCCCGACGCGGATCCTGAGGAGCAGGCGACCTCAATGGAGCGCCTATCAGGGGAGGTGCGTGCGCAGCACTAGTATGGCCCAGTCCCCGCCCAGCAGCTCCAGTCCGGCCCAGTCCGGCCCAGTCCCCGCCCAGCAGCACCGTCCGGCCCAGTCCGGCCCAGTGCCCGCCCAGCAGCGCCAGTAAACCCGAGCGCGGATACCTGCCGGTCATTGCGGGAGCTGTCTGTGCGCTCAGTCGTGTGTGACCAGTCCCCGTCTCAGTCCCCCAGTGACCCCGCAGTATCCCCAGTATCCCGCAGTGCACCCAGTCCCCATTCCAGTCCTCCCAGTAACCCACCAGTACTCCCAGTAATCCCAGTCCTCCCAGTAACCCCCCAATGCAACCACACCCCAGTGACCCCCGGATTTCCCAGCAACTTGCAATCTCCCCATAACCCTCCAGCCCCCAGTGCTCATCCCAGCCCCCAGCAAGCCCCTGAGAGGTGATGGGCACCTGATGGGCGGTGGATACTCCAGGGATTATGAGAACCCTAAGAAGTGATGGGAAGATATGGGGTGGCCTGAGACCACAGGGTGGCCTGGGACAGGGACACTTGCAAACAGGGACCCTGAGGGTGCTGGGAGCAGCATGTGAGGACTCCAGGCTGTGTCACCACAAGACCACAGAGGCTGCGGGACACAGGGGCTGGTGTCCAGGATCTCGCCCTGGACTGGCATGTGGCTCCTCCCCATTCCCTGGTGACTCTGTCCCAGGTTGGGCCATCCATTGTGGTGACCCCATCCCCGATGACCCTGGTGACTCCATGCTTCTGGTGACTCATCCCCTGGTTCTCCCATTCCCTGCTGATCCCCTACATCTCAAGATGGTGACAGGAGTGATGTTCTCTCCCTGGACCTGGCCCCTGATAGCCACAGGAGCATTATTCAGTCTAAGAATTTGCCAAACCTGATATAGGAGTCTCGTAGCCACCAGGACCTGCACTAGGAGCTACTCTTCAGCCACAGCAGGTGGGCATGGGAATGGGCCTGTCTCCAGCTGGGTGTCCGGGTGTGGTGGCTGGTTGAAGCCTGTCCATCATTACAGGGGGATCCTACCCTGGCACAGGGCCAAGCTCCAGAAGATGCTGGAGAGCTGGTGGCTGAGGTAGCTGTGGGAGGAGCTGCAGGGACCCCGATCTGACCTGGAGCAGCAGCTGAGGAAGCGCCACCACAGACTTGATGAGGCCTGTGATGTCCCTTTGTCCTTGTCTGTCTGTCCCAGCCTCCACCCCTGTGTCCAGGCCAGTTCTCCTGCCTTCACCTCGCCGTCTTCCATCCATTCATCCACCCATGTATCCATACATATGTGCATGAATCCATCCATCATCCATCCATGTACCCATGAAGCCATCCCCCCATCCAACCTCCATATATCCATGTATCCATGTATCCATCCATCCATCCATCCATCCATCCATCCATCCATCCATCCAGCTATGTATCCACTTCCTTCCCTAGGGACAGCCAAGTGCTGATCGGGCTGTTGGAGCAGTTCAGCTGAGTAATGTTCAGGGAACTTGAGGAGTGGCCGAAGGAAGCTGGACAGGGTGGACACGGGTCAAGGGATGGCCATCAGTGACCAGGTCATGGTGACAGCTGAGGGAACACCTGTGTCAGGAGACAATCGGGTCATGGGGAGGGCTGAGGGAATCCCAACCAGGCCTCATGGCTGCCCCTCCTGCAGCATGAGCGAGAGGTGGCTGGGTCAGAGCTGGACCCTCATCCCAAGTTCCTGCAGGTACGGGACAGCCTGCAGAAGATGAAGCTGGCAGAGGCAGATGCCTGGCACATGTAAGCCAAAGACAGCCCAGCAGAGCTCCCTGAGCCCCCTGGCACACACTGGGCTGCCCCTGTCCCTGGCACATCCTGGCACTGGGAACAGCACCTGGCACTGCCATTCTGAGTGAGCTTGTGGGTGGGGGTGAGTACTGGAGCCTTGGTGTCCCCATGTCGATGACAACCAGGATGGAAGGAGGTGGTAACACCAGGGCAGTGCCACGCGTGATATGGGGGATGCAGGCAACACTCTCCCTCAGACCTGTACCTGCTCTGACTCCATGAACCAGAAAACAACGAAATAAAGTCTTTTATCTGTTTTTCTTGATGGAAATGGGACAGAGATGGGGAAGGGGTGGCATTGCCTTGGGCTAATGGTGCATCGTGGGGATGGAGGGTGATCATGGTGGCCACTGGCTCATTTTACCTGTGGTGCCACTAGCCCTACTGCAGTTGGTGTCCATCCAAGGCCTTCAGCCATCCCCTGGTGGCACAGAGCCCTCCTTACTCCTTCAGACTCCTTCTCCTTTCTTCTCTGTCTTCTCCTGGTGTTTTCTCCTGACTGCATCTTGCCTACCCCCTGCATCTCCCTGCCTGCTCCCTGCCTATTCCCTGCCTTCTCACCCCATCCTGTCTAGCCCCGTCCCATGAGGATACTTCCCCACCCTGCCAGGTGTAGCAATGCAGGACATGCCCAACTCACTCCAATCCAGCTCAGAGGGGCCACAGTTGCTGCAGCATCATCGTCGTACGGCCTGGGAGAGCCTTGGCACCATCCTGGGACATTGGTGGCACCATCCTGGCACTGTCCTGCTGTGCATGGCCAGGGCCAGGACGGGGACAGTTGTTCTTGTGCTTGGCCTATGCCTACATGGCACTAGGGATGGAGCCTTCAGCCAGCCCCGTGCTAGGCTGTGTTGGGCTGCGGTGCCACACCACACCGAACTGCAGCACGCCGTGCTGTGATGTGCCAGGCCATGCTGTGACACATCTACACTGTACCAGGCCATTCCATGCCACGCAGCGCCGTGCGGTGCAGCCGCTGGAGGGCCGTCCAGCGGGGCGGGGACTGGGGCAGATGTTGCTCACCCTGCTCCTCCCTCCGCTCAAGCCCGGACCCGTCCGTGCCCCGGCGCAGCAGAGCCGGCAGCGGCGGCGGGCTCAGGTAAGGGATTTTCCCACCCCGCCGGGACCCCCGGGGCCTCCGTCCTGCCTCTGGCCGCCCAGTGCGACGTGGAGAGGTCTGGGGAAACTGAGGCATGGCCAGGCGACGGCGCTGGAAAAGCGGTGTGAACCCCCTCCCCCCCGTCCCACTGCCCCCCTTTCACTCCCTCTCCAAGAGTTTGGGAGTCTTGGGGTGCTGGGGACCTCCTTTTCCGAGGCCGGCGGTCGCCCCACCCCAGGATCTGCCGCCAGCTCAGATGGAAAAGAAAGGAAAACTGGGAGAGGTGCCCAGCGAAACCGGCTGGGGCGGGAGCGAGGGCCCTCGGCCCTCCCCCCCACCGCACCCCGACCACCTTTGACCCCTTCGAGGGTGTCACCCTCCCCCCGCTTCGCGCAGTCCGCACCCTTTATTTATGGTAGGACCTACAAGAAGGCAAAGCAAACATAGCCTCGCCTCCCCTCCATCGCCATCGCGGCACGCCCGGGGTGACAATGAGGGATTTTAGGGGTGCAGGGTGGGAGGCACCCATGAGAACAGCCCGGTTGGGGACGTGGGGACGAGCTGTGTCCCCGCTGTTGCCCGCAGGCTCTCGGCGCGGCATGGGGGAAGCAAGTGACATGGACAGCGGAATCATGCTGCTCTCGGGTGAGAAGGGGGTTTGGGGGTGAGGGAGGTTTTGGGGTGCCCCTGTCGCGCATGAGTGCTCTGATAGACGTGTCTCTCCTTCCCAGTCAGAGAACGGAGCACTTTGGTGCATGGGGACACACTAGGGACACAAGCTGCCTGGAAAAACCTTTGGGGAAATGAAGGGGTGGAGGAATGGAGGCTTCCCCTGCGTTTCGGGAGGCACCCCAAGTGTAGTGGGGGGGGGTGCTGTGGACAGGATTTGACTCAGACGGGTTTGGCTTGGGATGGCTGAGTCAGACTGAAACTTTCCTCCTGTGCCCCCGCTCCCACCCCCCAGCAGGGACATCACACGTGTCCCGGGGGGGGTGGGGGCTGAAGCACTCATGGTGCTGCTGGGGGAACTTCATGCATACGCTGGGGGATTTGGAGGACCCATGGGTGCTGCTGGGGGAGGGGTTCCTGGATACCCTGGGGGGTTGGAACACCAATGGGTGCTGCTGGGTGGGGGAAACAAGTGTTCCATGGGAGTCAGTACACCCACGGATGCTGCTGTGGGGGAAGGGAGGCACAGCTGCTTTGGAGTAGCTGGAGTACCCATGGGTGCTGCTGGGAGGGTCATGGCTGCTTTTTTCTCCCCCTGTGGTGGAGGGAAACTAAGTCAGGGAGGCTGTGGGGTGGTGGAGGGTGGTACCTGGGTGCCATCCCTCTAGACATCCATGTGTCTGTTCCAGGCCCTGACAGCCCGGTGTCCCCACCGAAGGAGCGGGTGCAGGTGGGGCAGCGGCAGCAGCAGGCACTGGAGGCCCAGCTTGATGGCTGCATCCAGGAGCTGCGACGGCTGTGCCTGCGTGAGGCGGTGAGCAGGGCATGAGGACCCCCTGCCCACCTTCATATACTGCCATGGCTCTGCTCAGTGTCCCTGTGCCATCCTCAGGAGCTGACGGGGACCCTGCCCTGCGAGTACCCCCTGAAAGCTGGCGAGAAGCCCCCCAAGGTCCGTCGCAGGATCGGGGCTGCCTTCAAGCTGGATGAGATCGCCATTCTGCATGGGGTGGTGAGGCAGTCCCTGGGGTGCAAAGGTGGTGGGGACCCATCCCATCCCATCCCATCCCATCCCATCCCATCCTATCCCATCCCATCCCCTCTGCTGTGGAAACTGCCTGAGAGTCACCTGGAAATGTTGCCATCCCCATCCCATGGGTGGTGGTTGGGTGCCAGGTGCTGTAGGTGAGAGGGGCAGGGTGCATGATGGGTGATGTCAGGGTGCTCATGGGGTTATCATGGGGTCCTAAACATAATGTGTGGGGTTGGGGTGCCAAAGTGATGGGTGTGGGGGTGTCCCAGGTGTATCGGGGTGCCAGAATTACGGGAGATGGGTTCCATATGTTATGGGTAGTGGTGGGGTCCTGAGCATGATGAGTGATGTGGGGTTCCAAGAGGGATGCTGGGTGTTGGGGTCTCAGATGAGAGGCTAGGAGGGATTGGGATCCCAAGTGCTATGGGTGGTGTTGGGGTGTTAAGCATGATGGAGGGCTCAGGGGTGTTGAGGTGTGTCTCTGAGCATGTCCCCTGCCCCCTGCAGGACCCTCTGGAACGGGAGCGGGCACTGCAGCTGCAGATTGCCGAGGCCTCCCGCCGGCTCTGCCACGAGGAGAACATTGGCCGGCAGGTGCGCAAGAGGCGGCAGACGGCAGCACTCCGGGAGGAGCAGAAGCTGCGGGATCTGGAACAGATCCTGAGCCAGCGGCGGCTCCTGGCAGGGCAGCGGGACACCAGTACTGCCAAGGGTGAGCCCCCGAGCCCCATGGTGGGGAGATGCTGGAGAGCAGGGAGGCAGAATGGGGTGCTGCTTGGTTGGGTGCTCCTAGGGAATGCATCTGAATTACCCATTCCCTGTGAATTCACCCCACTGGATGCTGCCCAGTCCTCCATCCCAAGTGCATGCACCCCTCTGGATGCGTGCCCCTCTGCCGTTCCCCTGTGTGTCCCTTCCCAATATGCCATCCACAATGTGTGCGCCCCAGTTCCCATGCCTGGTGAATGCACCTCCCTCGATGCACCCCAAATTCCCATTCATGGTGAATACAAAAATAGGAATGCATGGATGCATTGGATCCTTGGATGCACTCCAGCTTTCCATCCCCTGTGAATACAACCTGGTTCTACACTCCCAATGAATGCACCCCCCAATACCGCCTGGTGAATGCACCCCAATTTCCCATCCCTGCTGAATGGATGCCCCCTGGAAGACCATCCCTTGTACATGCACCTTGATACACGCTCACAGTCAGTGCACCCTTTTGAAGGTACCTCAGTACTTCATCTGTGGTGGTTGTACCCTTGTGAGTGCACCCCAAAATGTAGTCCCCAGTGCATGCACCCTGAATAAACCATTACTGGCATATGTACCTCCTGAATGCACCCCAAAAGTCCATCCACAGTGCATGTGCCCCAATAAACCATCCCCAGCAGTACCCCACTGAATCCACCCCAGTACTTCACCTCTATTGATTGCACCCCTCTGAAAGTACCCTAATACTTCACCCTTGCCGCTTGCACCCCATAACTATCCCCAATCACTCGTCCTCAGCACCTGCACCCAGCGGGGGGCAGGATGTGGCCCAGCTGCTGTGTCCCCATCGCAGTGGTGGCCATCCAAGGGGGTCCCCATTCTCTCCGTCCCTCTCCCCTCCAAGGACCAGAGCCATGGTGGCGGCGTCTCCTTCCCTGTTGGTGCCCCCAGCCTGCCCATCCCAGGCAGGCTGGGAACTGCACACGGCTCAGCAGAGCCGGCCTGGCCGGTACCGCTGCCGTCCCAGAGCGTGTTGGGACAGGTGGCGTGGGAGAGGGGAGTGGAGGCCTGCGGGGACGCACTGGGTGGTGGCGGGGCCGTGGGAGCGCTTCGGCACCCGCAGGCGGCCCCAGCTCTGTTCTCACAGGGCCCTGCCCCTTAGAGCTCAGTGCCTCCAATGAGAGCTCCATATTTAACACCAGCCTGCCGGAGGAGGGTGAGGGGGCTGTGGGGACCACGGGATACCCCTGGTATGTTCCCTTCATTCCAAGCCTTCCTGTGTCCCCTCTATCTCTACTCTCCCTGTGTCTCCTCCAACCCGTTCCACTGCCATGTGTCCCCTCCATGCCGTTCCCTTGTGTGTCCCTTCCATCCCAACCCCCCATATCTCCCCTCCATACCAACCAACCACGTGTTCCCTCCATCCCAACTCTCTCTTTGTGTCCCCTCCATCCCAACCCTCCATCTCTCCTACAGAAGACACACAGCCACCAGGATCTGCCACCCCACAGAGGTCCCCATCTCCCAAGGACCCCACCAAGGAGGAGGAGGAGGAATCAGGGCTTCTGATGCCTCCCCCCATTCCCTGTCAGGAGACCAGCCTGGACAGACCCTATGAGAGGGCCAAAAATCCCAGCATCGACCTTGAGGATGGGCAAACCCAGAGCTCCCAATGTTGTCTTGGGTCCCTGATGGCTGCCCCTGCCAACTCCTTGGACTCCAGCAGCCCTGACTCTGCAGACTCCCCAGTGTCCAGGACAGGGGACCCTTCCTACCGGTTCGTCCCCATCCGGACCCTGGTGCTGTGCCGACAGGCGGGTTCCAGTGCTCCCAGCACCCCAGAGCCATCAGGACGGCAGGGACAGACCCAATCTCTGAGGTATGGCCTGAGCATGGGGAGGATAGACAAGGGCCTCTGCAAGGGACGATGGAGATAACCCCATGGAGCGGGGGATGGAGATAATCCCATATGGAGGATGGAGCTCAGTCCGTGGGAAGGAGGACAGGAATGACCCTGTGAAGATGATGGAGTTCAGTTCATGGGGAGGATGTTGGAAATAATCCCATAGGAAGGATGGAGATAGTCCCACTGGCAGTAAAATGGATCTAACCCTGTGGGAAGGAGGATGGGAGTAATCCTGTGGGAGAGGATGAAGAGAACCTCATGGAGATAATGGAGCTAAACCCATAGGGAAGAGGATGGAAATAATCCCATGGAGAAGATAATGGAGAGAACACCAAGGGAAGTCTGAACCTAACTCTATGGGGAGGATGGAGAAAATCTTATGGGGAGAATGGACATAATCCCATGGGGAGGGGATGGAACTAGCCCCATGGAGATGATGGAGCTCAGTCATTGGGAGCATGGAGAGAATATTATGGGGAGGATTGAGATAATCCCAGAGACAGGATGAAGATAATCCTATGGGGATGTGGGAGAAAACCCTGTGGGGAGGATGGACATAAATCCGTTGGGAGGAGGTTGGAGGTGATCCCATGGAGAGGATGGAAGTAACTGTATGGAGATTATGGAGGTCAGCCCCATGGGGAGGATGAACTGATCCCTTGGGAGGAGGCTGGAGACTGCTCCACAGGGAAGCTGGAGCTAATCCCATGGGAGGAGGCTAGATGTCTCCCCACGGGGTGGCTACACCCCGCACCCATGGGTGCTCCTTTCCCAGGGCTTGCCCTGGCTTTAGCGTGAGGAGAAGGGTCCTCCTGCAGCCACAGTGTCTTGCCTGCAGGGTGGACCCATGCTGGCAGCCAGCTGAGCCACGGGGCCGCAGCGCCGCACCCCGCCGGCGCCCCACCTACTACACAGTCACTGTGCCCACCTCCTGCATCCTGACCTCCGGCCCTGCATGCCGCTCTGGCTCTGATGACAGCATCTCCGACCTCTCCAGCATCTCCCACGCCACCTCCCCAGGCAGCAGCAGCCCTGACATGTCCTTTGCAGTTCCGCTGCCCCTTGCCGAGCCTGGTTACTACCCACGGGGTGCCCTCCAGCTCCTGCCACCTGCTGGCCCCCTGACTTTCCTGTACGAGCAGGATCTGGCCCCACTGCGGTACCAGCGCCTGGTGCCCTCACGTAGCCGCATTGTGCGCACACCCTCACTCAAAGACTACGCGCCCGCTGGGGCCCGGGGGCTCTCCAAGGCCGCCGTCACTGAGGAGCTCAAGTCGTGGCACCAACGCGCCCGGCTGAGGGGTGCCCGGCCCCACTCCCTTGACCGGCAAGGGGCTTTCCAGAGACCCCATGGTGGGACCACCAGGGACATGCCCATTGCTCATGGAATCCTGTCACTGGTTCAGGTATGACACAGGGTCTGGCTGGGAGTGGTCATGTGGGAGAAGGGGGACCCCCTGGGTGCTGTCCTGCAGGTGACATGAGTTGTTATCCTGAGGTAGTGTAGGGATGTGCAGCTCTGGTGGGGTCCCATGAGGATTTCTAGAGCAGGAGTGAAGTCCTGAGGGAGTCCATGGGGTCCTGTGAGGGTTGTTGGGACAGGACTGGGACTCCAGAAGAGACCCTGGGGCAGGAACATGGTCTCAGGAAGGTCCTGAGGAGAGGATCAAGGTCCTTTAAGATCCTTTGAGGCAGGATCAGGACCCTCTGAGGGTCCTCTGAGCAGGTCCACGGTCCTATAGGTTGGGTCTGGAGGGTCCCTGGTAGTTCCTGGGGCAGGACCAGTGTCCTGAGTGGGTCCCTATAGGAAGATTAGGGTCCAGAGGGAATCACAAAACAAGAATTTGGGTCCCACAGGGGTCCCTGGGGCAGGACTGGGTTCCTGAGGAGGACCAGGGTCTTATGTTCTTGGGAACAGAAGTAAGGTCTTTAAGGTCCTTCAGGGCAGGATGAGAACGTGTTGGGGGTCCCGTGGGCAGGTTTGGAGTTCTGCATAGGACTCCCTGGAGCAGGACTGGGGTCCCATGTAAGTTCCTGGGATAGGGCCAGGACCTTAAGGGTGTCTCTGGTGCAGGACTGGGGTTCCATGTAGGTGCCTACTTTCTCTTGAAGATCCCAAGGGCAAGACAAGGACCCTACGGGTGTTCCTGTTGCAGAACTGGGGTCCCACAGAAAAGACCAGAACCTTAAGGGGGTTACTGGGGCAAGACTGGCGTCCCATGAGAGTCCCATGGGAAGGACCAGTACTTCAGGGGGGTCCCTAGGTCAGGGTCCGTGTGGGTCCCTCCTGTCACACCCAGGTTCCCACAAGCAGGACTCGTGGATCCCTGAGGTAGAGCCGGGGTGCCCTTGAGCAGGGAAGGATCCCTGCAGACATTTCAGTGGCCAGCTCCCCCTTTCCTCCTGGGAGTCTCGCTGGGACAAATGCACCCGTGGCACAGCTGGTGGCAAGTGAGGACCTGTGGCCATGCCCCACAGCTCCTCCAGCCCAACCCTGGCGCCGGGATGTGCCCCCAGTGGTGCCCCTCAAACAAGGTAGGATGCCAACACCCACTTGCTCTTTGTTCCCCCAGGGTCCCCCAGTGCAGGTGCTGCGACGCTCAGCAGCCGGCGTGCCCGTGCAGGTCTATGTGCCCGAGAACGGCGAGATTGTCACCCAAGTGTGAGTGCTCATGTCCTTACCCCGGGGTGGGGGCACATCCTGGCTGGCCCAGGGGCGGCAGGGACGTCTCGTGCCTCCCCACCCCGGCATGGGGACACAGGAGGGAGCCACAGTGGGGTGGCAGGGGCTGGCCCTCACCCTGTGTTCCCTCACTGGCACTGCGGTGCTGATAGGGACACTGTGACCCCAGTGCTTGTGGTGACCTTGGTGTCACCACGACCCTGAATTGAGGTTCTGGTCTGTAATAAAAGTGGTTTTTGGGATATGTCACTCTCAGGATGTGTCACCTCCATGTCCCCTCTGAGGTCCCCCATGCATGAGTCCCGTTGGTGTTGCCGGGATGGGACTCTGTGGATTTGGGGTCTGGCTGTGCTCGGGGTAGTAATGGGGTGATCCCAGTGGCAAGAGGGTGCCCCAGATCCAGCTGTGCAACCCTGGCACCCAGTGACCCAGGCTAGGAAAGGGACAAGGAGTAGAAGGGAAGGATGGAATGAAGGTGAAGGGTGCGGGGTTGGGGTGCAGGAGGGTGGGCAAGAAGGGTGCAGGGGAGGGGTGCAAGGATGGGTGAAGGGATAGGGTACAGGGGGAGGGAAATAAGGTGTTCTGGGAAAGGATGGGGTTGGAGAAAGGGTGCTGTGAACCAAAGTGATGGGGTGCAGGGAAGGGATGGGGTGCAGGGCAGGCAAATAAGGATTGCAGGGGTGGCATGAGGTGGGAGGGGAAATGACGGGGAGCAGGGGGTAGGGAAGGGATTTGATGTAGGGGATGGGGTGCCGGGAGTGGTGCAAGGACGAGCGAAGGGATGGGGTGCAAGAAGAGGAGAAATAAGAGTTGCCGGGGGATGCAGTGGTGTGGAGCCAGTGCCAGGGAAGACACTCCGGTCCCCGCATCCCCGCCCGGCCCTGCCAGTGCCGGCGGCGCCGCTCCTCCCGGTGGGGGCGGGCGGGGGCCGGTGGCTGCGGCGGGAGGCGGCGCCGGGGGGACGGGAGAGGGGGGGTCACCAGGCAGCAACCGAGCGCCGCCGGGCTGCGGCGTCACTGCGGGCCTGCGCCGGCCCCGCACCGGCACCGGACGGCACCGGGAGACACCGACAGAGGGAGCGGCCCCGCGGCACCGGCACCGGGCGGCACCAGGACCGGCCACGGGAGCGGACCCGGTCCCGGTGCCGCCGCGCAGCCGCCGCCCTTGTCCCGGGCAGCTCTGAGCGGGGACACCGGGTCCGGCCCCGGGATGGGGCCCGGCGGCCCCGGGAGCGGCTGGCCCCTGGCTGGGACCCTGCTGGTGGCCGTGGCCGCCTCGATGGGTAAGAGATATACGGGGACCGGGGAGGGCCGGTGGAACCGGTGCCACCCTGCGACTGGACACCGTGCCACCATCTGTGACACAGGGATCCCGCTGGGTGGGAGGGACTTAGTGCCACCAGCCGTGACTGTGAGTGGTGCCACACACAGCCCCTTTGACCGGGGGTTGCTTGCAACAAAGTGTCCCCCCGGGCACTGTGTCAACTCCCCCCAAACCCGCCTCCCATTTGCCGCTTTCGGGGTGACCCCGGGAACAGCAGGCAGGGAGCCGGTGGCTAACCGAGCCGGGATGCCCAGCCCCGAGGAATTTGGGGGCTTCCCATGTACGAACCCCGTGCCTCAGTTTCCCCACTTGTCCCTGAACTGCCGTCATCCCATTTTGGGGTGTGTGAATAATGCCATGTGAGATTCCCGCAAAGCCCATTTTTGTGGCTGCCCGCCCACTGCCCCAACGCCTCCAGCCATCCCCGGGCCTCGACCGGCGGCTATTTCTGGGAAGACAGGTGGCTTCGGACAGAAATAGAGTGGGAAGTGCCGCTGGAACACAGGGAAGGAGGGGAAGCTGGGGACATCTGGAGGAATCTGGAGGGGTCGGAGGGCTGGGTGGGATGGAGGGGCATCTGCAAGGGTGTAGGGCTGGATGGAACAGGGTATGGGGGTACATAGGGGCAGGGTTTGGAAGAAGTGGAGTGGGATGGAGCAGGATATGGGGGTACACAGGGGCAGATTGGAGCTGGCTTTTAAGGGATATGGGGCTGGATGGAGCAGAGCAGGGGTTTGGGGGTACATAGGGGCACAGTCTGGGTCCATGGGGCAGGACAGAGCAGGGTATAGGGGATGTCGGGCTGGGTATGAGAGACGGGGGACAGGAAGGAGCAGGGTATTTGGGGGTGTATAGGGGCACACTTTGGGGGTGCATGGGGCAGGATGGACCAGGGTACAAGGGGAATAGGACACAGGCTGTGTTCATGTGGGGGAGGAAGGGCATGGGGTGCTGCTGATGCCCCTGAGGGTGGTGGTGGCCAGGTGCTCCAAGGCCCCAGTGGTGGGTGGCTGTCCACAGTGGCCGGGGGCGAAGACTGCCTGTGGTACGTGGACAGAAACGGGTCATGGCACCCTGGCTTCGACTGTGAGTTCTTCACCTTCTGCTGCGGCACATGCCATCAGCGGTACTGCTGCCGAGACCCTCTGCGCCTGCTCACCGAGCGCCAGCAGCGCCACTGCCTTGCCTTCAGGTGCCACAGGGCTGGGGGCTCTCCTGGGCGGGCTGGGTGCTGGGACTGGGTGCTGGTGATAGGCAGTTGTACTGGGTGTTGGTCATTGTGTGCTCTGCACTGGGCACTGGTGCTGGACACTGGCATTGGGTACTGGGCACTGGTACTGGATGTTGAATGCAGGTGCTGTGCACTGGTTCTGAGCACTGGGGAGTGCTGCTGGGCACTGGGCAGTGCTACTGGGTTGCCAGGCTGTTGGCTCTGGGTGCTGGGCGCTAACACTGGGTGCTGGGCATTGAGTGCTGGGTACTGGGCACTGGTACTGGGTGCTGGATACTGGTACTGGGTTGTTGGTCTCTGGGCAGTGGTACTGGGCGTTGGTGCTTTGCAGTAGGTGCTGGGCACTCCTACTAGGTACTGTGCTCTTTGTACTGGTACGGGGTGCCAGGCCCTTGGCATTGGTACTGGGTGCTGGTGTTGGGTTCTGGGTGCTGGACACTGGTACTGGGCACTGCACACTGGGGGATGGATGCTGTGGATTGGTCACTGGTACTGGGTGTTGGCACTGGGTTCTGGATGCTGGTACTGGAAACTTACACTGGGTGCTGGGCACTGGCTACTGCTACTGGGTGCTGGTCACTGGGCAGTGAGCACTGGTACAGTGCATTGGCACTGGGCACTGCTAATGGGTGGGCAATGCTACTGGGTGCTGATAGCAGTGCTGGACAATGTCACTGGGCAGTGTCACTGGGTGCTGGGCACAGGGCAGTGGGCAGTACCAGTGGGTGCTGGCTGGGGGTGTGTGCCCCGGGTGCCCCCCAGACCCTGCTCCCCACGCACGGGGGTCCCACAGCCCCAAGACCATCGCGGGCATCGCCTCAGCCGTGGTGCTTTTCATCGCCATCGTCACCACCATCGTCTGCTGCTTCATGTGCTCCTGCTGCTACTTGTACCAGCGCCGGCAGCACTCCCGCACCCCCCTGCAAGGTGCGGGGCTGGGGGGCAGGGATGGGGGTGCAGGAGGACGAGGTGGAGGAGGGTCCTGTAGGAAAAGAAGGTGGAGTGGGGTTGAGGGGGCCCAGAGGATTTCAGGGGGAAGGGGTGTCTGGTGGGGGGCTGTAGGGATGGGGGATGCAGGGTGTGCAGGAGGAGAGGATCAAGAGGGTCCTGCAGGTAAGGAGGTGCAGGGTTAAGAGGACCTGGGGGAATGGGAGGATGCAGGAATGGGGGATGCATGGATGGGGGGGTGCAGGAGGAGGCTTGGTGCATGACGGTGCTCAAAGTACCCCAGTGGGGGGGGGGGATTGGGGAGCCTGGACAGTCGGCCTGTGGGAATTGGGGGGTGTGTGTGTGGACTATAGGGGTGGGAGGTGCAGGAGGGTCCTGTAGGTAGAGAGTGGAGGGGTTTGGGAAGAGGCAAGGAGGGGGGGCCTGGAGGAATGTAGGGGGGGATCGGAGTGTGGGGGTTGGGCAGCAGGGATGGGGGAGCTACAGGAGGATTCCAGAGGTACACGGTGGTGGGATTTTAAGAGGGCCTCAAGGAATGCAGGGAGGCCTGGGGATGGAAAGGGGGAAGTTGCCGGGATGGGGGTTTGCAGGATCCAGTAGGTACAAGGTGAAGGGGTCTGGGGGTGGGGCTAGAGATGTGCAGGGGTGTTGGGGTAAAAGGTGGAAGCTGAACGGATGAGAGATGAGAGGGAGCAAAAGAGTCCCTCTCATGGTGGTGGGGGGGGCAAAGAGAAAGGGAGCTGTTGGAATGAAGGGGGGGATTGGGAGCGTGGGGGAGTGGACTGCAGGGATGAAGGTGTAGGAGGAGGGGAAGGGTAGAGGGATGGGGGAGAAGGAGAGGCCCTGAGGCCAGTGTGGAGTGCAGGGAGGTCTGGTTGGTGGGACCTGAAGGGATGGGGGGGGAAAATTGGGCACTGCGGTGGGGGTGTGGATAACACCCCAGTGGCAACAAACCTGAGGGCCACCGCCACCCTTAGGCACCATCCCTGTCCCTGTGTTGGCGTGCCGCAGACCTCCCCAATCTCTCCTGCAGGCCCGGAAATTCCCCTGTCCAGCTACCACTCCGCAGCTCCCCCAGCTCCCTTCCCCATGGACCCCAAAGCTGGCCCTACACCTCCCCAGCCTGGCTTCACCCCCATGGCCATGTACCCCCCACCCGGCCCTGCCGCCCAGTACCCCATGTACCCCTCCGGCCCCCCTGTCTACAACCCCACAGGTGAGCACCGGGGGGGAATGGGGACCCTCCCTATTCCTCGGGGGGCCTGGTGGCCTGGTGACACCCCATCTGCTCCCCCCACAGCACCACCACCCTACGTCCCGGCACAGCCCAGCTACCCTGGAGCGTAAGTCCCCGCGGGGGCCCCCACACCCGCCGCCGGCCAGCGGGGCCAGGCTGGGGACCCCCCCTGGCGCTGGGGGGCTGCCTTAGCTGGCGCTGGGCAGGGCTCTTCCCAGCCATCCTAGTGTGATCTGGTGCCAGCAGAACAGGGTGGCCCCTTGTGCCGCACACTGGGCCCTTTGTGGGCGCCTACTCCCCCAGCTCTGGGTGCCAGTGGCCCCAAGCACCCGCGGAGGGGTTCCCGGGGGGGTCCTCCGAGGGCCGTGCACTGCTGTCTCCCTGCACACCTACCCCGGATTCAACGCCGGCTCTTCCCTCTGGGGTTGGCATTAAACCACGTCTTGTGCCCACAGCCTGGTGTCATCTCGGTGGCTCTAATGGGGAAAAAGAAAGGGCAATGCCCCCAACCCCTTCCCATGAACTGTAATATGGGGGAACATGAAATTCCTCTGTCCCTTCTGCTCCCGAGACTTCTCCATCCCAAAATTGTGTTGGGACGGGTAATTCCCACTAAATCAGCCGCTTGGATGAGCCAGCCTGGAGTGCTGCTGCCCACCCAGCCCCCCTCACTCAAAACAGGGGCATGAAACCACCCCTGGAATCTTTTGGGTGAGAAAACAGTAAATTCTCTCCCAGGATTGGGACTGTGGGCACATGAACAATTCCTCTATCCATGCCCCCTCCCCTGGACAGGAATAAGCAGGGGAGGGTGGGTGGTGTGTCACCCCAATAATTGTTCCTGGTGGGATTCATGCCTGCCAGCACTGCTGGCTAAATTTGGGACCAGAGTCCATCAGTCCAGGAGAAAAGCCAGGCAGAGCTGCCTGGAAGAACAAACCCCTATCCCATCTCCCAGCCCCCTGCATCATCCCCAAAAACCGTCTGAGGTACCTGGAGTGCGGGGAGCCGTGGGGGTGCAGCTCCGAGTTTTATTGAGGTGGGATGGACAGGAAAAGAAATAATAATAAAAATAATAATAAAAGCAGCGACGTTGGTTCTGGGGGGAGGGGTAGGGGTGTGTGTACACAGCCAGCTGCGTGGGAGGCTCAGGATTTGGGGACCCCCCGCTCCCGGAGGTAGAGGTCACGGATTTCGGCCAGGCTCCGACTGAGCACGCCCAGCGCCTGGGCGATGCCGCGCAGCACCGCCGTGGTCTCCCGACGGCTCTCGGCGTATTCCCGGCGGAACGCCCGCATCTCCTGCACCAGCCGCTCATTGGACTGCACGAGGCTGAGCTGGGGGCACTCGGGGGTCCCGTCCAGCCCCGCCGCCCCGGGGGGCCCCCCCTCTCCCGCGCCGCAGTGACTGAGCTGCTCGGCCTCCTGCTCCAATAGCAGGCTCGGGAAGTCGGAGCCCAGCGGCTCCTGCTGCCCGCCTAGGTCGCCGAGGGAGAGTTCGGAGGGTGCGGAGCGCGGGGGGCTCCGGCTCCAGCCCTCGCACAGCTCGTTGGGCGGGCAGATGCCGGTGCGGGGCAGCCGACAGTCTGAGCCGCGGCCGGGAATGCCGTCGGCAGCAGGGCCGTGGAAGGGCTCAGTCTTCACCTCCACAGGCTCCTCCTTCACCGGCTCCTCCTTGACACCTGTGGGACGGAGGGGAGCACAGGACAGCTGCAGGGATCTCTCGTGTCCCCAGTGCCCCACGGACCAAGTGAAACACCCTGTTGTCTCCATCCCTGTGCTCCCACATCCCCTCTCCTGCACCCAGTCCTGGTTCCATCTATACCTATCTCCATAGTCCTGTGTCCCTCATGCTGGTTCAACCCCATCCCCTGTCCCTCTCCTGTTCCCAGTACTCCCATACCCCTATCCTGAATGTGGTGTCCCCATGTGCCTGTATGGTTCTGGTACCCCCACATCCCTGTCCTAGTGCACACACATCCCTGTGCTGAATGTGGTGCCTCTATGTCCCTGTTTGGTCCTGGTACCAGCATGTCCCAGTTCTCACCCCACTAACCCCCATGTCCCTGTTCTGGTCCCAGTACTGGCATGTTCCTTGTCTCTGTCTTGGTCCTGCCCCATGTCACTGACCCAGTCCCACCACATCTTTGCCTGCTTCCCAACCCCTTCTTATCCCTGTCCAGGTCCCAGTACCCTGTGCCTTTTGTCCCTGTCCTAATCCCAGTCACCCATATCCTTGTCCTGATCCTGGTACCCTTCTGTCCTGGAATAGGTATCCCTGTTATTCTCCCTGTCTCCAATGTCCCTGTCCTGGTCTTCCCACATCCCTGTCACCTGTCCCAATATTCCATGTTCATACCCCTTTGCCCTGACTCTATGTTCCCTCTGTGTCCCTGCCCCACTGTTCCTGCCCCAGTCCCTCCATGCACCTGTAGTGGTCCCAGTGTCTTGGTCCTGGTTTTTCCCACGTCTTGGTCCCAGTCCTCACATGCCTGCCCTGTTTGCCTGGATCTGTGTCCCAGTCCTTCCATGTATCTCCCCAGGCCCAGTGATGTCTTAGGATGCTGTCATATCCCTCATGTCCCTGTCCCAGTCCTCCATGTCCCTGCCATTGTGCCCTGTATCCATGTCCCTGTCCCCCATGGCATGGTCCCAGTGTCCCTGTCCTGGCCTTAATCTCCTGTGTTCCTGTCCTGGTCTCTCTACACACCTGTCCTGCTCCCAGTTTCTTGCTCCTCATCCCCTGCTCTTGGTTCTGGTCTTCTGTGTCCCTGTCCCAGAACCATGTTTCTGTCTTGGTCCCCTGTGTCCTGGTTACTCCATGTCCCTGTACTGGTCCAAGTGTCTCTGTGTCCCTGTCCCAGTTCCTCATGTCCCTGTACTGATGCCCTGTATCCTGGTTCTCCAGGTACTGATCCAGGTCCCCTGAGTCCCCATCCCCATCTCTATGCACCTGCCCCTGTGTTCTGGTCTGGCTGTGTCCCTTTCCTGGTCCTGCACACCCTGGTCCTGGTCTCCTGTGTCCCTGCATGCACCTGTCCTGGTCCCAGTGACCTGCTTCAGTCTCAGTTCTCTTGCATCCAAGTCCCAGTCTGTGTCCTGGACCCCCACATCTTGGTCACAGTATCTCCATGCCACTACTGTGGTCTCCTGTATCCTGATCCCCTCACTTCCTGGTCCCCTTGTGTCCCTGTTCCTCCCAACCTCTCCCAGTCCCAGTGGCCCTGTGTCTGTGTCCTGGTTTCCCATGTCCATGTCCTGGTCCCGCATGTGCTGCTCCTGGTCCTTGTCTCTCTTGAGACAGGGTTAGATGGGGTACTGGGGAGAAATTCCTCCATGCGTATGTCCTGGTCCCAGCGTCCCCATGTACCTGTTACTTGTCCCTACTTCCTAAACTCATTTCTCGATGTCCCATTCCACCTCATCCGCGGCCCCTATTTCATCCCCCATGCCCATCCCAGTCACCCAGCAAGTCCCTGCCCCGGTCTCCCATGTCTGTGTCCTGGTTCTTCATGTCCCTGTCCCACCATACACCTGTACCGGTCCCAGTGCCAGGGTCTGTGTGCCGCTCCCCCTGAAACCTGGTCCCAGCATCCCCTGTCCTAGTCCCGGTTCCGCACGTCCGAGTCCCGGTCCTCCATGTACGTCTCTCCACTCTTCCGTGCCAGCCCCAGCACTCCCGTGTCCCCGCCCCGTCCCCCTGCCGCTGCCCGCACATTCACCGTGCTGTGCCGAGCTCTCGGCGCTGCGCATCGGAGGGTCGGATCCGGCGGCGCCGCGAGGACCCCAGACGGGGGCGGGGGCGGGCCCCGGGCCAGGCTCGGCCGCGCCGTTCCCGTTGCTCCCGTTATTCCCGGTGTTCCCGTTCCTGGCGGCGGCCCTCCCGGCCGGACCCTGCCGCTCCAGCCGGTGCCGGCTGATCTTGTCCCCGGCGCGGCGGCGTAGCCCCCGCCAGCGGTTCTTCACCTCGCCGATGTCGCGCTGGTGGCGGCCGGCGGCGTTCACCTTGTGCGTGATCCGCCACCAGATCTTCTGCTTCTCGTACGCGTTCACGGTACCGGCGGCGGCGCCGAACAGCAGCGGCTCGTACCGAAGCACTTCGCTCATCAGCACCTCCAGCTCCTGCAGCGTGAAGTTCGGTTTCCGCTTCAGCAGCCCCCGCCGCGCCCCGCCGCCGCCCGCCGCCGCCATGCTCCCCGCCGCCTCCGCCGCCTCATGCCGCCGCCCCGCCGTCCATCGCCGCCGCCGTGTGCCCTGCGCCGGTTCCCCGGTACCGAGCGGGGGGAGCGGAGCCGGACACCCCCAACAGCCCCCGTCGGGCGCTGCCGCTACCGGATCCGGGACGGACCGGACGGGGCCGGGGCTGCACCGTGCCCCCTGCCGGCCCCGGCGCGCGCCGCTCCGCCCCCGGTTCGTTAACGGCGGCCCCGGTGCGTTAACGGCGCCCCCTGCCGGCCCCGCCGCGCACAGCAGCGCCTCCGCTTCGTTAACGGCGCCCCCTGCCGGGTCCCCCTCCCTCCGCCCCGGGAGCTGTAGTGCCCCGGTCCGCCCCGGCCACCCGTGGTTTTAGGTGACACCGTCGGTGTTCGGGTGATGCCCCTGGTGCTCTCACCGCGGGGCCGGCCGGATGCTCGGTGTGGGATGTCCCAATGGCCCCGCGTTGCCCGCGTTAGCAGGGGCCGCCCAAGGGGCAGGAGTGCGGGGGCAAGGGGCATCAGGACCCCGTGGTACGGATACTGCTCCTCCCGCTGCGGTCACGGCTCTGCGCGGCTGCAGAAATGCTCCCCAGAACAGCGTTTCACCTGTGCCGAGAGCCGCCTCGCAGCCACGCACGTGGGTGTCCCGGAACAGGGCGAGCCTCCCAGGGGACGCCCGTGTGCTGCTGCATCCCCAAAACGGCCCTGGCCCCGTGGCGTTAGGGGGGAGAGCCGTTCTGGGTGACCCCGGGGGTTTGGGGTGCTCAGTTTTGGGGTCACCTCGGAGTTTTAGTGTGACCCTGAGGTACCCAGCTCCAGATTACCTTGGAATTCGGGGTGACCCTGAGGCAGCCCCAGGATTCCCAGTTCTGAGTGCACTCAATGGGTTTTAGATGATTGTGGGGTGGTGCTGGGATGTCCAATTCTTCATGACTCCAGAGTTTTGGGGAGTCTGCATCGCTCTGGGTGCCTGGTTGTCTGTGTCCAGTAGCAGCAGGGTGCCCCATTTGGGGGGGGTTTTGCTGTCCCATTTGGGGGGTCCTGGGTGCCCCATTTGCAGGGGTTCTGGGTGGGTGACCAGAGACACCCAGGCTGGGTTGTCCAGGTTGTCCCAGGGTGCCCAGGGTGGGCTATGGGTGTGGGAGGGGGAAGAGTTGCCCCTGGCTGAGGTTGCTGAGTCCATTCCCAGACACCCCCTGCGCCTCAGTTTGGGGTCTGGGGGAGTGGACCTGTCCAGAGGCACGGGAAGCATTGGGTGCGCTTTATTGCTGATGCAGTGGCCGCAGTCATACAAATCGTGATCAAGGTGTCACGACAGGAAGGATGGGGGGTGGGGGAGGATGGGCATCATATGACCCCAAAACCCACTGCCCGCTTGAGCTGGTGCTTTCCCTACTCTCTCTGGGGCAGATTTGGTTTCCATGCTCTGAGGGTTCTGGGGGTCCCTCTGCAGTGTTGTGGGTGCGTACAAGATGCCCCAAGCTCCTGGCCCCAGCCTGGCTCCCTGTGTCCCACCACTTCCATGCCCCCTCTCTCCCTGGCTGCTCCCTTCTCCCACCCTCCCATTCCTCTTGACGTCAAGCCTGAACCCCCGACTCTGCAGCCACTGCTGTGCCTGAATCCCAGAACTCTGCTGGCCACCCAGAAACCTTGTGGTGATGTGATGATGGCCTGGGTGTCCCCTGCTCCTCCCCAAGGCTGGGGGTACTCTTGCTCACCCCAGGCTGGACCCTGGATAGAGTGGGGTGCCAAACCCCTTTGTTGTGCTCTGATGGGGGATTTCCATAAGGATCAGCTCTGCAGACCCCTGGTCTATTCTTGGCATCTCTGGTGGGGCACAGTGCTGGTAGAAGAGTGAGCTTGAAGGCTTCACAACCATCAAAAAATAAATACAACCTCCTCCATCATGTCCTGCTGGGCCCGGCCCATCCTCCGTGTCCCAGAGAGATCCCTGCTCCTTAGCGTCGGTCACTGCAGGTTCCAAAGGGCTTGTCACGAGAAAGGTGAGTGTCTGGGGGTCTGCCATGGGCTGCAGGGGAAAAATCCTCCCGCACCCTACTGCAGCAGCTTCGGCAACTCCACCTGCAGGGAAGCACACCCCATTACTGGGCGAGCAATGGGAAGGGGTGCAGGAATGCCACTGACATGGTGTAGGGACATCCATGGCAGGGTTAGATGGGCTACTGGGGAGAAATTCCTCCCTGTGAAGGTGGGGAGGTCCTCACATAGATTGCCCAGAGAAGCTGGGGCTGACCCATCCCTGAAAGTGTTCAAGGCCAGGCTGGATGGAGTTTGGAGCAACCTGGGCTAGTGGAAGGTGTCCCCTGGCCATGACAGGAAAGAGATGATCTCTAAGGTCTCTTCCAACCCAAACCATTCAATGACCTCATTCTCTTGGCTGGGCTGGCTGTCCCCACACTCCAGCCCATGGACAGCCCAGCAGGGACACAAACCACCTGGAGTGTGTGAGAGGTTTCAAGGCTCCATGCTGGGACCAGCATTAGGCCCTTTTATTCCAGCAGTTATTACTGCATGGGGTACATACTTGACAATGTGCTGCCCAAGGGTGAATTTATGGGCCTCCTGTATTAGGAGGGCAGTTGCTGCCACAGCTTTCAAGCACCCAGGCCACCCTTGGCTAACAGTTTAGCTGTTTTGAGAAGTAGGCCACACCTCTCTGTTGGTCCCCAAGTGCTGTGTCAGTACCCTCAGAGCAACATTCAGTCACTCTTTATATGTAAAGAGTTCAAAAGGATTAGTCAAGTCCAGACTGGGGCTGACATCAACAAATGTTTCAGTTGTTAAAATGCAGATGAAGCCTCTCCAGCCATCCTGGGCCACCTTCTACCCAGGGGCATGGGCTCAGCCACAACAACAAGATATCAAGAGCCCAGTGAGTTATAACTTAGGGATGGGTTTTTCCTGGTGTCCCAGCCCTGGATCCTGGTGGATCTGCCTAACACAGGAGCCAAGGGATAGATCTGCACCTGTCATGCTCTCTGCCGAGAGATGGACCTGCTGACCCCATCTGCTCTGCAGGATGGTATTAAAGGATGGATCTTCCTTCCCTATGTGCTTGGCAAAGGGATGGATCTGCCCCTGTGCAGCAGTTGGACACAACCCCACTCCTGAGAAGGACACTGCCAGAGTGACAGTGGCTATGACCTCAGCCCCCAGCCCCACCTTGTGCATGGGCCCCACCTGGCCCTGCACTTGCCTTCTTGAGCTGTTTGAGGTTGCTGGAGCGAATAGCTGCCAGGAGTTGGTCTCGAGAGTTCTTCTCCTGGACTGGCAGCGCCCGATCTCCTAACTTCCTCTGTGTTGCTGGTGAGAGTGAGTTCTTCAGGTTCTCGTTGATCGTCAGTGGTGGGGCAAGTGGAGGAGGAGGTGGGGGTGGTATGGTGGGTGCCCCTCCTTTCTTGGGAGAGCTTTTGGGGGAAGCCTTGGGGGATGGTTGTGGGGATGCTTTGGGGGACCCCTTCGGCAGTGCTCCAGGCTTGGGCACCTCCAGGAGGTCTTTCTTCTCCCCCTGTTCCTGTGCCCGTTTCTGTTCCTGAAGGCGTTTCTGCCTCTGCCTGTCCATGTTTCGGCTCAGCAGGTTGGTGACAGTCATACGTGGCCCAGCCAGCTCGAAGTGGTAGCCCAGCTTCAGGAGCGTGGTGTTCTCTTTCAGGAGTTTGGCAATCTCCATCTCTGTTTTTCCCCCACAGATGTGCCGCTGGTTGTGGAAACGTAGCTCCGTCAGTGTGTTGTTCTGCAACAGTGCCCGGAAAATGGCCAGGATACCCTTGCCTGTGATGTGGTTGGAGTCCAAGTTGATGCTTGTCAGCACCTTGTTGGACTTGAGCATTATGGCAATGGCAAAGGCCACGTGGTCATCAGCACGGGTGTTAGCCAGGGCAAACACCTTGACCACAGTGTTGAACTCCAGGGCCTCGGTGAAGCGCACCAGGGTCTCGTTGTTGATGCAGTCAGAGTTGTTCACGTTGACCTCGGTCACCTCAGCATCGTTGTTCTTCACCTTCTCGATGAGCTCGTCAAAGATGCTGGAGGCTTCATCGTCCTTGGCTTGATCTGCAGAGCTGCTGGAGGAAGACTTGGAAGGGCTGCTCCCGGCTGCTGCCTTGGCCTCCTGTTTCTCCTCCATCTTCTCTGCCTTTTCTGTTTCTGTCTGGGATTTATCATTCTCATCTGCCCTAGATTTTTTCACAGCTGAAGCCTTTTCCTCCTCTTTTTTATCATTTTCTTTCTTACCTTCCCCTCTTGTGTCTTTTTCTTCCTGTTTCTCTGACTCTGAACTCTTCTCCTCTTTTTTGTCCTTCTCTGTGTCCTTTGATGCTGAATCCTTTTCTTCTTGCTTTTTTTCCTCCTCTGTCTCTTCCTTTGCTACTGAGACCTTCTCTTTTTCCTTTTTATCCTTCCCTGCATCCTCCTTTTTAAAAGATGAGCTGTTCTCTTCTTCCTTTTTATCCTCCCCTGCATCTTTCTTCAACTCTGAGCTCTTCTCTTCCCCCTTTTTGTTCTTCCCTGTGTCCTTCCTCAACGCTGAACCCTTCTCTTCCTCCTTCTTGTCCTTCCCCATCAGCTTTTTCTCCATGGCCTTGACTTTATCATTCATAGCTTTGTTCTCTTTGCTCTTGGTCTCAGTCTCAGCTTTACCTTTCAGGTCTGTTTTCTGAACACCTTCTTCCTTTTTAGAGTCTTTCCCCACTTTACTATCTTGTTTCTGGGCCAGTTCATTGGAAGGAGATTCTTTTCCTTTTTCTTCTTGATTTTTGTCTCCCTTATTCTTGCTCAATCTGCTTTCCTAGTGGGAGAAAAACAACTGGGAATTACAGAAACAGGTGCCTCTGACCTACAGACTTGCCACCCCTGTCTCACTGTCACTGACCTCTGTCACATGGGAACATCCTGCAGCCGGTGGCTGGCCTTTGAAGAGGAATATTTGGCCCAGCCAAGGTCCCAGCATCTGAGTTCCTTGAATGCAGGCAGAGCCTGCAGGACCCAGGTGTGATGAGATCCTGCTGCAGCTCTCTAAGGCAGCTCTGCTCTCCTTCTACTTCCAGCCCCTCCTCCCAAAGGGCTCTGGAGATTTGCAGGATACCCTCCCTCACAGGCCATAAAAGAACAAGCTGTAGGAGGCACCTTCTCTCATACCCCCTCTAAGTTATAATATTTTAAATCATTTTTCTAACTAGGGATCGAGGTAGTGCCTGTCTCCCTGTGAGCCCCAGGTGCTTTCCCACCTTTCCTAAATGATTTCCAGCTGGATGCTTGGTGGCTTTTCACAGCCTGTAGCCCAACACTCTCCACACTGTCCTGGATGTGTGTGCAAGCAGGGGAGAGCCCATAGCGGTGTCCCCAGTGACACTGCTGACCCAGCAGTCACTCCAACCGTGGGTTCTGCAAAACCATTCTGCTTTCAACAGCAGTTTGCACTTTTGAGCAGAAAACCAAGGAAATGGGAACATGTAATTTATAGCTTTCTAATGCATGAGGTTCTCCCAGCACATCTGCTCCCAGTGTCCAAAGACATCATAAGAGGGAAGGGCTTGGAGAGTCTGGGGGAAGGTCAGAAGGAAGTTTTGGTCGTTTTTACAAGCACGTGACCCTTGCCCTTGGTGCAGCCTGTCCTGGGCATTGCTGCTGGCCATAGCCAACTCCAGCAGCTTGGGGACACAGCCAATGCCTCATTGCAGCCTTCAAGCAAGGCTGAGGGGCTGGGAGGGGTCTCCATCAGCATTAGTACAACCTTTGATATAGTAGTTCCCATCCTTCTCTCTGGCAGTTGCCAGAGGGCAGAGTTAGGAGGGATACTGGAAAGAAATTTTCCCTGTGAGGGTGGTGAGACCCTGGCTCAGGTTGCTCAGAGAAGCTGTGGCTGCCCCATCCCTGGAAGTGTCCAAGGCCAAGTTGGACAGGGCTTGGATTAGCCTGGGACAGTGGAAGGTCCCCCATGGCAGGGGATTAACTTTAAGGTTCCTTCCAACCCAAAGTAGTCTGGGACTCCATGACATGAAACACATCCATTCCCAAGGCAGAGGAACCAATGCTTCAGGTGGCTGAAGGGAGATGAACTTGACACTGGGACCAAGTTTGCTGCACAGAGGATGGTACTACCATAAATTTCACATCAAAGTTTGGCAATTTAAATGCCCTTCTCCCTCCTCCACAGCTAGGGAACACACAGGTCCTCAGCACTGGCCTGGCTCATCATCTTTGCTGGGTGGATTTTAGGACTCAGGGGAAAGGAGGAAGGAAGATGCCTCTGGGAGATGCAGCTGTGATGCCTTTACAATCTCCCTGGATCCTCTCATGATCAGGACAGCACTGTGGAACCCCCAGATCTGAATCCTGGCACCACAGGAGTCAGGCTGGTCTCCTCCTCTTCATCGTGGGGCTCCACAGTGTCCATGCTGGGGCAGCATAAGGCTGAGCTTTCCCCATATGCAGTACTGCCAGCCCTCAGGGACAGATTTTTGTGGAAAGAACTGGCTGTGCATGGGCAGCCCTGGGGACTGTTTGTACCTGGTGTATAAACAGATGCCATCGAGGACGAGAGAGCTGTTTATTTAGTTAAGCGATTTCTTGGCTCCCTGGCACAAGGCTGAACAGGGACAGGAAGGCTCATGCCAGACCCCTACAGAGCCTGGCCTGGTGTCCACACTGCCCCACTGCTGCCACCCCAGGGACCAGCGATGGGGCTCCCATGCACCCCATGCAGTCCTGGGTGCTGCAGGGAGCAGGTGATGCCACCTCCTCTGGCACTGAGCCAGGGGTCCTTCTCACCAAGCTGTGGTCTATTTCCAGCACCAGAATGGTGCTGAGCACAAATGCTCTGTGACATCCCGAAGCACCTCGGTGGAGGAAGAGCCCTGGCAGGAGGACTGTGGGATGAGGATACTGGTGTTCCCCTGCTGGCACCCAGCAGGGCCTTTCCAAGGTGTTTGGGAGTGCCCAGGTTGCAGGTTCCTCTGAGAAGGGACATTTATCCTCCTCAGGGCTCTGTGACTCTTTGGTGACCCCAGGCTGAGCACCCATCAAGTCAGAGCCAGCAGCCTCATCTCCATGCCAACTGCTCCAAAAATCTTTCTCCTTCCCAGCCCATGCTCACCTAGCCTAACACTGGTGAGCTCTGAGTCTCCCTTGAGCACCGTGGGCACATCCAAGACAAAGAAGAGCAAAGGCTTTGGCCAGGGATGAACAGAACTTGGAGAAAGGGAGAAAAACCCTGGTAAGAATGACCAGCAACATCTCCCATGCTTGGAGAAGGTGATGGTTTACTCCAAGCAAATTAAACTAGAGGAAAATTAAATCCATGGAAAATCCCTACTTGGGAAAGCTGCTGCAGCACATGCTGGGTGTGTCCTATTATGTGGTTAAAGCTTCCATCCATGGATGTGTGGCCATGTGTCCACATGCTGTGGTTTGGGGGAGAGGAGATCTGGAGCCAGAGAATGGGATGTGGGAAAAAAGGTGGGGGAAAAGGAATCAGGGGAAAGAGAGCTGGGAGAAGTCAGGAAAAAGAAGCTGGGGGGAAGAGGAGCCAGCTGTGGCCCCAGGCATGGGAACAAGGGAATGCAACAGATATGGAGTGACCATCACGGGTGTTTCTGCCACTTGTGGGATCATTTGCTTAGAGCAAATTTGGGATGCAACAGAAGGATCCCATGTAAGATCTGCAGGTTACTGGAAGAAGTGCGGGATGGTCGCAGGGGACAAGAGGGGTTCAAGCTGCTTCATCTCCTGTGGAGATGCCTTGGGAGAGCCCTTGGCACACACCCAGCTCCAGTGGCAGCAGAGGGACAGGAATAAGCAGGAAAAAAGTTCAGGCAAGAAACCAGATCTGTGTTTCTAAAACTAAGGGTCATATCTCCATCCCTTGCTGGAGCCTGCGGTCATTTCCAAAGCAGGTCTGCTCCGGGCCCTGCCTGAGGCCACGTGTGTGCCCAAGAGGGAACATGTCCTTGTCTCCTCCTGCCTTTCTACCATCTCAGGGCTCTCGGTGTGTCCCACTGGCCCAGCCCATGCTGCAGCAGCCAGCCTCAGGTGCCACCAGCCCACCACTGGTGATAATTCCAAAGTCCTTACCTTCAGGCTGGAAGTGCAACTGGAAGTGGAGCTTGGTGGCAGAGCTGTGTTTCAGGGGTGGAGAAGCAGAGTGAGAAAAGCACCTTTCCCCTGCTCTGGAGCCCCTGGCTGCCCCCGTGGCCACCAGCACAGCTTCTCCTGCAGCTCAGGGCCAGCTGTCCCCTCTTCATGGCTATCCCGAGTCCTGCCTGCTTGCTCACTTCTCTCTGCCCACTGGCATATTTACCTTGGATACCTGGAAACCAGTGCTGCTGCACCCCCTATGTACCATTCCCTCTGCCACAAGCACATTTATTAGGGGAATATTTTTACACAGCGTGTCAGACCTTTAAAAATAAGCCTAATGAAAACAGCCTGGTAGTCGGTTGATTAATCACCAGTGTTTTGATGAACTGAAATGCCTTCCCGTTTCCTCTAAATAGACTAAAATGAGCATTGCCATGGCTTGTTAGCATTTGTAACCCTCAAACCCACTCAGATGTTGCCTTAAAAGGCAAAGGAGACTGGGAACTTCTTGCCTGGAATCCAAGCACTTGCTCCAGCACTGAGCAAGGGATGGGGCTGGGGATAGAGCTGGGGATGGGGAGAGTGAATCCGGAGGTGGAGTGAGGGTCTCACTTCCCACCCCAAAAGTCCCATAGCTCATTTTGGGGTGGAAAATGGCTGGTTTAATGGTAGTTATTGATCTGGCTGTTTGTTTAGCAGGTGGAATGTAGGCACAGTCACACTGCTGTGCCCAGAGCAGATTTCAAAGCAAGAGGAGAGGAGAGGAGAGGAGAGGAGAGGAGAGGAGAGGTGTTACCCAGGGATTCACAAATCCTGTATCCAAGATGAGGGAAGGGGCACTTGGTGGCTCAGTAGCTGCTGGTACATCAATCCCTGGCAGAGGAGACATATGGAAATGCATTTGCCAAAGTTTAGTCTTTGTAAGGGGCCAGCTTTCCCCAGCCTGCAGTTATTTTCAGAGGTATGTCCTGGGAAGAGTCCCTCATGGTCTCACCATGGTAGGATGTGCTTGGCTCAGGCAAAGAACAAGATGTGAGGATGGAGCCTTGGGAGCATGAGCAGTTCCATGCTGGCTCCAGGGAGGAGCACCCCACTGAGGTTTAAGGAGGGCTCGGCTGGGAAGTCAGAAGAACCCCAAGATCAGAAGGGGATGGAGCTTCTGGAGTGAGTCCAGAGGAGGCCAAGAGATGCTCTCAGGGCTGTAGCCCCTCTTATCTGGAGACAGACTGGGAGAGCTGGGGGTGTCCAGCCTGGAGAAAAGAAGGTTTCAAGGAGACCTTAGAGCCCCTTCCAGTGCCTAAAGCAGCTCCAGGAGAGCTGGAGAGGGACTTGGGACAAGGGCCTGGAGAAACAGACTAGGAGCAATGGTTTCTCACTGCTGGAGGGCAGGGATAGGTGGGATACTGGGAAGGAATTCCTCCCTGTGAGGGTGGTGAGGTCCTGGTCCAGGTTGCCCAGAGAAGCTGGGGCTGTCCCATCCCTGGAAGAGCCCAAGGCCAGGTCGGATGGGACTTGGAGCAACCTGGGACAGTGGAAGGTGTCCCATGGCAGAGCTGGAATGGGATGAACTTTAAGGTCCCTTCCCACCCAGACCATTCCATGATTCAAGAATTCACAGGTTCCTCTGTGCGGGTGACTGCTGGGGACATGAGTCATGCTGGTCCTCATGAGGAAAGGGGCAAGTCAGCAAAAGATCTCAGACCAAACCTGCACTTGCAGCTCCTGTGAAAGTGGCTCCAGGAACAGTGAACTCAGCCTGCAGCCATGGCACTGGCTGGGTCTCTAATGTCACCAGCAGCTCTAGGGGCCTCTGGAAGCTGAGGGTGAGACACCATCCTGTGATGATATGAGAACCTCAGGAGCACGACAGGGGAAGCTTGAGCCAGGATCAGGTCCATCCCAATCATCTGTACTGCTGGAAAATCTAGGGTCAGCTCCAAGGTGGCTGATTGTGGTTTCTGCACACGCACTGGAGCCCACCACGACCCTCCTCTGGGGACCCACTGCCTCCCTCCTTCCCAGCAGCTCCCCAGCCAGGGCCATGCTGGCTGTCTGGCATGTGGATTTGCCCACCAACAAAGACTGTCCCACCAGAACCAAGCTCCTTGCAAAGCAACTGCAACCCCTCCAGAGCTGCAGACTTGGGAATAGTGCCCAGGCCAAGGGGTTGTTCCTCTCTCCCAGCCTCTGCTGGGATAATAAATTCCTCCTGCAGCCCATGAGACATTTTCCAGATCATCTCTTGGCATGGCATAGCTTAGACAACACCAGCACAATTACATTGGTCCCACATAAATCCTGAGTGGCTTTTGGTGGTGGAAAAATGGGGAAGTGGGGAAGCCCAGGGATGAGGTGAGACCTCTGAGACACGGACAGACAATTCACCAAAATCTCTTGGTCAGCTGTGGGAGTCCCAGACCAGACTGGTGAGGGAAGGAAACTGGGTTGAGTTACTTGAATGAGCAGGTTTAGGTATAATTATGATCCATGACTAACAAGCCAATCTTCTTTCACTGCCTGGGGGGGTTTCAGTCTGTCCTACAGACCTTTATAGGGCTGCTGCCAAGGCCTATAAAGCCTTCAAAGCTACCACAAGACTCTAGGATTGAATCCACAGCTCTAACTTTGGACATCACTCTCTGGAGACACCTGCCTACCTGCCAGACTCTGAGGACTGCTATGTTCCCTCTGTCCCACCCACCTATCCCAAATCCTAGCCAGAGCCCATGAGCGAGGCACCAGCATCCCTCCACCCCTCAGTGTGACCCTGGGGCTCAGGAGGCTGAGCATGAGCCTCAGCTCTCTTACGAGCCCCGTGAGAGCTCCCCAGGGACAGGGATGTCCTCCGAGACTGTCCCACTGCATGGAGAAGCCATCGAGGTGGGTGAGGGCATAAGCAGGATAGTTGCAGGTTGTTTGATGTTCCTGGTATTTGGGTACCTGCTCCTGGAGAGGATTGCTAGAGTCAAACCAAAGCACAACAAGCTGCCCAAGCCATTTTCCTCCATTCCTCAGCCAGTTTTGAGTAGCCTAGGGACAACTCAGAGCCAAGGACATTCCCAGAAAGAATGCTGTGTCCTTGGCTGAGTCCTCAGAGCTGCTGAACCTGGATTGCCAGCAACCTGCAAAGGAAGCAGGATTGTGAGGCTTCTGCTGACTCTGCGACACCCTGGACAACCCTCCTGCTCCTCAGCACAGAGCAAATACCATGGAAAGCTTTGTGGGAGACCCTGTTCACATCCCCGAGGCTCCTTGAGAGGATCAGGCAGCCAAGAATTTCTCTTGGCACATTTGGACTCTTTTGGCAGGAAGGAAGGTTGAAAGGACCTCAGCTTTCAGCACTGGGACACACATGACCCCTGGCCATGCTCTGTGTGCTAAAGCCCAGAGAGATGTAAGCAACTCCCTGCCCTGTTCTGCCTGTCATTTTAACAAGGAACTCAGCTTTTCCCCTTCCCTTATGCCCAGACCTCTCTGATCCCAAATATCACTGTGTCTTTGCATGTCTCAGGGCAATGTTTTAAAAAGTCCCCTTTCTGAGATGCAGAGCTGTTCTCCAGAGACTGGGCAGCTTCTGGCCCTGATTTTGCCTTTTTTTTTTTTTTTTCCTTTTTCCTGAATTAAGGCGATAAATGTTCTAACTTGGTTTCCTTTAAGAGAAGAGCTCCAGCCCTTCCATGGAAACGCAGCCATTTTCCAGAAAGCTGTAAAGCCACTCAATACTATGCAAATGGAAACCTTTTATCATTTAACAAAATCAGGTTTTAGAAGTCCAGGTTTTTCTCTTCTATTTGCCATATTCCCAGCCCTTCTCCTGGCACTGCCATGGCTGAGCTGGATATTCCCAAGATGAGACCATCTCCCTGGTTGTCTCTTCATCAGGGATTGAAAAGGGCAGGGAATACCAGCAATTAATACTACAAACATCTCTAGGCTGGATTTCTGCCCAGTGCACTTTGTAGGAAGCCCACAAAAAGCATTAATTGGATTTTTAGGAACAGGAGAATTGCAATTCAGCCCTAGCAAGTCTTAATCCTATCTCCATCCTCCATGTCATAAGTGCTGGATGGCCAAGGAGCAGGACACTGCTCCCAGCCTTGGCAACACATGGGCACATCTCCAGGCCCCTTGCTGGTGCAGGTATCCAATGGATCCCATCCAGCAGCCCATGGAACCGTCACAGATACCCCTTGGCAGTGGGCACCTGGTGCTGGAAGATGATCCTAGGTCCTTGAAGCAAGTGAGATGAGCCAAGCTCCAGGTGCCTACCTGGAAAATCAGACCAGTTTTGCTGGTCATTCCCTTAAATAGTTTGTGGGAAACAGGAGCACCAGCTCCTCAGGCTCTGGCACCACATGGGAGCTGCCTCCCAGGACAGAGCACTTAGCAGGCATACAGCCAGGCATGCCAGGGGTCACCATCTCTGGTTCTTGGGAACTGGAGAATTCCCTGCAAGGAAGAAAATGGCAAACCACTCTCCTTGGCAGAGGCTGCCATGGCTGTGCAGGTGCTCATTCCTGTGCTGGGTATGTCCAACATATGCCATGGTGCCCCTGTCAGGAGGAGGGACCCCTTGGAGCCCTCAGCAGCATGCAGCAAAAATCCTGACCCAAATACTATGCACAAGCCCTGGGCTTGCCAACACATGGTCAAGGGACTGCACAGGACACCTCTATCACCTGGGCTGGTGCCTCTCCAGTTGTGTTTCAGGAAATCACAGAATAATGGAATCACTATGGTTGGAAAAGCCCTCTAAGTTCATCAAGTCCAACCATTCCCCCAGCACTGTTATGTTCACCACTAACCCATGTCCACAACAGCCACATCCACATCCACACAGCTCTTAAATCCCTTCAGGGATGGTGATTCCACCTCTGCCCTGGACAGCCTATGCCAGTGCTTTACAATCCTTTCCATGGAGGAAATTTTTCCCAGTTTCCAACCTGAACCTTCCCTGGCACACCTTGAGGCCTTTTCCTCTCCTCCTGTCCCTTGTTCCCTGGGAGCAGAGCCTGACTCCCACATGGCTGCAGCCTCCTGTCAGGAGTTGTGCAGAGCCAGAAGATCCCCCCTGAGCCTCCTTTTCTCCTGGCTGAGCCCCACCCCAGCTCCTTCAGCCACTCCTGGGGCTCCAGACTCTTCCTCAGCTCTGTTTCCTTTTCTGGTCATGCTCCAGCCCCTCAATGACTTTCTTGTCCTGAGCAGCCCAAAACTGTTACCGGGATTGAAGGTGTGACACCAGTAGTGCCAGCACAGGGGATGGGTACTGCCCTGGTCCTGCTGCCACACCGTGGCTGGGACAGGCTCTAATTGTTTCCACAGCTCAAATTCCTTTCTGTTTTCATCCCTGTTTGCTCCACATTCTGGGCAGAGAAAAGGACAGAGCAGGACCCTTGACCTTCCACAGTGTGTCTGTCCCCTGCCATCCTACCAGCCACACCTTGACTTCAAAACATATGCCCTGACACTGAGATCCTCTTGCTCCATCCTGCCACGATTCCCACACAGCAAAGGGTGGGATGGAGCAATGTGACCGGTTAATCCCAGCGTCCTGCTGGAAGCTGAGTCACTGAGATGGTTTTAGCACACAAGTGATGTCATAGCGCTGCGAAAGAGAGGGACACATAACGGACCCAGCTCTTCTCCTCCTCCATGTCTATTTATCAGCTCAACATAAACACATATTAAACCTCCTGAGCAGCTCAGCCCATATAAGCTAAACACTCCAAACATTTCCATGAATTTATCTGCATCCCTGTTGCACTTTATGTAAATATGGAACTCAGATTTTTACTAGTTTTTCCCCAATTGACTAGAAATCCATGGGTTTCTTTCCCTGCTTGTGCCCTTAGATGGACTGTGGATGTCCCAGACTTGTATGTGCCTTTGGCATGAGCTCCACGTCACTGGGAATGCTTTGTGCTGCAACTCACCCTGGTCACAAAAGGAAAAACAAGGAAAGCAAAGCTTCTGCCCCCAAGGGCATCACAAAAACTCCGATCCAGCTGTGATGGTCTTTCTCACACCATTTTTTTAGGAATGCAGCTCAGAGATGCCTGTCATTCTGCCCTCCAAAGAGGCCTTGCAGGCCCTGTGCCTGCTACATATGTTCTTGCTTCACATTTTTCAGCTGTTCTCCACAATGCAGATCCTTCTGGGAGCTGTCATGGGATTGTTCTTGCTTCTATGTTAACCTTGGAGGGTTGTTTTATCATCTGCTGCAGGTAACAGCTCCTGCTGCTGCTGCTCATCCCTCTTGTGACAGGGTTGGGACTTTTTCAGAAACTCAGAATGAAACAAAAGAGCACAGACAACAGTTTTCATTTCTAAGCAATGAAAGGGATGTCCTGGACTTCACAGAATTACAGAATCAATTTGGTTGGAAAAGGCCTCTGAGATCATCTAGTCCAATCTGTGACCAATCCCCCCACCTTGTAACCCAGCCCAGAGCACTGAGTGCCACATCCAGGCATTCCTTGGACACCTCCGGGAAAGGGGTCTCCACCACTGTCCTGGGCAGTTCTGTCCTGTCCAATATATGACTGCCCTTTCCATGGAGAAATCCCTTGTGATGTCCAACTTGAACCCTGGGAGCAGAGCCCGACCCCCACCTGGCTGCTCCCTCCTGTCAGGGAGTTGGAGAGTGACTTGTGCAGCTGGAGGGACCATCTGTGGCCTCCTTTAAGGACCAAATAGGAATGGCTCAATACCTTTGGTTTCTTTCCAAATGTGTGACTGGTTTGGATATCCTTGGCTATCATCCATGGAGGAACGCAAAGCCCAGGAAGCTGCCAGCTCTATTCCTCTCTGTGTGCTAGTGGAAGTACCCACAACTTTGCCCACTGCTCATTCCATGGGCCAGAAACCACTGGAGAAGCCTCTGGATGGATGTCCCATTGTCACCCACCCCTTTCATCTCTTTGGAGGCCAGAAGCTGTTCAGAACAATATATTATAGTCCATGCTCTCCTGTGAGAGAGATGAGACCCTGGCACAGGTTTCCAAGAGCAGCTGTGGCTGTTCCGTCCCTGGAAGTGTCCAGGGCCAGGCTGGACGGGGCTTGGAGCATCCTGGGATAGTGGGAGGTGTCCCTGCCCATGGCAGGGGGTGGGATGGGCTTCAATGTCCCTTTGCGCCCAAACCAGTCTGGGATTTTGGGATTCTTTGAACTTGATGAACTTAGTGGCCTTTTCCAATCATAAAGATTCTCTGTTGAGGGAAAAGAGACCAGGTCAGGACATGGCTAAAAGAAAGGCAAGGGCTGAGAATTAGTGAAGACTCTTGGAAGGGAGGAGGAATGGTCTTGGCAGTCAAGAGAACTGAGAACTGGCTCATAAACAGAAGAGCAGAGTTTCAGTACACATGTGTTAGGGACAAACTGGGAAGATGCTCAAGGAATGATATAACCCCTGCTGTACCCTTGTTTGCAAATTCCCTTAAGTCTGAACCAGTAAGTTAAATAAAGAGCTTGTTTTTTCCTCCAGATATTATAATGAAAAGATGACAAGTTTTGAGCGTTAATAAAAAATTTAAATCCTGGCTTTCTTGCCCGTGGTGTTGAAGAAGGGCTCACTGCTGAAGATCTCCACTTTTCATAGACGGAAATTAGGTGACTGGATTAAAAATCACCCAGCAGTAAGTTCCAAGCCTGAGAGAGTGAGAAAGGAAGGCAGGTCTTTTTACAAGACCATCCCAAGGTCTTGTAAAAACAAATCCTTCTCCAGGATCTGCTGTCCTCTGGCACCAGCATTCTTCAGATACACAGAATTTTGATTAAATAAATCCTCTGAGCTCAATGCTTTTCCCTCTGCATCCAGACCGGCTGTAAGGAACCTGTCCAGCCTCCAAGAAGAGAGCTTGGGGACATGGAGACGTTCCCAAGAGCCTGCAGAGATAAGGATGCATGGACCTGGAACAGGAGGAGGTCTTGCCTGCAGAAGAGTGCACTTGGGGAGTGGGATATCCGAGAGAAAGTGAAAAGGTGCTGGAAGATAACTGAACCACCTCAGCTTCTCCTGTGAGAAGGGGGTTCAGCCTTCATGAGACAAAAATACAGGGACCATCTGCACTGTGCACATCTGGCCCTGGCTGTGCACATCTGGCTCTGGCTGTGCAAAACTGCTCTGACATCCAGCATCCCCTGTTCAGAGTCTTCTCCTCAAGGAAGCTGGTCCCTGGGCTTCCATGGAAAGAGACACCCAGGACATGAGTATCTTCATAAAAAACTGGGTTCGTGGCCCTGGAATGACTCTCCTCTATAAGCAGGATAATGCTCCCTCATGCAACTTCCCTGCACTTCCCAGCCATCCCTGCTTGAAGCTGAATGCAATCAAATCAAAACAAGCCCTGTTGAGAGGCAGGACTGGGAACTCTGATGGGATCAGGACATGCAGGTGTCCTCCCCTTACAGGAGAGCTTCAAAGAGCATTTGGACAACTCTCTGAGGCATATGGTGGGTGGGATTTTAGGGTTGTCCTGTGCAGGGCTAGGAGCTAGACTCAGTGATCCTTGTGGGTCCCTTCCAACTCAGGATATTCCATGATTATGTGAGCTGAGGGAAGAAGGCTCCATCCATTCCCAGGGAAGAGGGTGATGCTAGAGAAGGGAAATCACAAGGAGGAGCTGCCTCTGCCATCAGGTGCTTGGTGTTTTGGGAGTCACCAGGGTGCTGTGGTGAGGCCAGATGAGAATCCAAGGAAAGACAAGAACAGCTGCAGGTGGATTTTGTGGAATGCTTTGGAAAGTAAAACTTCCTGTTGTGGACTTAGCAACTGCTAAGGAGAATTCGTACACCAAAGCACCAGTCCATGGCATATGTGGTTCACGTGGAGATCCTTCCTATGGGATAGCCCTTCTCATCTAGGTCCCATCTAGCAGAGGTTCCCTGAGAGTGTTTAGGGCTAAACAAATGCCAGTGGGAAAGATAATGGAATTAGGGAATGGCTATGCTTGGAAGGGACTTTAAAGATCTTTCCCTTAAAGACTATCATGGAAGAGACCCCATGGATGGGGTGTTCTCAGGGAGGGTATAACTGCGCTCTCTGCACAGACACATGGTTTTTATAGATGTCACCAGCAATAGAGGAAGTGGACCAGCTCCCACAGACCACATTTCCTCACATAGCTCAGCTCTCAGAGAAACCCATCCCACAGGGACAGCTGCACAGAGCCCCTGTGCCCTGGCACACACAGCTTTTCCTCTTCTGGACAGAAATCCCAGGCATGATAAAAGGATTTCAAGTGACAGCAAGTCAGTTGTGCCCCAGGTAGCTCATGGAATCCTAGATTGGTTTGGGTGGAAAGGGATTTTAAAGTTCATCCTGTTCCACTCCCTGCCATGGGCAAGGACACCTTCCACTATCCCAGGTTGCTCCAAGCCCTGTCCAACCTGGCCTTGGGCACTTCCAGGCATGGGGCAGCCACAGCTGCTCTGGGCACCCTGTGCTAGGGCCTCACCACCCTCACAGGGAAGAATATCTTCCCAATATCCCTCTGGCAGTTTAATACCACAGCACCAACTTTAAAGCATGTTTCTAACTGGAATTTCTCTTGTTATGCCTTTGCCTGTGACAGTAAAAAGCCATGAGGTAAGAGAAATCATCTCTTCGTTTATACACTCATGACCAGCCTCCATGACACATGGACCTTGTTGAGTACATCCAGAGAGGGGCACTGGCCCAAGCCCCACCCTTGAGCTGGGTTATACTTCCACTCATTAGCAAGACAAAATTAAGATTAATTTATTACTGCATCACCAAGATGGGAATTTGGCTGCCCAGTGTGGAAAGGTTGGGGCAAAGCTCACGTCTATTTTGGGCTGTTTATAATCTGCTTCCTAGTTACCCTAGTTTGCCCTTTTCATCACAAAGAAGATGTGTTATTATGTAGTTAACAATATTTCTAAATATATCCACTTCTCCCAATATTTAGGTGGAAATGTAGGTGCCTGAAGCCAGTTCAAGAAAAGGGCAATGACTGCAAGAACAGTGACATGGGCAGAAACTCAACCTTTCCCTTCAAAATACCTTATTTTGCACTTTGGAGGAATTCCTGCACATCCCAGATAAGACACAATGTCCCACAACAGAGATTCCCATCAGGAGGTATGGAAGAACAGCAGGGAGGACATAAGAGGGACATGGAACTTCTGAAGCAAGTCCAGAGGAGGCCAAGAGATGCTCTCAGGGCTGTAGCCCCTCTTATCTGGAGACAGACTGGGAGAGCTGGGGGTGTTGGAGCAGAGAAGGCTCTGAGGAGATATCAGAGTCCCTTCCAGTGCCTAAAGCAGCTCCAGGAGAGCTGGAGAGGGACCTGGGACAAGGGCCTGGAGAAACAGACTAGGAGCAATGGTTTCTCAGTGCTGGAGGGCAGGGATAGGTGGGATACTGGGAAGGAATTCCTCCCTGTGAGGGTGGGCAGGCCCTGGCACAGTCTTCCTGGAGAAGCTGTGGCTGCCCCACGCCTGGGACTGTCCAAGGCCAGGTTGGATGGGGCTTGGAGCAACCTGGGATAGTGGAAGGTGTCCCTGCCCATGGCAGGGTTAGAATGGGATGAACTTTAAGGTCCCTTTCCACCCAAACCATTCCATGATTCCATGAACTACGGACAGATAAACTCCGTGTAGTTCAAGGATGCAAATCTGCCCTCGTGTCCCTCCCTACTGAAGAGATATCACAGACACAGTGCCTGGCATTCCTAATTTAAGGCATCAAGATAAATCTTTGCAAGCCAGAAGCAGATGTGTGAGCAGGGCAGGGGGTGGGAGGGGGGTGGTGAAGCACAGGCACAAGGTCAGGGAAGGAATGGGAGGTAATTCCAGTGGGAATTACCTGTGAACATCTAGAAAATGTTATCCTTTGTCTGTGATGTCTCTTCAGGAGATCTCCTTGGAGCCTTCTCTTCTCCAGGCTGGACATCCCCAGCTCTCCCAGTCTGTCTCCAGATCAGAGGAGGTCCAGTCCTCAGAGCATCCCTGTGACCTCCTCTGGATTTGCTTCAGAATACTGGGAGCTGTTGATGAGAGGGGCTGGGATGGACATGTATGGGGTGATGCCTACACACCCTGGGGGAATGCCAACCCCGTGGGAGTGCAGCCACCATGCCTGCGCTGGCTGGCACAACATGAAATCTGCTGACACATGAGAGGGATTTGTCATCGGAGACCTCAGAGCTCTGAGCAGCTGGGGGAGAGTTCGGCACCTGCCTGGGGTGCTCTGGATGGCTCCATGTTCTCATTCCACCCTTCAGCAAAACATAGCCCTGGGACTTCCTTGGACAGAGGGGACCATTGGCTTCCTGCACTGTTTTTTGTGACTGTTCCTGTGGTCTGATCATCCCATCCTGTCCCATCCCATCCCATCCCATCGCATCCCATCCCACCCCACCCCACCCTTGGGCCCCATGGCAGAAGACAGCCCTGCTCCACCACCAGCATGATCTGATGTGCCAGCACTGTAAACTGGCATTTTCTAGGTGCTAATCCCATATCCTAACAATGGCAGAGAGGAAGGGGTGTAGGATATACTTTTTTCTTGGCCTCCAGGGATTGAAATAGAAGAAGAAAGTCAGTTCTGCCCTATCCAGTTACTGCAATACAATCAAACTGGGCCATTTTCACTGACAAACTTGACCTGTTGCCAGTTTGCTTTGTCTTCCATGGCCTGAACCTCCTTAACTCAGAGGGCAGGAGGAGATTTTCCAGGACCCCTGTGCTGCCCTCCCCTCCAGCCAGAGCCCTACACCCTCATCCAGGTGTCTGTCCTCCCCGGGCCATCCCTTTCCACATGCCAAGTCTTCTCCCACTGCACATACACTCTCAGGCATTTCTAAACAACATTATTTTAAATCAGGCAGTTTCCCAGGTCTCTTTTTAACAAAACTCACAAATTTCCTCCCTTCCTCCTGGTCATGGACACTTCCCTATGCCAATTCCCAATCAACCTCTCATGCTCCAACAGCTAACACTGAAGCAGCAACACAAGTGATGTCAAACCCATATGTCCTCCCACCTGAAAAAGCAGATTTTTTAGTGTGACCTCTTGGGATCGCCTGCAAAACAGTAGTCACTGAGATGACTGGGACTACATAAAAGCATTTCCCTCTTAAGGCAGGTTTTCCTGCAGCACCTGAACTTCCCCACCATAGGGAAATTTTCCGCTGGTGAGGAAATCAAGGCAGAGCCCTCGTGGTGAGGGGCACAGCACTCCCTGTCCCCCAGCCCATGTCAAGCACCACATATAGAAGGTGAAAGCTGCTCCTTATCCTCGGAGCCAGAGTGAGCTCCTAGGCTGCCCAGGACAGGGGTGGGAAGGAACAATTTAATCCCTTGTTCAGCTCTCCAAAAGCAAACTTCAGTTATTTTTCCCACTGGTGCAATTTTCATTCACACTCATCCCAATATTTAGAAGAGAATAAGGGTGTCTAGGCCACAGTCAGAAGAGGACCCTCCTATATAAACTCCATAAATATCCAGAAAGAGAAATATCCAAGTGCTCTGGGGTAGTTACAGATTGATTATCCAGCTGGAAGACCCAGGGTACAGCTGGGTGACCTGGAATAGATCTGGAATCAGAGCCAGAGCAGAGCAGTGCCCCACAATACTTGGCACTGCTTGTGCTGCCAATACTCTCCAGCCCTGCCCCGGCACAGCAGATGCAAACCCTGCCTGTGACATGAGACCAGCCCATGACCACATGGATCAACTGCTGAAGAATCGCTGTTTTTCATTTTTTGGCTCAGCCTGCCATGAAAACTAGGGAAAACAGATACTTCCCAGGCTTCCACGCACGAAGCACATACCAAATATTCTTAGTACTGAGGTTAATAAATGTTACAGAAAAGCAGGACTGGCTCCCACCAAGGCACAACACAAAAAGAGGAAAAGGGCTGACATAAAGCTCTCGAGCTCCAAGTAAACTCTTAAAGGATTTGCCAGCTGCAGAGAGGGAGATAAATGTACCCAAATCAAACTAAAGGAAGGAATTTTAAGTGAACAATAAATGCAAAACAAACGGCATAGGGTAAAACCTGCTTCTCAATGTGATTTCCACAGAGCAGAAAACATTTTTATTCCGCAAGAACCAGAGACTGTTTAATCTTTTGCATAAGAAGAACTGAAAGGATCAAGAGTCCAGAGATCTCCAAAGAAAAAAAAGGAAAAAAGTCCAAAAAACCCAAAGGGGGGGGGGGGGGGGGGGTGAAGAAGAAAAAACGCAGCCTGTGGCATCGCTGTCACTGCACCGGCCCCTCCAGCAGCCTCCTGACAATCCCAGCTCCACTCCCAGCCCTGCCCAGGGATGTTAGAGAAGGGCCAGGGAGAAAATCCCTGGCACCAGCACAGGTTTTGGCTTTGTTAGTAACACCGGGATTTTATGGGACACCCTGTTCCTCCCGGAGTGCCAGGACCTGCTCCCTCGTCTCTCCAGGACAGCTATTCCTCCTCAGCAAGCGCACGCCTTTCTCGGGGTTTTGTGTTTTCCATCTCGTCCCTCACTCAGCCCGGGGGAAGGGGGGGTTTGAGGTGCGTTCCCACTTTTCCCGCAGCAGCAGTGGGGGACGTCACTTACGTCTATCGAGTGTTCCCGCTGCAGGAGCCTCCTGCTGTCCTTGTCGTGGTGGTTGAGCGCCGTGTCACAGTTTTGTGGGCCAGATTGGTTTGTCTGACTGCGCTCCACAGGGATGCTCCCGTCCGCATCGACCACATCCAGCTCCTTTTCCAGCTCCTCCATCTCCTCTGGAGATAAAGTAGACAATAAATTGTCTATATCTGGATCTTCACTAACTTGTCGCCGGTATTTGGCCACTTTGGACATCTTGGCTCGCTGGCGAGACACGGTGGCGGTTGTGTGGTACCCAAAGTAAGAGAAAAAAAAAGAAGCCGAAGCTCCAAGGCTGCTTCCCGAACGGCAGCAGGTGCTGAAGTGTTAAATCTCAGCAGCTCTCCAGCCCGAGACACGGTGGTTATCCAGAGGGGACACCCCTCGGTCCAAGAGTTGGCCAATAACAGGATCCAGTGGCGGTTCGGGCGCTGGGAAGCCAATGGAGCCCGGCGGGAGGCGGGGAATGGTGCTATCAGAGGAGCCTGAAACCCGAGGACATTCCAGGGAACCGTGCAGAGCTACATGACCAAATTTAGTCCGGAGCATTTCGCCTTTTAAAGGCAATGGGCCAACCTAGTGAGAAAACAGGGAAAAATGCATGAGCCGGCAGGCCGGGAATGGGGGGTGGAGGAGGCAGCCCCAGCCTTTGTCATGGAGGCTGGGGGGCTACTAAAGTGGGCAGCGTGGCTACAAAGGGATGGGGGGAGCCTCTGCTGTGACAGTGACAGCTCTTGGCTAAAATCGGCAAGGAAGCACCCTCTCCAGAGGAAGTTTTCCTCTTTGTCCCGCTGCAGTCTGGGATCGGTGCTGTTAGCCCCACAGGGAAGAGCTGGAGGTGGTGGAGGTGAGGCAGACTGGTTCCATCGCAGGGATGAGGCAGCAGGTAGCGAGTGCTCCCGGCTCGGCAGACCTGACTCCCCGGGCATTGTCAGAGCTCCTACCGACCCTCAGACCCGGAGGGGCTGCTCCCGCAGCTGCTCTTCCTCACACACTCCCACTTGCCCTCGCCAGGTCCCAAAGACATCCCTTCTGCACAGAGGGAATTCCTGAGTCTCCCCTGATCCTGGTCCAGGCAGTGCCCTAAGCCTAAGGTTTATCTGGCAGCACCAACTTTCCATTTCCCTAATCCATACAGAAGCTTAACTGGCACGTGGGATTTCTCCCACAGGGACAGGAGACAGGCTTTTCTCTCCAAGTTTACAGGCAGCTTTACCCCATGTCCAGCATTTTGTACCCATTTGTTATCCTGCCAGCTTCATCCTGGTTTTCTTCATCCTTTATCATCCTCCTAATATTTACTGCCTGCTCCCAGGCCTCTCTCTGCTGATCCAAGCAAGGAGCCCTTTGGTGCTTTTTGACAAAACAAGCTCCCCTAGGATTTTTCTCAGCCTAATCACCTCCTCTACCTGTCTTCCTGGCCAAATCCCACCCTGCACACAGGCACTGGGTGCTCCAGGTGAGTCTCCTAGTGACAAACTAGACATTCCCCATCCTAACAGGAAATATACATTCTTGGTGCATTCCAGAATTTCCTTTATCTCCAGCACTGCAGTGCCCAGGTTCTGCTCATATCCTTCCTATGATTCACCAGCATGGCTGAGATTTTTTCCAGGTTGTAGAAGAACTTGTTGGTTTTAGTTTCTAAGTGCACAAACTTAAACATTGCTGTGGTGAATTCCATCTCCCTCACTTCTGTTTCCCTGATCCTGCAACCAGAGGGTCTTGGTGCTTGCTTGCACTAGGAGGGACACAGCCATTCTCTTCCCCAGATGGCCTCACACACAGAATCATGGAATGGTTTGGGTTGGAAAGGACCTTAAAGCTCACCATGTTCCAGCCCCTACTATAGGCAGGGACACCTTCCACTCCCAGTTGCTCCAAGCCCCATCCAGCCTGACCTTGGACACTTCCAGGGATCCAGGGGCAGCCACAGCTTCTCTGGGCACCCTATGCCAGGGCCTGCCCACCCTCACAGGGAACAATTTCCTCCCTGTATCCCATGTAACCCTGCCCTCTGGCAGTGGGAAACCATTCCTCCTTGTCCTGTCCCTCCAGTTCCTGATGAAAAGTTCCTCTCCATCTTCTTTAACTCTCCTTCCTCAACACTGCCACAACTGTGACAGTGCTGAGGGCAACAGAAACCACAGTGAATTTAGTCTTTGGTGTCCATTTGGTGCCATCTTTTGAAGAAGCCAAATAAGTGTCTTGTTTGTTCCACCTTAATACAGCCCTGAATCTCTCTAAGGTCCTGTCTGGTCCCTTTTCAGGATAAAAGGCTGGACATGTTTTAACACTGTGTGTTTTGGAAGAGAAATTTGAGTTACAGAGTCTGGGTGGAAGAAATTAACGGAGAGGAGGGTGGACCTAGGTGGGTGTCAGGCTCTTCCCCCAGGGAACAAGAGACAAGACAAAAGGAAATGGCCTCAAGTTGCACCAGCAGAGGTTTAGGTTGGATATTGGGAAAACTTCTTCCCTGAAAGGATTTCTCAGCCTTGGCACAGCTGCCCAAGGCAGTGGTGGAGTCCCCATCCCTTGGAGCAATTTAATGGTTTAGTGGTAGTCCTGGGGCAATAGTTGGACTTGATGATCTTAGTAGGCTTTTCCAACCTATGCAAGTCCATTATGCTATTCTATAAATGTCCACCCCTCCAGTATTTCCTTGATATTGTTTTGCACAGTCATCAAGTGCTTGTAAGAGGTGAGCAACAAACTGGAAGCTAATTTCCCTACTGGAAAGCACACAACAGAAAGGTAGTGAGGAATCACATCTTTGTGTCGGCCTCTTCTTGGAACAATCCAAGCATTCCCAGGTGTGCCACCCCTGGCTCAAAGGACAGGACATGTAGACAGCCCCAGGGACAATCTGCAATGCTAAGCCTGAGAAAGAATCCTTCTACTTAAAAGGGAAATCTGGAATTTTCTCTGCCTGCTTTTCCTTCGTAGTAAACTGTTTCAAACTTTCCCATGTTGTAAATAGGTCTTCTACATAATATAATCACTATCAACACCTTGATAAAATCTCTATTTTGTCATTCCTGAACCTTGATTCTTGTGATAGAATCACAAGAGGTACCGCACACCAAATTCCCTAAGAAGCTGTGAATATGGCCTGGGAGACTCCAAGTTTCTCCTGAAGCATTACCCATCCTTTCCTGATCTAGGAATCCACAACTTCTGTGCACTCCTCCCGTGCACTGCAGAGCCAAGCAGAGGTAGCACAGAGCATAATTTTGTGGGGAAATATTCCTACATTAGCAGAAAATCAGGGAGAGAACAGGGGACAGCCCAAACTTGTCATGGTTCAGACTGGATGTCTCACTGTGACTTATGCTGGCTGTGACACAGTCCTTTTTAACTGGGATATTGGCACAGTTCTGTTAGACCATATTCCACAGGGTTCTTGGGGCTGTAGAAAGAAAACAGTAGAAAAAAGTTTGCGTTTTCACCTCAGCATTAGAGAAGCTCTGGATATGTCTGCACTGACTGGTCCTTTGTGGGCCACCAACAACTGGTAGTGGGGATGTGTTTGTGAACCCTTGGGCCATGCTCTGGAGCTGGTTCCAGCCACCACAGTGTGGAATAGTGATGTACAGAATCACAGAACCCCAGAATTGTCTGGAGATCATCCAGTCTGGGTCCCTTGCCCAGACAGGGTCACCTGGTGACACAGGAACACTTCCAGGTGGGTTTGGGGTATCTCCAGAGAAGGAGACTTCACACCCTCCCTGGGCAGCTGTTCCAGTGCTCTGCCCTCCTCCATGCAAAGAAGCTCTTCCTCATGTTGAGGTGGAACTTCTTGGGGTTTAGTTTATGGCCACTGCTTCTCATCCTGTCATTAGACAGCACTAAAAAGAGTCTGGCACTATCCTCTGACACCCTTTGGAGGTATTTGTCTGGATTGATGGGATCCCCTCTCAGTGTTCTCTGGACTCACAAGGCCCAGCTCCTGCAGGCTCTCATCATCAGAGAGATGGTCCAGGCCCTGTGTGGTTCAGAGCACTGGCATGCTGTGTAGCTTGGCACACAGAAGCTCTTGGCAGCTCTGAATCCATTACTCCTCGATTTATTGGGGTCCCATCTCCGTAGCAAACAACTCCTTGAGGGCACTAATGAGTATTTCCAAACCACTGGCTTTGAAGCACTACAACAAGCATTAGAGGGGAGGGACAGAGACAGAGTCAGATTAAGCAGCTTTTCCAGGTACATTTACAAACTCTGGTAGAGCTGAGAAAGCTTTCCGTGCCCCCACCTCTCTCTTCGCCACCTGGGACCATCCATCTGCCTTTATTCTTCCCTATTAGCTGATAAAGACAACTGAACTTTGAATGGATTTTTCTAGCCTGTTATATTTCTCTTTCCTTCAGAGCCTGCAGAAGGAGAGGCTGAAAACTGATATTTTTATAATTTTCTAAGTTGTTCACTGAAGAGTGACCTTTCCCTCCTGGCCACAACAGGCGGTGGGTGTCTTGTGGCCAGTCAGAGAAATCGCTTCTCTCCCAAACCTAATGCATCTTTATCCAAAACCTTCTCTCCAAACACATGCTTACATGAGAGCAAGAGTGGAGAAGGCGATATATTTTGGGAAACTAACCAAATCCTGGCTGTGGGAAAACTCAGAAATACCTGAAAGCCCCTTGGATATCTTCCATGAGCCTGCCTGAGGGTGGCACCAGGTCCCTTGGGTGATGCAGAAGGTCCTGCACCTCATGGACTCACCATGTTTCACCAGCTTTCCTACAGCTTGTGAAAGGTGGGACCAGAATGACCATTCAGCCTGACTTAATTAATCTACCACTCTTTAGGGGATAGAATAAGGGCTACAGCAAAGGATTGCCACCCTGAGAAGGGTCAGATCAGTCACAACATAATGGAATTGTTGAGTTTGGAAAAGCCCTGTAAGTTCCCCCAGCACTGCCAAGGCCACGATTAGCCCATGTCCCCAAGCGCCACATCCAAATGTTTTTTAAATCCCTCCAGGGATGGTGATTACACCACTGTCCTGGGCAGCTGTGCCAGTGCCTGACCAACCTTTCCAGGAAGACATTTTCTCCAGTATCCAAAGTGAACCTCCCCTGGCCCAGCTTAAGGCCGTTTCCTCTTGACCTGACCCTTGTCCCCTGGCAGCAGAGCCTGATGCCTGACACCTCCCCCATCCTGTCAGGAGTTGTGCAGAACCAGCAGGTCCCCCCTGAGCCTCCTTCTCTCCAGGCTGAGCCCCCCAGCTCCCTCAGCCACTCCTGGTTCTCAAGCCCTTCCCCAGCTCTGTTCCCTTCCCTAAACACGCTCCAGCCCCTCAATGTCCTTCCTGAACTGAGGGGCCCAGAGCTGACCCCATGATTGGAGGTGTTGCCTCACCACTGCCCTGCACAGGGGGATGAAGTCACAGCAGTGCCAGAGGACACAGGAGTAGGGAGAGTTGCTCCAGTGGCTGAGAGAGGCCAATATTTCCTGCTTTTCCCATCTCCCCTTCTTGGCCAAAGCAGAAACAACAATACCACAATACCTGGAGATTCCCAGGAATCTCCAAAATTGCATGACCTCTACTCCCCCACCTAAAATGAGGCCAAACACACCTGTTCGTGAAACAGTAGCAGTCTTTTAAAGCATCAAAACCCAACACAGCAGGTGGAGCATTCTAGCTTCTTTGTGGTGTTTCAGACCATTACTTATTAAAACAATTAAGTCACTGGAGAACAACCTGGTTTGCATTCAGTTTTTGCTACTGAATGATTTGCTGCCCTTACAGGAGAGCAGAGTGTGTACTGTTAAATTAGGAGTGGAAAAGAATAAGTAATTTACAACTTAGAGAGGCTGCAAACCACTGGGTTGGGCAAGGCTCCAAGGCAGAAAAGGAGGTTAAGGGGGGACCTTCTGGCTCTCCACAGCCCCCTGACAGGAGGATGGAGCCAGGTGGAGGTAGAGCTGATTCCAGGGAACAAGTGATGGGACAAGAGGGAACACCCTCATCTTGTGCAGAGAGCTTTGCAAGCTGCCCGGAAATTTTCTGCCGGCACAGACACTGTTCTCTGGATTCCAGCTCTGCCTGCCCAGGAAACTGACCTGCTGATAGGGATGTCAAGTGCCAGCTCCCAGATACATGCAGGACCACAAGAACATGCCCTGGGATGTGTGAGGTCAGCCCAGCTCATGCAGCAGCATCTGGAATGACATGGGCTTGGACCCTGACATTCTAGGCCAGGTTGGACAGGCTGGAAGCAACCTGGTCTAGTGGAAGATGTCCCTGTCCATGGTAGGGGTTGGAATGGGATGAGATTTAAGGTCCCTTCAAACCCAAACCACTCCTTGATTTAGAGCAGAGTGGTTTGTCCTTGGAGCAACTTGCACAAGTCCTGTTTCTAAAAGAGCTGGAGAGGGACTTTGGACAAAGGCCGGGAGTGACAGGACAAAGAGCTTCCCACTGACAAAGGGTTAGATGGGGTATTGGGAAGGAATTCCTCTCCCTGTGAGGATGGTAAGGCCCTGGCCCAGGTTGCCCAGAGAAGCTGGGGCTGCCCTATGCCTGGAAACGTCCAATGTCAGGATGGCCGGAGCTTGGAGCGCCCTGGAATAGTGGAAAGTGTCCTTGCCCGTAGCGAGGCGCGGCCCTGGATGGAATTTAAGGCCCATCCCACCCAACACATCCCTCGCTCTGAGAGTTCGCTCCTCACGGCTGGGCAACAACCCACTACGTCACAGCGCCTGTCAATCAGCGCCGGGGGCGGGGCCAGGGCATGGCGCACGCGCAGATACGTCCCTACTACGAGCCTAGTCCCGCCCTCCACTGCCATTGGCCGGCTCGGGGCCGCCGCAACCAATCGCGCGCGGGGAGGTGGTGGGGCCGGGCAAGATGGAGGAGTACGCTCGCGAGCCCTGGTGAGGGGATCGGGGATCGGGGATCGGGGATCGGGATCGGGATCGGGATCGGGATCGGGAATGGGGAGGGGGATGGGGATCGGGATCTGCGAGCGCCGGGAAGGGGCGGGGGAGCGGTGCGGGCGCGCTCCGCTGCCGCTCCCGGTCGGGGGGGGCGGGGTTGACCTTGGTGGGGCCCCGTGAGGGAGGCGGGGGAGGCCGTGCCGGTCGTGCCGCGGGGCGCGTTCGGAGCCTGGGCAGCCAGGGCCCTCCGCTGCCGAGCCCCGCGCGGCCCCCCGGAGCGGCGAGGAGCCGGCGGGGTCCTGCGACCTGCACGGCTAATGCGCCTCCGGGGGCGGCGGGCCCGGCGCTGACGGTCCCACGTTCGGTCCTTCAGCAGCCCCTTACTCGCAACCTTGCCTCCGTCCCAAGCCTTCCCTTATCCTTAGTGCCTCCTCATTCTAAGTCCCCCATCATCGGCTTCCCTGTCCTCAATTCCCCCTTGTCCTCAGCTCCTCACATTCTCGGTCCCTTCCTCATCCCCCCCAGGCTGCCCCCGTCCTCCTCCACTCCCCATCTCAAATCATCCATCCTCAGTCGCTCCTCATTCTCAGCTCGCCTCATGTCTCCCCGCGATGTACAGCCCCTCCAATCCTCAATCCCCCCTTCATCCTCACCCGCCATCTCAGTCCCCCCATCCTCAGTCTTCCCTCTCATCCAAAGCCATCCCGATTCTCAGTGCCACCATCTTCTATCTCAGTCTCCTATCTCAGCCTTGCTTTCATCTACGGCCCACCTCACTCTCAGCATCTCCCACACCCCACCTCAGCTTTCTTTCATCCTTAATTCATCTTCAGCCTCCCCTCAGTCCCCAAGTCTTCCCTCATCCTTGGCCCCCCCAGGCTCCCCTCACACCTCCCGTGGCTCTGCCCTCTCCCTCTCCATTTCCATAAGCCTAGCCTGGCCCCCTCCATGCCAAGCTGGCAGTGTCTGAATCCTGTCACGGTTCAGCACTGTCTTTCTAGACCTACCAAGCCACATTTGGTTGCGAGTCAAATGTTGTATTTGTAGTAGTAAAAGGATTAAATGCAAGCTCAGGTGCAGGGTTACTGAATCATGGGCAGAGTTTCTCATCACGGTGAGGGACTTGGGACAAGGGCCTGGAGTCACAGGCAGGACAGAGGGGAATGGCTTCCCACTGCCAGAGGGCAAGGTTAGATGGGATAGTGGGAAAAAATTCTTCCTTGTGTCATGAGGCCTTGGCTCAGGTTGCTCAGAGAAGCTGTGGCTGCCCCATCCCTGGCAGTGTCCAAGGCCATGTTGGACACTGGGGCTTGGAGCAATGTGGGATGGTGGAAGGTGTCCCTGCCCATGGCAGGGGGAGGAATAGGATGAGCTTCCAGGTCTCTTCCAGCCCAAACCAGTCTGAGATTCTGCTCACCTTTGCAGACAGAGACCTGCAACTGTTCATGAGGCTTTTACCAAACTTTGCAGATTGCTCTGCTGATATGTATTAAGTTTGTCCAGACATCACCCCTGCCTTTTCACAGCAAAACATCTGGGACATGAGCACAGTAAATAGTATTTATTAATAGATTGCTGTGGGCTCCAGGTAATCCCAGAATTACTTAGGTTGGAAAAGACCTGTCAGACTATCATATCCCACCTGTGACCCATTGTCAACCTGTGACCCCACCTTGTGAACCAGACCAGAGCACTGAGTGCCATGTCCATTCATTCCTTGAACACCTCCAGGGATGGGGATTCCACCACCTCCCTAGGCAGTCCCTTCTGATGCCTGACAGTTCTTTCTGTTGAGAAATTCCTCTGATATCTCCTGACCCTCCCCAGGCACAGCATGAAGCTGTGTCCTTAATGCTGCGCAGTTGGGATGTTCTGCTGCCAAGCCATGTGGGGCTGTTGGTGTACCCCACTGTTCTGGCCCCTTGGCTGCTGGTCACCCTGTGGTCCTCCTGTTATCCAGCCCTTGGGAGCTGCCATCCTGGAGTCAGGCTGGGTCCCTATGAACCATTGGCACAGAGAAAATGCCCCTTTGTTAATTTAAACTGTGGTGGCCTCTAATTCCAGTGGTTACCCAGCCTTCAGGAAAGCTGCAGGATGCCATGGGACTTGGAGGGAGGACTCACCCCTCTCCCAGGCTGCCAAAGCTGGTGTGTGGCTGTCCCGTAGCCCTGGGAAAAGTGAAGTCTTGCCTCTGCTCTCCTCATCTTTGAGAAATTTCTGGTGCCATCAGGAGCAGGAACCCAACCTCATCCACGTGTCATTTCCGTATAGGCAGGGCTCCCTTCTGAGTCAGGGAAACAATTAACAGTAATGCTTTGCTTGTAGATAAGTGCCAGATTAACAATGGAATAATCTCTTTTCTTCTCCAATTCTTTATGAGGTCAGACGGTGCCAGGGCTGGGGGTATTTTGCATAAACTCTGAGGGAGTTTGGGGAAGCTGACACATGCTGGCTCTGCTGGGATCAAAGATGTTCTCTCATTTAAAAGCTGCTCAGAAAAGTTTGGAGAGTAGTTTAAAAGGAAAATTAGGAACCCTGAAGGTAACAGTTAATGAGGTTAAAGAGGGAAGCATTCCCTGATTGGGATCTCATTAACAAGGCTTCAAGAAAAAAGCAGCCATGATTTGCAGATTGGAATTCCTTGACTTTATGGATAAGGGAAGCCCACTTTACATAATCCATTTAGATTTCCAAAAAGCCTTTTAACGAGATCACTCTCAGAGAGTTAACAAAGGAAGAGGTTTGGGATGTGTTATTCATAGCAGAGGAGATAAAAATCTGCACAGGATTTGTAAGAACAAAACAACAAAAAAATCCCTGAGAAAAATGAAGTGAGTTGCTTTTCATCTTGGCATCTTTGACAAGAGTGTGCCTGGAACCTTTTCCTGATGCAGGAAAAAGTGGAAGGAAAACAAACTGTTGAATTATTGAATGTTGGCTGAGGGAGTTGTAATGAGATAAGATGAGACCATATGCAGGCACGGCAGACAAACAGGAGGTGATGGAGGATAAAATACACCCCCCTGCTTCGTGAGGCCTCGTGGGTTTGGGACCTGGATGTAGCTGTCACTGGGGACATTCAGTGGTGACACTTGGGTGGGGTCCTGGTGCCTTGGGAGCAACCCAGCAATGCAAGGTACAAAAGCAAAGCCAACCTTGAGTGTGACCTGTGCACGCAGGAGTTCTCTTTGTAGGGAGCAGGGCTGGCTGTGGAGGAGGAGGTTTGGAAGTAGGTTGTGAACATGAGGAGTCTGGGAGAACACTCAGGGAGGGACTGAAAAATAGAGATACTTTCTCCAGGAAGAAAACACCTTGTGGCAAAGCCTGCAGCCCAGTGAGGGGGGTTTGTCACCCCTTGCTAGAGGAGGTCTGTAAGATGGGGAAGTAGCAGGTCAGGGTTGATGTCCTCATGTGCAGGAGCTGGAAGCTGTAGGGGATCCTCAGGAACAGAAACATGACATTACAAGTGAAATTGGAAGTGCTTATTGATGCTCCTGCCTGACAGAAACACTGAGCTTGCCATGGTGCTCAGATTTGTGACCTGCATGCTGTTGTAGGCTGACTTTTGCATTTTCTGATGATTGGCAGTGTAGGAGTTAAATCACCTGAGTGCTTGGCTGGAAGATCTAGATACAAGAGGAAAGAAACCAAACAACTTTGTTATTCTGTGCTCTGAAATTACCCACAGTGACAGCAGAAGTTAATGGCATCTTAAAGCTCACCTAATTCAGGAGTTTGGTTTAGGGTTGCAAGGCTCCAGTTCTTGGCAGAGGTTCTGAACCTGTAAATAAGTGTCCCTTGGCAGGTACTGACAGCCTGGGCTGCAGGAAGGTTTTATGCAAGGTTCTAAACCTTGCAAGGCTTTCCTGGCTGCTCTGTGGTACTGGAGTAGGAATTGTGGATGCTATACCTCTGAGGGGATCTCTCTTTTGTTTGAATGGACTTCAGAGATCCAGGATGCATCAGGAAAAACCTTTCCAGCTCAGCAAAGATGACTTTGAAGTCTCACTTAAATAAGCAGAACTAATGAAAAGGACGAGTGATTCAATAAAAAGTGTTTTGTGCTACCTGGGAGCTGCGTCTCATGGAATCTGGGCCTAAGTTCTTTGTAGGTCAAGAGAAGAATGAGGTCAGGGAATTTAAAGCTATTGACACTATGTAAATAGTGTAGGGCAGAGCTGGAATTCTACAGGAGTTTTCCATGGTAGAAGTATGTCTCTTGCCTTGTGTGAGAGTTCAGGCATTTCTGTATATTTGGTACTTCTCACTCCGGGGAAGTAGGCCAGGAGGCTCTGGCAAAGGTTGAGTCTGTTTTGCTGTAATATTCTTGATTTTTTTGTTGCTGCCTGCTCAGTTAGCTGGATGTGAGATGGTATAGCCACCAGGCTCAATCTTCACCCCAGTTATACCAGTGCTGCCTCCATCCCACTGCTTACATGGTTTAACATGATGGGATTTAATATTTTCATCTCTATTTTTCTTTCCAGTCCCTGGAGGATAGTGGATGACTGTGGAGGGGCCTTCACCATGGGGGCCATAGGAGGGGGCATTTTCCAGGCTATCAAAGGCTTCCGAAATTCCCCAGTGGTGAGTAAAATCCTCTGAAGGTGCATTGCAGTCTTGCCTCCACTGTCCTTCCCCAGGGAGTGTGGCAGTGAAGGGGAAGGAGAACAAATCCCTGTGCAGGGAGCAGGGCTGATTAAAGACCTCTACACTGTTAATCCAGACCATGAGAATCTGTCCTGGTTCAGAATCGATGGGGGTTCATCTTTTGGGATAAAATTGCTGCTTCCCCGTTTGCTCTGGTGGCCGCAGTGGGACACTGGTCACTTGTTCCTCCCTAACTGATGAACATTTCCCTCAGGATGAGGAAGTGCAGCAGGAAAGATCCATCTGCCTGTGGTTCTGTCTCCATGGAGGGACATGAAGCCTAGGCTCTCCTTCCTCGCCTGGCCTTTCCCTTTCTTTTAAAACATGGAACGACTCAAAGAAAGAATCTTTTTCTCCTTCAGATTTATATTAAAGGGTATATTTTTCTTTAATTAATCTCTTTTTAATTTTTGCCATTTTTATTAGCTCAATTTTTTAATGCTGAGACTTGGTTTCAATGCAGGAGTGAGTAAACATGGAAGGAAGTTTTGCTCATACAAGTCGGTTTTCACTTTGGGATATCTGCTGCAAAATTTTGGCTATAAACCCATTGCAGAGACATTTGATAAATTAAGATTCAATTGCTGCTTGAACATTAGTTTTAAAATTTCTCTGACTTCACAGATAAGGTGTTTTTGATGTTAGTCTGACAATAAGCTGTTGGTTTGAGGTGGGTTTAATAAATGTTTCCAAACTAGTCAGATCCTGCAGACACTTCACTTGCAAAGGACTATGTGCTTAATTAGAGTCTTAATTTTGCGTAGGACTTGCTAAATATACCTATCCCCACTTCTGAGTGATTGTAACAAAAATAAAACTTGGTGGATATTCTTTAAACTGTGTTAAAGTGTGGGAGAACGTGTAACTGTTCTGTGGGGTCTGGGTGACATGTTGAGTATTGGACTCTGGAAGGCTCAGCATGACTTTGCTTCTCTTGACTACAAAGACACTTACAATTGCACCTACAGGAATGACTAAACATAGGACAGCCAGTGGAATTGTCCAGCAGCTGGGAAGAAAAATTATACATGTGAAAAATCACTGCTTATCCTGATAAAATGTTACTGTCATGTCTCCTTCAGTCCCACTCAGACTGTGAACCCAGATTGTTTCCTGCCTGGTGACTGCAATTCCCATCTGTACCTGACAGAATATTGTATGGGAGTGATAAATAGTGAAATAGGTGTAAAGTACACTTTGTCCCAGCTCCTTACAGCTGCTGAGGGGGCTCAGAAATGTGTTGGGCCTGTGGCAGGGTTTTGCAATACAGACTCAGCTTGGCTGTAAGATTTTACTGTTTTATTTTGACTGAATTCTCCTATTTTAGGGTGTAAACCACCGGCTGCGGGGCAGTTTGACGGCTATTAAAACCAGAGCTCCACAACTGGGAGGTAATGAATTTTGGGGGTTTGTTGCACAGAATTGACTGTTGTTAGATAACAGAGTTTGGGAATGTAACATGGTGCAGCTGCACCGACACCTGCGCTGAGTTTCAGCAGGTTTGTTAGCCCAAGCAACGGGTAAATACAGTTCTGATATATCCAAAATGGGTTTGGTTGGGGAGAAACAGTCTGTGTTTCTGGAGTGATAAGCCAGCTGTAATAACTGGTCATATCTTAAACAGCAGAGTTCCCTGGAGCCTCTTCATGATGTGGAGAGGGTTAAGATAAAACTAGCTCATTACAAGAAGTGATCCAGCTTGGATGAAAAATAGAACTTGGGGGTGTTCATGCATGTGCTGTAGGATGCCAAGCTCCTGAGGCCACAGGAGCAGGGTTGGGTGAGTTGTGAGGTGTGACATGACTCTGCATCATTGTCTGTAAGGAAGTATGTTAAAAAGGGATAAATCTGGAAGTTCCCTTAGCTAATCCGACTTTGTTAGGATGAAAGTTCCATTTTAATCACAGTTTGATAAATTTTCTGTAGTTAATTGTAGATTAGTGAGATCATATGTAAAATGGGGAAGAGGGGAATGATGACATGTCAAGTTGGAAATTTCCCTGCATTGATTTTAACCTGTATTTGGCTCTTCATGAGTTTGAATTTACTTCATGTCTGAAAGGGAGCACAGTAACACCACAGCATCTGTTGTGCAGCATAACTGGCTTCTCTGCTCTCTCCAAAGTGGCTTTGGTTTGATTTGGAACAGGGAGCTTTGCTGTCTGGGGAGGTCTCTTCTCCATGATTGACTGCAGTATGGTCAGAATGAGAGGGAAGGAAGATCCCTGGAATTCCATCACGAGTGGAGCCCTGACTGGAGCCATTTTAGCTGCAAGAAGTAAGAAACTGGGGACATTAGTTGAAAATCTCCTATTCTCTAAATGTACAGTTCTCATTGTTATGGCAAAGCAACAGTCTGTGACACCCTGATTGGAATTTGCTGTCTCAGATGCTGAAAAATAATCTAAAACTTTTTCCCTGTGCTTAGGAAAGTAATAATCAGGCTCCCAAATGTTTCCAGTGTTCCTTAAAGGGAGGACAGGGGGGAGTTGCCCAGTAATTATCCCTTAATGCAGCTTAATGGATGCAAAATTACTGCTCTGAGTCTGTTTTAGGAGAGGTTAAGGCACACAGAGGGTGGTGAGGCCCCGACACAGGTTACCCAGAGCAGCTGTGGCTGTCCCATCCCTAGAAGTGTTCAAGGCCACGTTGGATAGGGCTTGAAGCAACCTGGGATAGTGGAAGGTGTCCCTGCCCATGGCAGGTAGGGTGGAACGAAATGATCTTCAGGGTCCCTTCCAGCCCAAACCATCCTGGGATTCAATGGATTCTAACACACAGCAAAGAAATTAAGTGTTGGTTTGTGCTTTTCATTTCCAGATGGCCCTGTTGCCATGGTTGGATCTGCTGCGATGGGGGGAATTCTCCTGGCCCTGATCGAAGGAGCTGGCATTCTGCTGACAAGATTTGCCTCCACACAATTCCCAAATGGTAAGGAGCCAGCAGAGGATGTGTCACAAGGATTTGCTTTGCTGATGTGCCCCTGGCAGTCATCTTATCCTAGAGTGAATCTGCACTGCCCTGCCAGCTCCTGAGGCTCTGGAAAGCCAAGGAGGAGCTGCAGGTGCTGATGGCATGAGATTATCTCCCGCTGGGAGATGGGAGGTGGCATGGCTGAGAGCAGGGATGTCCCTGCTATCCCTATTCAGGAGACTTATTCAGAGAGTTCCTTGGGAAGTAGTCACCAGGGCACACTGCTGGCTCATGTTCAGCCGGCTGTCAACCCATACCCCCAGGTCCCTATCTGCCTGTCCAGCTACACTGTCCCCAGCCTATAACACTGCAGGGAGTTACTGTGGCCAAAATGCAGACTTGGCACTTGGACTTACTGAACTTCATCCTGTTAGACTCAGCCCATCCATTCAACCATTCCAAGTTTCTCTGCAGAGCCTTCCTACCTTCTAACAAATGGACACACAATCCTAGCTTAGTGTCATCTGCAGATTTACTAATGAAAGACTCAATTCCCTCATCCATATCATCAATAAAAATATTGAACAGAGCTGGCCCCAGCACAGAGCCCTGAGGGACGCCACTGGTGACTGGACACCAGCACCAGTGAGCCAGGGCTGTTGGTAAATGATGGAGAGTGGCTTGGCAAACTCATCTGCCAGCTCCCTCATCACCCAGGGGTGGATCCCATCTGGTCCCATGGATTTATGAATATCCAAGCAGCTCAGCAGTTCTCTGGCTGACTCCTCTTGGATAATGGGGGGACCATTCTGCTCCCTGATATGATCGAGCAACCCAAGAGGACAGAAGGCAAGTCTTCTCACTAAAAACAGACAAAGGCGTTAAGCACCTCTGCCCTCTCCTCATTTGCAGTTACTAAGTTCCCTTCTGCATCTAATAAAGAACAAAGGTTAGTCTTACTCTTCCTTTTACCACTAATATATTTATAAAACCATTTTTTATTATCCTTTACAAAAGTCACCATTTTAAGTTCAAACTGAGCTTTAGCATCCCTAATTTTTTTCTTACATACTCTAGCAGCCCTCTTAAATACCACCTGAGAAACTGGACCCTCCTTCCAAAGATAATACATCCTTTTTTAGTTCCTGAGTTCCTTCAAAATCTCCTTGCCTGTCCAGGCTGGATGTTTGCCTTGCTGACTTGTCTTTTGACACACAGGGACAGTCTGTTCCTGTGCCCTCAAGATCTCCATTTTGAAGCATGCCCACCCTTCCTGAACTCCTTTATTTTTAAGGAAGACTTCCTGAGGAACTCTCTGAATAAGTCTCCTGAATAGGCCAAAGTCTGCCCTCCAAAAATCCAGTGTAAAAGTCTTATTAATGTTCCTCTTGACTTCACCAAATATTGAGAATTTTATAATTACATTATCACTGTGCCCCAAGTGGCCTCCAACCACCACATCTGTCACCAACCCATCTCTATTTGCAAATAACAGATCTAACATAGTCCATCCCCTGGTGGTTCACCCACCAGCTGCGACAACCCAAATCATTCCACAATTCCATGGATTCTATGAAACTCTGAGAGAAGTGGTTTGTCTTTGGAGCAGCTTGAGCAGCATACTTTTCCTAAAAGAGAGCTGAAAAGAGGTTTTGGACAGATTATCCTTTACAAAAGTCACCATTTTAAGTTCAAACTGAGCTTTAGCATCCCTAATTTTTTTCTTACATACTCTAGCAGCCCTCTTAAATACCACCTGAGAAACTGGACCCTCCTTCCAAAGATAATACATCCTTTTTTAGTTCCTGAGTTCCTTCAAAATCTCCTTGCCTGTCCAGGCTGGATGTTTGCCTTGCTGACTTGTCTTTTGACACACAGGGACAGTCTGTTCCTGTGCCCTCAAGATCTCCATTTTGAAGCATGCCCACCCTTCCTGAACTCCTTTATTTTTAAGGAAGACTTCCTGAGGAACTCTCTGAATAAGTCTCCTGAATAGGCCAAAGTCTGCCCTCCAAAAATCCAGTGTAAAAGTCTTATTAATGTTCCTCTTGACTTCACCAAATATTGAGAATTTTATAATTACATTATCACTGTGCCCCAAGTGGCCTCCAACCACCACATCTGTCACCAACCCATCTCTATTTGCAAATAACAGATCTAACATAGTCCCTCCCCTGGTGGTTCACCCACCAGTTGCGACAACCCAAATCATTCCACAATTCCATGGATTCTATGAAACTCTGAGAGAAGTGGTTTGTCTTTGGAGCAGCTTGAGCAGCATACTTTTCCTAAAAGAGAGCTGAAAAGAGGTTTTGGACAGGGTCCTGGAGGGACAGGACAAGGGGGAATGGCTTCCCACTGCCAGAAGGCAGGGTGAGGTGGGATATTGGGAAGAAATTCTTCCCTGTGAGGGTGGTGAGCCCCTGGCCCAGGTTTTCCAGAGAAGCTGTGGCTGCCCCATGCCTGGAAATGTCCAAGGCCAGGTTGTATGGGGCTTGGAGCAACCTGGACACTAGTGGAAAGTGTCCTTGCCATGGCAGGGAGTAGAATTGGATAAGCTTTAAGGTCTTTTCCAAGCCCAACCAGTTTTTGATTCTATGCAATTTTTGAAATTTTTTATGAAAAGGGTTTGGTTTTTTGCTTTTTTTTTTTTTTTATGAAACCCAAACAATTCCAGGGTTTATGATTCATTTTAAGAGGGATTTATATAAACAAACCAGCTGTGAGTTCTGTTAATAGGAAGAATCTCCTGCATTTTGGTATTTATTTGCCTTTTCCCCTGTCCCTCCTCCAGGCCCACAGTTGTCAGAGGATCCATCCCAGCTCCAGCCACCTCCATTCAGTGACTACCGACAGTATCAATGATGGTCCCCAAGCACCTCCTCCTGCTCCTCTTCCTCCTCCTCCTCTTTCTCTTCCTTCCCTGTTCCTGAGTGGTCCCACCTGGAGGATGTGGAGGGGGTTTGTACTTACACCAGTGGTTGTTCCTTACACACCGTGCCAGGAGGACCTGCAGCATTTCTCAACGTCAAACTGCTCAGGAGAACTTTTAGAAAAGAAAATCTATTTATTCCTGATATATTCCATTGCTGTAATGTTACACATGTCTGGTAGAATACAAGGAAGTTTGAGACAAGGACCAAATGGAGTCTTGTCATCCTTTGGACACAGACTGGAGTGAAAGTCTTGGAGTCTCCTCTGGGATGTTGCGCCTGCAGTGAATGCAGCTGGAATGTAGCCTCTTCCCTGTTAGATTTAGGTTATGGGGCTGGAGGGGGAAGCATTGCACCTGCTGCCAGCACAGCCTCCTGCTTTTCATCTCAGATCTTGGCCTGAGCAGTTACCACATCTGCTCTGTGGTTTTGTCCTTAAACTCCAGCTGTGGAAGCCCCTTCCCTCTTGCCAGCAGTTACGAAATGACATCCAGTGAGGTTTTTTGTTGTAACTTGTTAATTAACTAACTGACACCATTGCTTGCTGGCAGCTCCTGATACAGTATGGAGCCTGGGTGATTTCCAAAGCTGGGCTACATCCAAACAGCTCAGCAAAAGGACACCCTCACCTCTGGGGGATGGCAGGGACAAGTGGCACAGGGGCTGTAGTGGCTCTGCCTACACTCCTTCACCCATAGGTCAGGCTATGGCCTTCTGCTGCGTGAGTTGGGCCTTACTGTGCTGACCTCTGCCCCTCCAAAGCCCCTGATAATCACTGTCCCTTGTGCACCAGGAGAAGCCTCTGTCCTGCACTGCCCCCACCCTAGACAGCCTGTGACACCTCTCCTGCCCTACTGAGCCCCAAGGGAAGTCACAGTAGTGGAGCTGTCACCAGCCAGGGCTGTGTTTCCTGCCCTGTCATCACCACAACACCCCAATTTCCTGTTTTATTCCAGCCCAGTCCAGAGTCCACTGCAGCTGGAGGGATCCCACTGCCCCAGGGCACTCCTGCCCTGCTCCTTGGGAGTGCCCAGAGCCCTCTCTTCCCTACCTCAAAAATGGACATGGACACAGCAGTGACACTGAACTATTGACCTTTTTATTTCAATCAGCTACAGCAGCTCTACATTCCCTACAACACTGTCCTTCCTCCCGACAGCGAGGGAGCCGAGGACTGCAGTGGCAGCGCGTTGTCTTAAAGCTTAGTATTAAATATTAAATACTCTTTCATTTATGTTTACATTACTTTGTCAAGGAAAACGGAACAAAACAAAAAGGACAATTAAAACTTTAAATTACATGAGTGTGTGCCCGTGCCTGGGGCTGCCCCAGCCAGGCACTGCTGTGGGGGATATGCAGAACTCCTGTGCATGAGGAGTGGGATGTGCTCGGCTGTGTGGGAGCAGGGAGCTGTTCCCTGTGCTGTTGGAGCAGCAGGTGATCCCGGTGCAGCTAAAACACTGTCTGGAGGAGCCTGGAGCACCCCTGCAGCCCCAGTGCAGTGCATGGGGAAGAGGGTGAGGATTTGGTCAACAACTTTGCTAAAGGACTTATCCATTTCTTATTTCTTTGTTTCTTTAAAAAAACACAACAAACCAACAACCCCAAATGGTTTTGAGTCTTCCTTTGATTTTAGCAAAGACAAGAGTTTAAAAAGCACTTAGGAAGCTTGTACTAAAACCAGGAGCTCTCAGAGGAGAGAGTCATCTGTGCACCCCCCTTCCAGGCCGTAGCGGAATTCCTGCAGGTTGGACACCCCATAGAAGTGGACAAAGGCTGCAGCCACCACCAGCACGTGGAAGATCTGATGAGACTGGAACTGCAGGGAAGCAAAAAAGCCTTTAGACCACAACAAAGGGGACAGCAACATTGTCAACACCTCTTCTGCTTCGCTGCTCCAGGACTGTCCTCTGTGCTCTGCTCCCCGCTCCATTGCACCCAGCAGCGATTCCCACCCTGTACTTTGCCCTGCCCACACACAGAACCTGTTCAAGGTCTGCCTGCCAGCATGTGCTGAGGCACAGCCGGACACCCCCAGCCTCCAGCCCCTCAATGCCCCCTCCCCTGACCCCAGAGCTGCCCCCAGACAACCTGTTCACCCCCACACTCACCCAGATGTCAAACTTGCCCGGGAAGAAGCGCTCAGGGATGCGGGCAGCGTAGAGCCCAGCGCCCGTGATGTACATCACAGCCATGAGGAAGAACCAGCCCATCTGCCCCACCGTGGTGGCCTTCACAAAGCCCTCGGCAATGGTGAAGTGCATGGTGGGCACAACCCCGCTCAGTCCCAGCCCCAGGAACACGCCTGCGGCCCAGAGAGGAGGTCAGGGAAAAGAGCTCAGGTGTGGAGGGGGAGCCATTCCTCCCACAAACTCCCCTTGATCCCTCATCCTGTGCTAGGGAAGCCACTTTTCTCCACTGAATTAATAGAATATCTCAAGCTGGAAAGGACCCATAAGGATCATTGTGTCCAACTCTTGGCCTGCACTGGAGACCCCCAAACAATCTCACCCTGTGCCTGAAAGCGTTGTCCAAACACTTAAAACTTCTCCAATCCTCATGGCACTTATCCTTCACAAAATGAGGGACCCACAGTTCCACAGGTAAACTGCCCCTGTGCTCACTGGGCAGAACCCACCCAGTGTTTCTTATGCAGGGCTGCAGCAGCTCCCGCACCTGGCTATGGGAATGGACATTTTGGAAGATGCTGGCCTTTTGGATTGCACCAGGAACACAGCCACTCCTTCCAGGAAAGTAATTTCCTGCAGCTCCTGAGGAAGAAGCTGAAATGTTCAACTTTGGCCTCTGATGAGTTGGCAGAGAACAAGTGGCACCATAGTGACACTGGACTGGAGAGGCTCTGGGTGGCACTTGGCTGGATCCTGCTCATGCTGGGGGCACAAGATGCAGTGGGAAGAAGCCATGGGGACGCGAGTCCTGCCTGTCCCCTGCCCTCATCTGAGGGCTCTCAGGTGGCCTCTGTCTCAGCATGGTCTTTCCTCACTCATGTAGCCAGGACAGTGTTCTGAGAGACATCTGCTTCAGGACCCCTGGGAGTTGGGGAGGGAGGTGTCTCCTGGTGCTCAGCAAGGCTGATGGGATCTGCCATTAAAACTGGGGTAAATTGGGGCGTGGGGCTGGAGGCAGACCCCCACTCCACCCCCAGGAAGACAGGGACCTGGCAGGGAAGAGCTCAGGAATGCCTTCCTCCTCCACCCCAGCTGCAGGCTCCTGCTGCTAAACTGCTTCCCAGAGAAGGCAGAAAAGGCAGAGCCCCAGCCTGCCCAGGGCTATTTTAAAACTCCAAACCTCAGGCTCTGGAGATTAATCCCCAGCACAGCAAGAGATGGCAGGAGGCCATTCCCTGCAGTGCTGTGCTGCTCAAGGGGAATGAATCCTGCAAGTGCCCAGAGCTTCTCCCAAATGGAATCTGCCCAAAGTGCCTCCCAGGATTTTGGAGGGGGGAGTTCCTACCTGCTCTGGTCTGCCTGTGCTTGGGGGTAGCAAATCGGTCCCACTGTGCCACAATGATGGCAGAGATACCCAAGACACAGACGATGGAGAGGTAGATGAGTCTTGGCTGTGGGGAGCAGTAGAACGAGTAGTAGAGCCACGGGACGAAGCTCCCCATGATCAGCAGTGCAATTCCTGAATAATCCAACCTGCAGGCAGGGTGCAATGACAGAGAGCCACAGGTGAGCCCCAAAATCCACCCCCTCCATGTGTGGGAACTCTCCAGCCTGCACCTGAGTGGAGTCATTGGGCAAGGAGGGGTGTGCTGGGCAGGTGCGACAGGAGAAAGGGCCTGGGCACAGCGGGAATGCTGGGGAGGGGCAAGAGGAAGATGGAGCTCAAACCATTAGGAATAAATCCCTGTGCACATGGATCTGTGATCCTCTACTCATCTCACCACAGAAACATAGCCCCTGAACTGCCCCCATTGCCTTCCCAGGAACACAAGGGCATTCCTGCTGGATTTGTTCTGGAGACAGGATCCCATGGGATCTCTGGCAGTTGTGCAAAGCGAATGGGCAGGATTCCCAGCAAGCAGCAACCAAATAAATGCCTTTAACAGCCATATGGGAGCAGAATGTCACTTGAGAGCCTCACTGCAAAGGCTGATGGGAGCTTGACCCTTGGAGCAGCCCAGGAACAGGCACAAACCACTGACCAGCCTTCCCACTCTCCTGGGAATCTGTTTGTGTTTCTTCTTTCCATTTGGCTTCAGTCCAAACTGGATGCAAACCAGAAGTTTTCAAAAGCATCCAGTAAACTGGAACCCGCCAAACTGGCCATGGCCCCCAGCTGCCCAGTGAGAGCGAGACCCCTCCTCAATTCACTATAAGGGGCATAGAGCCTGTTCCCTTGGGAGCACAGAAGCCATTCCCTTGGGAGCCAGGATCCTGTTCCCTTGGAAGCTGCAGGGTCCCAGGATCTTTATCATGCACCTGAGGCCCCTGACCTGGCACGTTTAAGGTGCTCAGGCAGAACCTTCCAGAACTCTGGTATGGTTCCCCTCAGTTCCATGCTGGATTGGTTGATGCTCCCTTCCCCCAGGGATGAAACACTTGGGAACACAGTGCTTTCCAAGAGGAAGTGCTGCAAAAACCCAAAACCTCCCAGGAGACCACACAACCACACTCATGCTGACTCACTTCGAAAAAGTCCGTGAGACCTTCTCCGAGTGACAGTACACAGTGTGGAAAAGCCAGGAGAAGCTGAGGCACAGCACTGCTCCCAGGAAGAACATCCCGAACACCACCTTCTCTTGGAGAGGAGCCATAAAGTACATGTTGGGCCGCAGCATGGTCAGGATCCCCAGGCAGAGGAACAGAACAAACCCTGCAGAAACACATGGAGAGGGAAGTCAGAGGGACAGTGGGGAATTTCAGCAAAGACAGGATAAGAACAGCCATGGCCATGCTCCTGGAAGTCCTGGATGCATCCCAGGCGTGCTCAGTAACGCACAGTGGGGCCTTGGCTGAGGCCTCTGTTCGTGTAAACAAGAAGGGGAAGGGGCAGGCACAGGGCAAGGAGCTGCTGAGCTGCTGTTTCACAGGGTCATGGAATCACAGACTGGTTTAGGTGGGAAGGGATCTTAAAGCCCCCTAGTATGGGCAGGGACACCTTCCACTAGCCCAGGTTGCTCCAAGCCCCATCCAACGTAGCTGTGGACACTTCCAGGCATGGGGCAGCCACAGCTTCTCTGGAAAACCTGGGCCAGGGTCTCACCACCCTCACAGGGAAGAATTTCTTCCCAACATCCATCTCACTCTGCCTTCTGGCAGTGGGAAGCCATTCCCCCTTGTCCTGTCCCTCCAGGACCTTGTCCAAAGTCCCTCTCCAGCTCTCCCGGAGCCCCTTTAGGTACTGGAAGGGGCTCTGAGGTCCCCCTGGAGCCTTCTCTTCTCCAGGCTAAGTATTCCCTTCTCCAGGCTAAGTACTGCCAGCCCAGCTCCAGAGCAGAAGAGCTCCAGCCCCCAGAGCATCTCTGTGACCTCCTCTGACTCATTTCAGAGGAACATCCTCTGAGGCTCCCCTGTTTTGCCCAGGACACATTTCCCTGTCCCACTCCTGCAGTGGCTGAGCCCAGCCCTGGTCCCTCTCTCCTGAGGAGCTCCAGGCACTCCATGTCTGATTCTCATGCATGCACAGGATCCGCACAGGGAGCCCTGGGCATGGAGAGGACCCGGTCCCAAGCCCGTTCTGACCCTAATGCAGGGTCTGAGTACCTCCAGCCCCAGGGCTCCCCCTTCCCCACAGTCACCCAGCAGGTGTGTCCAGATGTTGCCTGTCTCAGTGTGTATCCGGAAAATGCTCCGGAAGCAGGCGCGGAAGGAGGGCATGGGGGGCCGGTGTCCATGCAGGAGGTAATCGTTGTCCTTGAGCCAGTCGGGCAGGACATCGTACGGGATCACACGCCAGCGCCCTTCCCACACCTGCAACAAACCAGGGGATCAGGGCAGCCCAGAGCCCCAAATCCACGGGGAACAGCCCAGTCCTGGGATGCCCCTCAGGGAGAGGAAGTTTCTCTGACATCAGGTGCCTTGTGGGACCCTGTAAGCCACTCACCCACATCCCACCCTTTGCTCTCCATCACTTCCCAGGGAGTGATTCCCAGTCACCCCAGGGAGTCATTTTACCCCCACCTCAGTTCCCACAAGGACTGATTCCCAGCCCCTGAAGGGAGTGATTCCAGGACCACTCAGGAAGTCAGGGGTGATTAATACCCGCAGCTTTAACCCTTCCACACCCACAGACTGTTCCCTGTGGTGGGAATTCCCATTTGATCAGGGAAGAAGCACAGGAGCCACAGTGATTGCGGGCACCGGGTGACACCCCAGCAGGCACCTGGACTCTCAGGCCCCACTCAGGCCCGCAGGAACATCTGAATTGCTCCCAGGTTCTCACCCACCATGGCTGGGCCAACCCTCATAAAGGCCATCCCCTTCCCACACCGTTCCCAGGGATGCTGCTGGAAGCAGCACAGCAGAGCTGGAGCCAGCTGCAGCCAGTGCAGCTTTATGTGGCACATCCTGTCACCCCAAATCTGGGAATTGGGGAATCTGCTCCAAAATCAAGACTGGGGGATCGCCACAGGTTCCTGTACCTTGTACACAAACTCTTCCATCTTCTCCATAGCATGGTGAGCCTGCAGAGGCAAGGTCAGCACCCGCACAACCTCCTCCTCCTCCTCACGGACCACTGGGCATGGTGGGTCCTCAGTCTGCAGTGAGAAGAGCCAGAAGGGAATCGGTTCCAACCCCTGGGAATCATCCCTGCCCTTCTGAGAGCACCTGGGGCTTCATCCCTCTGACGGGATGGGCAGGACCTGCTGGTCACCCTCGTTTATGCAACACACTGCTGCCTGACCCATCCCGGGCATGCTAATCCCAGATTTATCCTGTCGAAAAGTGGGATTAGTACCAGGGATTTTCATCCTTACAACCAAGGCTGGAATGGCCGCTTGGCCCAGCCGGGAGACCCGAGTCGGCCCACCCGAGCAGAGGCAGCTCCGTGCTGGGAACACTCTGGGTTCCCGGCACAGCTCCCGCTCTCCTCAGCCGGGAAGGGGCTCGGGAAGGTGATTCCCGGCCCCGTGGAAGTGCTGGGGCACTGGAAACACCCGGTACAGACACAGCGATCCCGGTGACATCCCTGTGAAGGACTATCCCGGCTCCATGCCTGCTCGGCAGGAGCAGTTTAGGCCGGCTCGTAACACGGACCGGCCCGAGGAACAACACGGAGCCGTACTCCTCTAGCTCTTATTGGGATAACGGGCAGATTCCCGGGATATCCGCGAAGACGGAGCGAGGAGACTGAGCCAGGCTCTGGATTCCCTCCCGCCGGGGTCTCGGAGGGGCTCACGCTGGTCGCGCCGGTGGGTCCTTGGTCCCCCTTCTCTTCCAGGAGCGGCCCCAGCTCGGCGAGCTCCAGGTGCGCCCGTTCCCGCTCCCGCTCCCGGTCTCGGCCGGCGGCCACAAGCCCGCTGCCCGCCCCGGCAGGGGCCTTGCGGGACGCCATCGGGGCGGCGGGTGCGTGCGGCTCCGAGGCAGCCGGTGAAGGTCCCTCCGCGTCCTTCTGCCGCCGCGCTGGGGGGGAAGCAGCACAGAGTTACCGGGACCGAGGGAACCGGCGACAGGGCTCTCCCCGGGGGGTCGGAAACAGCGGACGCCCCGCTCCCCTGCCCGTCCCTCACCGGCCGCTACATGCCGCGGGCGGCGGCGGCGGCACCGGAAGCAACGCTGAGGGAACGGGAACGCACAGCGCTGGTTCCGGCCTCGGGGCCGCGCCCCCACCAGAGCCCCGCCCCGAAAAAGAGCGCTCTATGATTGGTCGAAATCACTGTCTGTCTCTCTTTTCCCCGCCTCAACGGCCGCCGCCCGCTGCGATCGGCCGAGACGCCTCGCTGGGGTGCCGGCGGAAGCCGCTCTGGCCGCGCGGCTCAGCTTTGTGGCTGCGCGCTCGGTTGCCCCCTGCTGGGCGCGCGGGGGTACCGCGGGGGGACACAGGCCCGAGGGCCCATGCGCGACGCTGCGGTGACACGGACACCGCGATCCGGGTGAACCGTCGGCCCCAGGATGAATTCTCTCCCCTTTTGCAAACTTAACTCTCGTAATTCAATTTCTCCAACAGAAGATGCTTTAATGAAGAACTTTGAGTTTCAAATATCGAGTAAAGTCATATCACCAAAACAAATATGCATTAGGCAGGCAAAGGATATGCTTTAGATATGCGGGTTCACGTAAATTTTACTGTATTTAACCTTTTACTCCTCGGTGTGCTTGATTTGTGGAAACCTCCTCTTTGTACCTGGTGCAGAATAAATAATATTTCCTTTCTAGCGTGATTCTGTGTTTAGAGAGCTCCTAAAGTAGGCAACAAGAAGCAACAGACCCTGTCATCCATCTGGGATATCCCTGTGTCCCAACAGCCGATAGCCCTTGCAGCATCACCTGCCCGCCCACGTGTAGCCATTGAGGGCTTTCCCGAATGGCCACAGCAATTATCAATGGCCGAGGTCACCCCTGGCCTGGTGGGGCGGCTCGTCTTTCCCTGCCCACAGGTTTAATTTCCTTGGCTGACAAGAGCAGGAGACTCCCAGCCGCCGGCTGCACAATGGTGGATCCTGTTCCCCATCAATCATTCATGGCCTTGCTGCTGGAAGAGATTTCTTGGGGGCTGCTGGAGTAGCGAGGGGGGAGAGATTTTCCGACCTTGGTGATGTTATATAGGTGCTGGCAGCACCAGGGAAGGTTGGAGGTACCTGGGTCGCCCACTATCCCCGCAGGGTGAGTGGTGTGGGGGCTGAAAGGAGCACAGGATTTGGAGAGGACATGGGTTTGGAGGGGACATGGAATTTGTAGGGGACACAAGATTTGGAGGGGACATAGCGTTTAGGCGGGACAAAGGATGGGAGACACAGGGTTTGAAGGGGACACGTGGTTGGGAGGGAACATGGATTTGGAGAGGACACAGGTTTGGGGCTTTTTGGGGTGTCATGGGAGAGGGTGAGGATAGAAAATGATTTGGGAATTTTGGGAAGCTGCATACCCCCACATTCTGCTGGAGCCATGGGGTCCAGGACAAGTCAGGGTTGGTTGTGGGCAGGGCTCTGCTCTCCTCTCCACAGGGACAAATGCTGCCGTGTCCCCCCTCCCGGTGTCCCGATGGGTGTCCTGAGCTGCATGAAGTACCTGATGTTCATCTTCAACGTGCTGGTGTTTGTGAGTCCCCCTGGGCCCTGTGGGGTGCAGGGGTGGAGGGAACCCGTGCCTGGGGACCCATAACTCCAGCTGGCTCAGGGGTGGGCGGCACCGGTCCCAGGGAGGGAACCAAGGGTCGAAGCGTCCCCCATCCACATGGGGTGACATTTCTGTCAGGCTCAGGGGTGGGTGACACCCATTCCCAGGGAGGGGACCAAGCCTTGGACATCCCCTGAGCCCACGATCATCTCCTGACATCCCCTTGCAGGCGGGGGGAACATGCCTGGCAGGCATGGGAGTCTGGGTGGCCGTGGATCCGGCTGGTTTCCAAGACATCGTGGCCACCAGGGCCGTGCTGATGGCAGGCGCATGGCTGCTGCTGGTCGTGGGCATCGCCCTGTCTCTGCTGGGCTTCCTGGGCTGCTGCGGGGCCCTGCGCCGGAGCCGCCCGCTCCTGCTGCTGGTGAGGGAGGGAAGATGGCTGGGAAGGGGCTGCAGGATATGGCCAGGGGGCACTGGGGGCGGGAGTCATGGGCTGGATGGTGGTGCGGGATGCAGGTGTTCCTGGAGGAGCGAGGAGCTGGTGCTCCTCATCCTCAACATGTCCTGCTATCCACTCCCCACCTCATGAGTCTCAGTTTAGAGCCCAGAGGATTTGCAAAGCCATCAAGCAGGGTCAATTCTCTCTGAAGCCACTGGCTTGTCTCATGTGGCATTTCCAAGATGACTCCACTGCTGGTAAGGGGCAGAAAAATGCCTGTTTGAGCACCAAGACTCCCATTTCTTCAGCATCCTCGGTCCCTTGCAGACACTGCTTGTTTTTAACCCCTGCCTTGCAGCCACAGTGGTCAGAGATGTGGCATCCGTCCCCAGGAGCTGTACACATGTCCCTGGTCTTGGGGACAGAGGGCACAGGCAGGGCTGGTGCAGAGGAGGGCAGGGATAATGTGAGCAAGCTGCTGGTGGGATCAGGCTGGTCTCTGACTCCTTCACCTGCTGCCTTCCAGTTCTTCATCCTCGTCAGCCTCGTCTTCCTCATGCAGCTCATTGGGGCCGTTCTCTTCCTGGTGCACTGGAAACAGGTACTGGCACCATCCCCAGTGTCACCAGCCTCCCTCTATCACACCATGGCCTTGGCTCTGAGTCCACTGGGGCTGGTGTAGGGACACCCTTCTCCTCACCTCCATAATCAGCACCACAATACAAACTGCAAAGCAGGTGGGGGGATCCACTGGGTGCCCAGTTCCCCTCAAAAGGAGCTAATCCTGAGTAGAGTAGGAGAGGAACAGTCCAAGCACTGGCACCAATTCCACAGGTCCAGCCCGAGCACTTCCTGTCTGAGCTGCAGAGGAACTATGGTGGGGACGAGGGTGCTGAGGTGTTCTCCACAGCCTGGAACACCCTCATGGTCACGGTGAGCAGCTGGCAGGCTCCTGGGGAATGCAAAGGATCCACCAAGGGTGACCATGGTGATGATGTTTCCCTTCTGTTCCAGTTCTCATGCTGTGGTGTTTTAGGACCTGAAGACTTTGGGAATGGCTCCCGCTTCCAAGAGCTGCACCCAGGGATGCCATGGCCACGGGCATGCTGTGCCCGGGATGGGCTTCTGCAGGTGGGAGAACTCCTGGGCTGGGAGCAGTGCCAGGACAGAAGCCCTGGCTACATCCATGAGCAGGTACGGCACAACTCTGCTGTGTCTGTGTACCTGTCCCAGCCTCGGCCCTTCCCAGGCTCACGGAGTGAGCATAAGGGACAGAAACCAGGGACATTGCTTGGTTGTGGTTCAACACTCCAGTGGCTCCCAAAGCCTTCAGCTTGTCCTGCCACACAGAGGACCCCCCACCCCCGACATCCCCCTGCAACCCAGTCACCCTCTGGGCTCCCTGTGGCCATGGGGAACATGAGAGAGCCCTCCCTCCTCTCTCTGCCCCAGGGCTGCTTCTCTACTTTCGGCAAGACCCTGCAGAGGTACATCTCCCTCCCTGGGACCTGCAGCTTAGCTGTGCTAGGCATTGAGGTAATGAGGGGGGCCGGGGACAGGGCAGGCAGAACGCGCACTCTTTGTGGCAGGGGGGTTGCTCAGTGGGCAGGGAGAGCGCAAATGGGCTCAGGTCTCGGGGTACAGAGCCTGCTCTCTGCTGCAGACAGGGCAGGTGGAGAAACAAGGAGTGGTTTGTTTTACTCCCCCTGCGTCTCCGTGCCCTGGTGTCCCTGTGCAGCACCAGCAGAGCGGGCCCAGGCCCCTCGGGGGCCACAGCGATGGCCCCAGGCCAGGGATCCTCCAGGCCCTCTCTGCCCCTGGCCTGGCCCGGCCCTGTTATGGGCCTGACCCTTTCCCACCTCCATCATTCCAGATTTTTGCCATGTTCTTCGCCTTCTGCCTTTACTACAACTTCGACTGAGTGGAACAGGGACACGCCCAGGCGTTTGGGAGCAGCTGAGGACACAGCCTTTCCTCACCCGATAGATCAGCTCATCACTGTATAAATGACTCAGTTCCCGGGTGGGAATGAGTAAATAAATTTAATTAGAATCTCTTAAAGTTACAAAGCAAAGAGGGGACAGCACTAGAGCATAGTGACACTCTCTGCTCACCACAAGCTCAGCTCACAAAAGTGTCTTCACCTTTTATACACTCAAGGTTGCATCAGCCACATTAATATTCATACGTGGTCCTTCCATGCCCTCCCAGCACTTCCCACAGTCCATGGCTTTGCCCATATATATATACTTGGCTCCTCCTAGGGTCCACGACCTCATTCTTACAAGTAGATTTGGCTCTTCCCAAGGGCTGTCAGTTAGCCCTCTGTGCCTTTTGCTGGTGGAGCCCCTCTTACATCTTGATTGCTGGTGAGCTGTTACCCTGCCAAGCCCCCAGCAACAAGTGTCCCCCACTCCCTGCTGCCTCTTGCAAGGGACAAATATACACCCTCCCCCACATTTTTGACAGCTCTGTTGGCCAAAGCTGCCAGGCAGCAATGACACAGGGGAAGGGGAGCATTGGAGGGAGAGCAGAAAACGGTTCAAAACCAAACTGGAACAACAAAAGTACATGTTAAAAGAACTGTAAACCTTAACAGAACTTCTTCTCACCATACTTAATAACTCCTCCTCATTTGCATGAGCCAATCACTACACCTTATTCATAACAATACCCCCTTTTTCTCTTGATATCTCATTTATTTGGCTCATGAAAATGAGTCTCGTTTCCAATTTCATTACAACACTTGAAATTGACCAACCCAACATTAACCATATTTACTTAAAATTTTCCAACCTAACATCAACCATATTACAATATCCAATAATACAAAACCAATTCATACAGTGTCTAGTAAAATCAACTTCTCTTAACTCGTTCTCCTTATATTTGATGATATCAACTTGAACTATATTTGAATGAGTCCTAAGAGTATCTGTTGATGTGGTTCAGGGCAGCAAAAACCTTGGGTCTCCCTGAGAAAATGATTGATGACTACTCATGACATGGGTAGTCCTCTGTAATAAGAGGCAAGTGACAGACAAAAATGGGAGTAACAGAGGTCCAGTATGGGTTTTACTTCAGCCACCATGCCTCATAGGGTTGCTACCTATAGCAGGGGTGTGTGCTTTTCCTGGTGGCAAGTACAGAGGCCAACCCAGTCTTGCCCTCCATCCCTTTGTTACTTCTCCCAATTTTGTCACCTTCCAATTTTAGTTGCCTGTAGTACTTTTTCCATTATGATATTTTCCTGGTCCTCCAAGCCCTTCCCATTTAAGAGACTCTAGTAGTTTCCATCCACAGAGAGAGATAAACACAGTAATGTGTCACATACTAATGTCAATATGCTACACCCTCTCCCTTTTGACCAATACAGTCCTGGTCTTTCTGCTGGGAGCTGAAGTGTCTTTCCCTGGTGTGAAATCAAGGTCTCTCAGAGCCCATACAAATTTGGCTGTCCTTCCCCATTTTCTGTGCTACTTGGAACATTCTCCAGATTATTCGGATCAGTTTGTTACGTGTTAATCCCTGTCCAAGAGTCAGTTTTGCATCACCTGGTTCAGATGTTATAGTCCACTCCTCAGGTTCTTCCACAGGTCCTTTGACTTGGCTAGTGTGGGTCCACCCTTGTTCAGCAGTTCTGATGGCTGTCTCAGTTTTTATTTGCACTTGAAAGGGACCTTCCCATTATGGTGTCAATGGTTGTTCATTCCAGGATTTAATTAACACTCAGTCCCCAGGTTTTATGTGATGTATCTTGAAGTCTAGAAGGGAAATTTGGGGAATCATTCCCCATTTTCGTAAGGCCTCTTGATTTTGGGCTATGGTCTTAACATATTTCATTACATTTACTTCCCCCTCTTCATAGGTCGCAGCTTCATGTGTTGAAGCCAAAAAGGGTAACCCAAACATCATCTCATAAGGTGATATACCTAGGTCAGACCAAGGTTGTATTCTAACCCATAGTAACGCTAGGGGTAAACATCTTATCCAAGACATTCAAGTCTCAATCATTAACTTAGTCAAGGTTCTTTTAAGGGCCTGATTCATCCTCTCAATCCATCCAAAACTTTGTGGGTGCCATAGTGTATATAAATCCCATTTTATTTCCACTGCTTGACCTATCTGTTGTAAAACCTTGGAAGTGAAGTGTGTCCCCCTATCTGAATCAATCCTCTTCACCATCCCATAGCGGGGAGTAATTTGTTCCAACAAAATCTTGGAGACAATATTAGCCATGGCCCTCACAGCAGGTGTAGCCTCGATCCAGTGAGTCAAATGATCACTAAGACCAGTAAGTATTTCCATCAGTGGATCTGGGAAGTTCAGTGAAGTCCACTTGTATACTTTGAGAGGGTCTTAGGGCTAGTTCCTGCCCTCCTGGGGTTACTTTTATCATTGCCTGTTTGATCACCATTTGACAAATTCCACATTTACCAATTATTTGTTTTGCTATTCCAAAGACTCCTACACACCCATAATTCTTTAAAAACTCATCACAGAGGGCTTGGGTACTCAAATGGGTCTTTTGGTGTATTCTGTCTAATACTTCTTTGGTAAGGGGTCTATTTAACATTTGCCTTCTGTCTGGGAGCCTCAAGACACCTGCATCATTCTTCTCTGCCCCTATCTTCCTCAGTCTGTCCTCTTCTGGTTTACTAAACCTTGGAATCCCTGATTTTTTGTCTTTGATGTTAGGACTATCATCACTCTCTCCTCCCTGTTTTCTGCAGCATCCTTTGCTTCTCTATTGGCCAGATTGTTTCCTCTGATCTCTATGGCCATTCCCTTCTGGTGACCCCTTAATATGGACTACAGCAATCTCTTCTGGTAACCTCAGGGCTTCTAAGACTTCCAGTCGACCTTTCATGTATCAGTCCCTTCCCTCATGAGTTAAGCAGCCCTCTTTCTTCCCTTATTTTTCTGAAGGCATATTTTGAGTGCACTACTCCAAAGGCATGTTTTGAGTCAGTATATATTGTCCTTTTTTCATGGTCTAATAGTTTTAAAGCCCGGACTAAAGCATACCACTCAGAAGCTCGGGCTAGTGGGCTAGTCTGAGGGCAATTTCCCTTTTTCAATTACCATCATCTTTTGTTCATTTATGATGGCAAACCCGGATTTCCATCACCCTCGTATATACCTTGAGGAGCCATCTATATAGAGGATCTTTCCTCTTTGGAGAGACTGATCAGTCAGGTCCTCCCTCACCTTGGTTTGGTATTCAATTATGTTCAGACAGTCATGTTCTACTTCTCTGACTGATTCCCCATATAGGTATTGAGCTGGATTTAAATACTTGTCTCTAACATATTCCAAATCATCCCTGTCTATTAATATGGCCTCATATTTGAGCATCCGAGAGTCTGTAAGCCACTTTTCAGCCTTTTGGTTTAAGATATTTCTTACTGAATGGGGAGTATATACTCGTAACTTTCCCCCAAATATTAATTTCCGCCTCTCCTGTACCATCAGTGATGCAGCAGCTACAGCTTGAACGCACAAGGGCCACCCCCTGCTAATGGGATCCAGCAAATTAAACAAGTATGCCACAGGTTTTCTAGATCCGCCCCAACTCTGGGGGAGGGCCCTGTGGGTTAGGACCGCATGGGCCACCCCATTGTCCCCATTCACAGATGGGTGAAAGGGCTTTTTTAGAGCAGGAAGGCTGAGGGTGGGGGCAGTTATCAATTTTTGTTTTAATTCTTCAAAGATGTTTTCATCCTCCTCTGTCCAGATTATCTCCTCTTCAACTAACTTTTCTTACAAAAACTTAATAGCCTGGGTGTATCCCTCAATCCATAATCAGCAATATCCTAGTAATCCTAAAATCTGCCTTATTTTTTCTTTGTTTTTGGTCTAGTCATTGAGACAATCCCTGTAACCCTTCCTGAATGTAACTGTCAGCTGCCTTTACTAATTATATGACCCAAATACTGGACCTCCTGCTCCACAAATTGGATTTATTTCTTTGACACCCTCAATCCCTGGGTTCCTAGAAAATTTAGAACGCCTTTTGTGGCTTCCTTAACTTCTCCTTCCTCAGTCCTGGAAAGTAACAAGTCATCTACATATTGTATGAGTTTAATTTCAGGGTAGAGGATCGCAGGATCTCCTCTACAGCCTGCCCAAACAAATTTGGGCATTCCATAAACCCATGGGGTAATCTCGTCCACGTCAGTTATTTTCTTCCTATGTTAGGGTCCTCCCACTCAAAAGCAAAAATATCCCTACTCTCCTCAGCCAAAGGACAAACCCAAAAAGCATCTTCAAGATCTGTTACACTGAACCATTGATGTGAAGGTGGTATCTTACTTTAGAGAGTGTATAGGTTAGGAACCATGGGATATCAGTCAATAGTCCTTTTATTCACTTCTCTCAGACCCTGTGCCAGTCTGTAGGTACCATCTGATTTCCTCATGGGTAGGATCAGGATAATGTGAGTAGACACACACCATTCCAGGGTTCCATCCTGATCAGAGTCAATAATGGGTTGTAACTCTCCTTGCCCTTCCAAGGAGATAGGATATTGACGAACTCAGATTGGGTGGCTTTCATCAGTTATTGTCATCATAATGGCATCATGTCTAGTTTTGCCTGACTCTCGGGTCCTGCCCATACAATTTGGTTTATTTTATTTTCATCATCTTCTTTTAATTTGAACAGTTTCACTACCATTTCACCTTCTTTTGGTAACACCCCAATTCCTAATTGTACTTGCAAATCCCTCCCAAGGAGATGACATCCTGCCCCCAGTACCAATATGTCTTCCATTCCTGTTTTATGACTCCCCTCAAAGGTTACCTGTTTGATAACAGGTGCCTGGAAGCCTTCTCCTTTTGCTCCTGTTAGCTGAAAATACTCTTGTCTCTTCTGACATCCTTTTTGAAATCTTCTGTACACATGTTCTCTCAGCTCCTGTGTCAACTAAAAACTCAAAAAACTTTTTCTCCAGGGGGACCTAAGTATAGGGTTATCAAGGGCTTACAATGGTATTTTGTCCCCAGAAGATAGAGCCCGTGACACCTCTAGTCCTGTATCTCATTTTGTGCTTTCCTATACACTTCTAAATCCCTTCTCCTGACAATCCCTCTTTAGATGTCCTTTTCCCTTTCAATAAAAACACATGAAGCCTTGATCTTGTTCTGTTGTTCCTGCTCCACCCTGCCTATCACTGTCCCTGAATATCCTTGGTTGACATCCCCCTCTATCCTGTTGAGGGGTCCCACTCCTAACAGATCGACTCCCTTCTCCTATTGCTGCCACCATAACCTTGGCTTTTGTCTTTGCCTTCTCCTCTTCTCTTCCAACATAAGCCTTCTGAGACTCTCCCAACATTTCATTCAATCCTCGTTCCTGCCATTCCTGAAGCTTTTTTAATTTCTTCGGATATCTGGCCAGGCATGCATGACAAAAGTAACCTTTAATAGTGTCTTGCCAGCTGTTGATTCCCAGGCGATGCCAGAGTACTGTCTCATACTCCTCCTGAGTCTTTCCTCTGTGGCGGTTTTGTCCTTCCACTGTCGTTCCATCAAAAGCTTTACTCATGTTTTGATTTCGTGGAGCAGCCTCCTTTATTCCTCTAATTATCAGTGTTCTATAATCTTCCATATTTCATCTCCCCTCCTCGTTGTTGTGGTTCCAGGGGGGATGTGGGATGGGCATCTTTTCTTCCCCATTCTGTGGCTCATTCTGGTGCTCTCTATCCCAGATTCCTATACCTGCTATCCTGATCATTTGCCTTTCCTCTGGGGTAAACAGTATGCCTAGGATAGACTGCATTTTGTCCCAAGTATAGGTGTTTGGTCCTAAAAACGATCCACTTGTTCCGAAAAACCAATAGGGTCATCTAACAATCCTTTAAATTCTTTCTTAAAAGCCTGCACCTCAAAAGAGTTGAGAGGTGCACTCACAAACCCCACCCTCCCCCTTGCACCCCACCCATCAGTACTTCTCTAAGGGGATATACCCCGATTTGGTGATTCTTGTTCTCATTCTCACACCTTAATTTTGCTTTACTTCTGGTATTTTGGCTAGGCCCATCTAGGGTTACCACCTTCTCTGGGGATGCTGGTGCTTCTGGGGATATTGGTGCACCTTGGGTAATAGGGTAGGCTGGTACTGCTGTAAGTGCCAGTGCATCTGGGGCCATGGGAAATGGTGGAGGTAAGTTATCTAGAGGATCCCATTCCTTTTTCTGTGACACTTTAAAGGTTTTGACCTCTAAGGGAAAAATCTCCTCTTTCCAGCAGGCCACATATTCACCTTCCTCCTGATTGTAGGGTTCTTTGGCATTCACATGTATTTGCAGGACTTGGCAAATACACCCCTCAAGTAACCCATACTGAGGCTAAAAGATATGACTGGGTTGTATTTCCTCTTTTGTCCACTCTATCATGCAGCACCGTATCATTTTTACCTTATCCTTCCCCCTCGTATCAGGCTGGTGGTCCCATTGGAATAGTTTTAGTCCCAGGGGGCTATCTGATGGTATATCCCTAAGTACCCTCCTACTTTCTTCTTTGGGCTTTTTTCTGTTCTCTCCCTGTCCCATATTGTTAGTTCAGGACTACCTTCTGCTTCCTCTCCTGCCTCTGCCCTGTTGTCTAGCAATTAGATTTCCCCCTTGGGATCCTCCTCCGCCACCACTGCCCCCTTACCTGGTAAACAAGCCCCCTCTTCAGGGCTCCCCCAGGGCAGCACTCCTCCCTTTTTGTCTTGTCGTATCTCCTCTGCCTCACGACCTTGATCACTATCGTGCTTCCTCTTCCCATCCTGCGCACTTCCACGGCTCCCGTGCCCACCGCGCATCCCACACTTTCCCGCTGTCGTAGCCACCACCTTGCCTCCTGCGCCTTCCCCCCACTGAGGTTTCCCTGCTCCCTCTCTTCTGCCTCTGGCCTCCTGGGGTCTCCCTGCCTTTGTCCCTAGAGTCCCACCACCCGGGGCTTCTCCACCTCCCTTTTACCTAGCACCAGAGACTCCTGCCACCCCAGCTATCCACCCAACCGTGCAATGTCCCCTTTCTCCGATGGGCTCTGGTACAGGTCACGTGTGAGGCCACTCGAGCTGTGGCTCCTACACCCAGATTAGGGGCACTGGCCAAACCTCTCCTATCCGCTCATGTCGGGTCTCCCTGCATGCAAAAAAAAATGACCACAGCAAAAAGGGGGAATTTTACCTTTGCTTAATGGGTTCTCCTCATTCCCAGTTATCCAGCTAGAGTCCAAGAGCTCACAAGAGGCCCAGGGTGGGCTACCGAAATCAGTGAGACCAGCCTCCCCACATAAGTGACACAGCCAGGGGTCCTCGGAATTGGTGGAAATATCCTGGACAAGTCCCCAAAATTATTATAAACGACTCAGACCCTGGGTAGGAATGAGTAAATAAAGTTTAATTAGAATCTGTTAAAGTTACAAAGCAAAGAGGGGACAGCACTAGAGCATAGTGACACTCTCTGCTCACCACAAGCTCAGCTCACAAAACCTTTTATACACTCAAGGTTGCATCAGCCACATTAATATTCATACGTGGTCCTTCCATGCCCTCCCAGCACTTCCCACAGTCCATGGCTTTGCCCATATATATATACTTGGCTCCTCCTAGGGTCCACGACCTCATTCTTACAAGTAGATTTGGCTCTTCCCAAGGGCTGTCAGTTAGCCCTCTGTGCCTTTTGCTGGTGGAGCCCCTCTTACATCTTGATTGCTGGTGAGCTGTTACCCTGCTGTGGGAAATGCAAGCACAGAGAGCTCTCAAAGCCTCGAACCTACAAGCTCGGAGATAGATGGATACAGTGTTTGACCTAAGCCCTTGGAGAAGGCTTGAAGGTTTAGAATAAAAAGTGAAACACACAGACTAAGAATAAAGATTTGTAGTTTAAGCAGAAAAATGCAAGTAGAAATATGCCTCATGTAAGTGAATAAATGTTAAGCAAGATAGTAGAAAATTTTAAAGTCTAGTAATGGAACTTGTTATAGAGTTAGTAAAAAGTAGAAGATAGAGCAGTAAGTTTCTCTAGAGTTATATGATTAGATAAGAAGAGACGCATTGCAGCAAAATAGTACAAAACATAGCAATTAATGATTGTTTTATGAAGATGCTAGTGAGCTTTGCGGAAGTAGCTGATTATATAAGAAATTATAAAAGACATTGTAACTAGAATTAAAACAGCTTCTGGTGTGATGGTGTTGGATGTAACAACCTTCTGGTCTCACCCTTCCATGAGACTGATTTTACAATAAACCATCTTTTAATCGCCTCATCGGTTGACCCCGTGTACTCTGTATCCCTGACAATTGTTGCCCACTGTGTGAGGAAGAAGACTTTTTGTCTCAGTTTGGGATCGCTCCAGAGGACAATTAAAAGGTGCTGAAAGGAAGCAGATTCTGTGGAATATGTACACCTGAGATGAGGGTGAGTCGAGCACTAATCAGCTGCTGAGAGGCAGCAGAATAATTGTGCTGGCTGAGCTCGACTTGGATCACTCGCGAAGAGAGCACAGGTGAACTCTGGGGAACAGGACAAGAGGTGTCCAAAGAACAGAGAGACATTTATACCCATTTAAAAACCTTCATAAGATCTAATTCCCTTGGCGTACCTAAGTCAGAACTTAAAGGCCTTTTAAGCTGGGTACAAAAAAATTTTGCAAATGCAGATCTTGAGTCTGCTTTTACTATGTCTCTTTGGGATGCTGTTGGAGTTAAACTCTGTGATGCGATCTCCCATTGAGATTTTACGGCTGCTAAGTTGCTGCCTGTGAAAAATGCCAATCACTTGTTTTTAAAATTTTAAAAGTTTAATGGTAATAAAGTGGTTATAAAAATAGTAATATAATTAGAGTAATAAAATTTGAACAATTGAGATTAAGACAATATGAAATAATAAAAACAGAGAGTTATGGATGTCCAGGTACCTTTTTCTGGGCAACAAAAGCCCGAAAAAGGGCACCCGTTAACAGAGGATTAACCCTTAAAAACAATCACCTGCTGCATATTCATACACCTCATACATGATGCATAAATTCCATTCTCAGTTCCAAGCATCAATAGACAAGAGCCTTTGCAAAGATGTCACTGGCTAGTTCTCCCTCAAGGGATGAAGAACTCACCTACTATTTGCCAATGGTTTGTAGTACGAGCCTTGTCTCCAGCTTGACAGAAGCATTCTCAAGCAATGATTTCACATTATATGGATGATTTCCTTATTGCAGCACCAACACAAAAGGAGATGGAAGTAGCTCATGACTGTGCAATCACAGAAGGTCAAAATGCTGGACTAGAAATTTCTACATCAAAGATAAAAGAATCTTCACCATTGAAGTATTTAGGATGGAAAACAACAGAACAGTCAATTAGGCCACAAAAAATACAACTTCAGACCAGTGTTAATACTTTGCAAGATTTATAGCAACTTTTAAGATAAATCAGTTGGATTAGACCGGTCTTATGTATTACTAATGATGAACTCGCACCACTTTTTCATTTGTTAAGAGGAGACTGTAACATTAAATCTCCTAGAATTTTTACACCTGAAGCTCAAAAAGCCCTTGAAAAAGTTACTGAAGCTCTTCAACAAAGACAAGCACACTGTTGTGTGATATCACAACCCTTTTTTCTTGCAGTATTAGGAGAAAAAATGCAATTGTATGGTCTCATATTTCAATGGGACACTTCTGAAACAGATCTTTTGCTGATAATAGAGTGGATTTTTTTGCCTTACAGGTCCCTAAAAAATTTTTACAACATTAGAAATGATGGCTCAGATCATAATCAGAGCCAGAGCAAGATTGCTAACTACAGCAGGCCAAGATTTTTTTGTGATTTACCTTCTTTGAAAAAAAAAATTTTTGATTGGCTTTCCAACATTCAGAAGACTTACAAATTGCATTGCTAGATTATTCAGGTGTTTGTTTAATTTGATTACGGATTCTGTTTATGTTGTTACTGTGGTTAGAAGAATAGAAGGATTGGTTTTAAAAGATGTTAATAATTATAACCTGTGTTGTTATCTCACCTGGCCTTACTAAATTTTATAACAGAGAACTAACAAATATTTTGTTTCCCATAATGGGGCACATTCTTCACTTCCAGGATTTTTAGCTGAAAGAAATGCAAGAGCAGATAAATTAACAATGGTTGTTGCAAATACTTCACCCAATATTTTTGAACAAGCAAAATTGATGCCTTTTTTCATCAAAATGCACAAGCACTTATGCGAATGTTTCATATTTCTAAAGATCAAGAAAAAGCTATTATAAATGCTTGCCCTCATTGTAAACTTGTGCAACCTCTCATGTCCAAAGGAACTGTCAACCCATGAAGGTTGTAAAGCTTGCAATTATGACAGACAGATATCACCAAATATCCATCTTTTGGGAAATGTAAAAACATTCGTGTGTCAGTGGAAACTTTTTCAGGTGCAGTTTTTGCCTCCTTACACACAAGAGAAACTGCCAATCATGCTTGTCAACATTTTTTGCGAGCATTTGCTTCCTTAGGTATACCTCAAGAAATACAACCAGACAATGGTCCTGCATATACAGCTCAAAACTGGCCACATTCTTAATGGATTGGGGCTTTTGCCACACTTTTGGTATTCCCTACTCTCCCATGGCTCATGTGAAAGAACACATCACACTTTGAAACATAACTTGGATAAACAAGAAGGGGGAATAACACAGGCAACACTACAGATGTGATTGAATAAACTTTTATGTCTTTAATTTTTTTGAACAGCTCTTTTGCAGAACCAGACCCACTAATTTTTTGGCATTTTTCTAATAGCACACAGGCAAAGTTGAAAGAAAATCCTTTCATTTTAATTAGAAACAGGACAAATTGAGGGTTCATTTCCTTTAATAACCTGGGGCAAAGGGTATGCTTGTGTTTTGACAGGTAGAGGACCTAAGTGGATTGCAGCAAAGAATGTAAAGCTGTATCACGTGCAAAAACACACTGACAACCCCACAAGCAGAGAAATAATCATGTAGATGTGAGCGGAACAGAGACTACATCTAGCAATGGAGAGTGCATGAGCAATGAGGAGCCAGGGAATCCCGTCTCATCTACACTGACCAAAGGACAGAAGAAAAAGAGGGGGAGACCAAAGAAACGGCTACAGGAAGATAGTGGGAACATAGCTATTATCCCATAGGGTGATGTAAAAACACAACTAGTAAGAAAACCACGAGGAAGGCCAAAAGGAAGCAAGAAAGTAGCTGTTTTAACTGGGGGAATGTGGAGCTAAATCAAATGTTACGCTTATGGCTTTTTATTTTGTTTGCTTTTAGTAGTGCAAACTTTAATTAACCCGAAACAAATGTTTGGGTGACTTTAGCTAATGCATCAGGCTTAGACACCATATGCTTAGCCACTACAACCCCAGAAAATCCATTTTCCACTTGCTTAGTAAGGCTGCCTGCAGACACATGGCAAATAAAGGAGAAAACTATTTGTGTTTTAAGAGGTAAAAGTGCTGGCAGCATGTGGGATTGGGATCACAACCCTGTAGATGCTTGGAATTATCGGTGTATCAAAGCAACCCCGAGGATGGGGAGAAATGATGCATCTGACTCCACTGATATCAGAAGGCTAATTACTTTATTACACTACATTATTCTATATTATATTACACTCTATTACATTACATCTAAACTGAATCTGCACAAGCACCCAACTCAACTCAACTGCCCAGAATCTCGTGACTGTCAGCCGACAGTCCTGACACACACACACACATGGATTCAATCAGTCAATGAATCAAAACACTCACCAGAATCCAATTACCAATTCCCTTCAGGTAAACAATCTTCCACAATGCATTCCACTTGTTCCAAAACACAGGAGCAGTAAATGAGATAAGAATTGTTTTTTCTTTCCCTGAGGTTCAGAGAATGTGAATCCCAGAAATATTATTGGAAAGCTGTGCCTTGCTTTTCTCTGTGAAGAGAAATGCAGCCACATGGCATTATTGGGCAGGAGAAGTTTCTTGAACATCCTTAGAGCCTCAGGAGATTGATCTCCTTGGCTCAGTAAAAATGGATTTTTTGTATTAAGTTCAGCTATACAGGGAAAGAGTCATGGTTGATTAAAGATCTTTCTCCCTGTCACCAAGTATATAAGAACTAGACTTCTTGGTGAATTTATACTTCTCCAGTACAAAGGTCTATTGACACACCGTTACAGCTGCTGCAAGGGATGTTTCTTACTGTGGAGATAGAGCCTGGCCTGCCATTCCATCACACATCATCGGTGACCCATGTGGCTTAGGGAGACTTACTTTGCTAACACTGAGTATGAAAATGATGATCACTGACAATTGACACAGAGGTAAGAGGTTTGTTCATCAATATGAATCAGATTGTAAAGATGATTTTGAACTTTGGAGTTTTGGAAAAAGGTTTTCAGCATCTGCACTTTTACCTCAACTTGCCCCTGCAGTAGTGTTAAAGCAAGTAGATCTAATAGGCTGTTGGCTAAGTAAACAAACCTGTAGGAATGTGACCCCTGTTGACGGAGTGACCAAATTATTCTTTGTCTACTATAAAAAGGCAAAAAGCCCAGAAGTTTCTCTCCTCAATTTGGTAAAAAAACGCCTCATAGGACCTTGGAACTTCACTTCAAACCTGAGGCTCCCAATTGGACAGAGCCGAAAAGGTCCTGCCTAGGTAAATCACTAGAAAAAGAAGATAACAAAGGAAATAATCGCTTTTGTGGAGTGTTATAGCAGGAGCAAGGACCTCTTGCCCCTGGCTCAGTTTTTCTCTGAAAGAGCTTTATTATTTTGCCTTTTATTAAAACTTTTTCTGTTTCCAACACTACCTCAGAAGCTGTCCTGCTAATTTTATGCCATTCGAGGTAGCTGAGCTATCTCGGGTGTGGTAGGTTCTCTGAGAGCTCATAAGACTTGGCTCAAGGAGAAACCTATCACAAACCAATGCTACTTCTCTTGCATTAAGTGGTTTGTTAGCAGTTGTCAAAGGTGTAAGACATGCAACTCTGCAAAACAGGGTAATTGATTTTTCTCTTATTGGCACATGGTCATGGATGCAAAGATTTTGATGGAATGTGTTGTATGAATCTGTCTGATCATTCAGAATCCATCCATAAAAGCATACAGCAATTGAATAACGGTGTATCCAAAATTAGGGTTGATGATAAAACTTGGTTAGATTATCTGTTTAAGAGATGGAGTTTCACACCTTGGCTGAAAAAACTTCTAAAAATAGACATATATATATATATTAATTGACATAGTAATTGTGCTAATAATGGCACATTTCTTGCTTCAATGTATGCAGCAGATGTTTAATAAAGCTGTTAAGGGAGTATTTGTGGTTTGACAGAAAGGGGGAGATGTGGGAAATGCAAGCACAGAGAGCTCCCAAAGCCTTGAACGTACAAGCTCGGAGATAGATGGATACAGTGTTTGACCTAAGACCTTGGAGAAGGCTTGAAGGTTTAGAACAAAAAAGTGAAGCAGACACAGAGTAAGAATAAAGATTTGTAGTTTTAGCAGAAAAATGTTTTATGCAAGTAGAAATATGTTTCATGTAAATGAATAAATATGTTAAGCAAGATAGTAGAAAATTTTAAAGTGTAGTAATAAAACTTATTATAGAGTTAGTAAAAAGTAGGAGATAGAGCAGTAAGTTTCTCTAGAATTATGTGATTGGATAAAAAGAGACGCATTGTGGCAAAATAGTATAAAACAGCAATTAATGATTGTTTTATGAAGATGCTAGTGAGCTTTGTGGAAGTAGCTGATTAGATAAGAAATGTATAAAAGACATTGTAACTAGAATTAAAACAGCTTCTGGTGTGAACAGAAAATGGTTCAAAACCAAATGGGAACAACAAAAGTACATGTCAAAAGAACTGTAAACCTTAACAGAACTTCTTCCCACCATACTTAATAATTCCTCCTCATTTGCATGAGCCAATTACTACACCTTAATTCATAACATCAATGAGCTTCATTGCTCCCCAGGCATTGGGAACCTCGCTGAGCCCTGTCTCTGCTCCAGAGATGGGCCTGACTCTTTTCTGGGAGCAGGGACAGAATGTGGGTTAAACTCCCAGCAGGGAACCTGCAGAGCAAGAGGCCGAGTGCCTGACTTGCTCCTACTGCAATCTGCTGCCAGCCCTAGTCTTCGGGTCTGTGGAAGCACCAAGAATAGTCCTCCTTAACCGAACCCTCTTGCTCTCTTCACCCTGCGCATCAGATCACTGACATCCTGCTCTCCCACATCCATCCTCCCAGATCCCTGGGAATCCTTTGGGCTCTTCCTCACCTGCTGTGAGCTGGTTCTTGTCACTGGCTACCTCTTGGAGTCACAACAGAGCCAAGACACCATCCAGGTTATTCTAAATGGTCCAGCTGGAACTGAACACTGCTCTGGAGAGCCAGAGTTGTAAGACTTGAGTTTAATGACTTAGCCCTTGAGATTACATGAAAAAGTAAGCCTTTCCTGGGAAAGGATTCCCACCAGCTGCTTCTGACCCGTCTGCTGCTCAGCTCCTGCTCTCAGTTGTTTGTGAAAACAGAAATTGAACTACTTGGCGCTGTTCCCATGTCTCTGAAAGTTGGAAACTGGAAGCTGAAATTCCAGTTTTCCTTTTGTTGTGGTTTGACACTGGCCAAACACCAGGCACAAAAGTTGTTTGCTTACTCTCTCCTGCTACTGTTGGGCAGAGGAGAGGGGGAAAAAAAGGAAGGGCCCATGAATTGAGATAAGGACTGGAAGGAAAAAAAAAAAAACCAAACTACTAAGGGCAAAACAGGTTCACATTTAAACGTATAAAGTATATTTATTATTAACAAAGTCAGAAGAGGAGAATGAGAAGTAAAATAAGCCTTTAAACCACATTTTTTCTCCCCCAGCCCCTCCCTCTTTCCCACCAACACTGTAGGGAGACAGGGTGTGGGGGTTTTGGTCAGTTTGTCACTTGAGATATTCTGTTTTACAGGGAGCAAAGATTTTTCTCTGCTATGCTGTGAGGTCCCTCCCACAGGCAGTCTTCCCAAAACTGCTGTGGTGACTTATCCATGGGTGGGGATTCTTTTAACTATAGGCTGCTCTAGTTTGGAAGCAAGAGCCCTCTCTCTCTATTCAAGTCTCCCACTGGATTAGAGCTTTCTCTGGCATCCACCTGCTCCAGCATGAGCCCTTTTCTCATGGACTGCAAGTGAATTTCTTCATCCCCTGTGGACTTCATACATTACAGGGGACCATGTTTCTCCATGGTCCTCACCATGGCTTACAGAGAAATCTTGGCTCTGACATTTGGAACACCTCCTCCCTCACTGACCTTGGTGCTGCCATGTTGTTTTCTCTCACATGTTCTCACTTCCTCCTCTTCTCCGACTAGAAGAAAAACTGCTGCTTGTAGGTACACTTGCCAAGAAGTTCCTCTAATTCTTGCAAGATCCTGCAGCGCAGAGGACTGATCTCATCTAGGTTCCACATCAGGTAATTGCTTGCCCTGTTTCCCTTGCTGGCCAGTTGGCCTGGCTGTCATTGTGTGGGCAGTGGCTGCCACGGCACTGGCAGCATTTAACACCTCTCCCCATGCAGGGCATTGGGAAGGGGAAAACGCTGCCCCTGCACTTCTGTCCACAGTGGTTAGCTAGGGGTGGCCAGGCAGGCAAGGCTCACCACAGGCCACACCAGCAAGGCAGTGCCTCCCCACCACTGGAGAAAAACTGCCCCTGTGTGCTGCTTTGACTTTCTTCTTAAATGCCATCACAGAGACGTTACCAGCCTCTCTAACTAGGCCAGCAGCATGCCCATCTTCAGAGCTATCAGAGGTTGGCTCTGTCAGAAATGGTGGAAGCTTCTAGCAGCTTCTCACAGAAGCTACTCCTGTGGCCTTCTCCTGCTACCAAAAAACATGCTGTGCCATATCAACTCACCTTTTTTTTTGATTCCAAAACCTCCATTCAACAAAATGGAAAAGCAGATATAAATTAAAAGCTTTATATTTTATTAATATAATGGAACTTTTCACAAAAAAAAAATAACATCCCAAAGAAACAGAAACCCAAAGCTGGTGCAGTCCCTAAAAGGCAGACTCTTTCCTTGTACATGTGTGAGGGGAAGGGGAGAGGGACAGCCCAAAGAGAAAAAAAAAACCCCTCAGGAATCTGAGCGGGATTTCTTCTCCTTCCTACTCATGTCAACCCCTTTTCTTTTCTGCATGGTTGAGTCACTGCTGGGGCTTGTTTCACTTTGAATGATTTTCTCTTCCAAAGGCTTGGAAGCCTGTGATAACCCAAGAAATAGAAGAGTTGTGAATAATTTAATTTTACAACCATTGGAATGCCCTGTGCTCCACCAAGGTCAGAGCCAACTGTACTCCGGCTCTTACGCACTGAGCCTTTGTTACTCTGCTCCCACTGCTGGGATTTTTAGGAAGGGAGATGACAGGAGAGCAAAATAATGGCTGAGCAGAGCAGTAGAACACACAGAGATGAGCCAGGTCGCTCCAGGGCTCTGTGATTTGTTGCAGGGATGGCTTCACTCTGTGCCCTCCTGACAACCACAGTTAACTTGGAAATGCATTCAGAGCTGGAGCAGTGAGCGTGGCTCCTGCAGGGAAGATATCCTGATCCCAGAAAGGGTGTTACCCAAATCGGGTACAAGGGAGGGAAGGCACCTAGGGAAGGGAGAAGGCCCAAAGGTAACTGATTTTTGGGCAGAGGCTTTGATTTGCTTAAGTGTGATTTTATTTTTGAGACTCATTGGTGAGGTGACAGAGAGGAAAGGAGGCAGGAAGAGAGGAAGGATGAACTCCATCAGGGAATAGGGAGACCAGTCAATGAATGGATGAGCAGGTAGAGAACAGGCACAGGTGGGAATCAGGCACAGGAGAACAGGGAACAGAGCTGAGGGAGAATAGGGCTACAGAATCCCTGGGAAGGGTTTATCTATCTGTCCCTCCTCCTCCTTGAGCAGCATGGCAGTTATTAGTGAATGAACACATTTAATTGGAAGGAGATAATGTAATGAGCTTAAAAAAAGAGAATGAAATTAATACAGATCCAAAACACAGAGCAGAAGGTGAGAAAGGAAAGAACAAAGCAACTGTGAAAGGGAAACTCAGACAAAAGGACTGTAGACCAAGAGGGAGCTACACCAAGTGAGCAGAGCATGGTCCTTACCCCCGGCTGCCCTGCGTATTTCTCGGTCCACTCCCTGGCATTGAGCAGGAACAGCTGCTTGTTGTACTTGTACTCCGAGGACTAAATGGGAAGAGCAAGACAAAGACAGATATTTGATTGAATACATGTCACATAGAAGCTGGGACCAAGCCTGGCTTTAGGACTCCTAAACCAGACTAAAACTGCAACAAGCATGAAGTATAAAAATCATTTAGCTTGCTTGAAGAACTTGTGCTGCCATTTGCACTGAAGATAATGGCTTGAAGACAAAATCTTGACCATCTCCCCTGGCCTCAGCTGCCTCAGGGAAGCCCAAGGATGCCCCAGCTGATCCAGGTCAGGCCACGCTCCGAGTGTGTCAACCCAGAGTGAGTGAAACAGAAGCTGAGCCAAAGTCTAGCCCCCAACTCCCTCCCCACCTATGTCCACGGCCAGGAGAGAGGGAGCTCACATACGATATTGGCCATGAGAGGATCGTCAGGGTTGGGCTCTGCCATCAGCAGCTGGATGGAGGTCAGCAGGGTGGAGATATTCAGGGAAGGCCTCCATGCACCCTGTAAGGAAACAGGATGAGAGCAGCAGCTTGTAGAAAGAAACCAGCACACGACAGCAGATCCCGACACCTCAGAACCTACAGCACTTCACAACCTGCCCACAGTTGCCTTGGGACTTCCAGCACCTAATGGCCATGGAACACACCGGACCCACTCTCAATACAAGGCTCCAAGGAAGCCCAACTGGACAACCAGGGCAGTGGTCATGGTTCCAAGGCTGCCAGAGCTTAAGCAGCATTTGGATAAAGCTCCAGGCACACAGTGGGACTTTGGGCTTGTCCTGTGCAAATCCAGCTCATGGCCCTGATGATCCTTCCAATTCAGGAGATTCCATAATTCTATGGGCTGTACCCTGCACATCTCTGCTGTGCTGAGGCAACTAATTTTCAGACCTAATGCCTTTTGACTCCAATCTTTAAAGCCTTGGAAACTTATATGGAACAAAAACCATCATGTTCTGGCTCTAAACAAAGAAGATGCCACTCAAAACTTCATTCCCTGCTCCCTGTAAATAAGTCAGGAGCAAACAGACATTCAATCAGGCTTTTACAAGAAGCAGATAAGAGTTCATTATTCTGCCCAGCTCACTTACCCGCACCCAAGCACTGTCTTACCTTTGGTGGTAACTTAAGAACATCCAGGCAAATCCTTCCAGCAGAGTCGATGTTGGGATGGTAGATGGGGGTCAGGAAGCGAATCTTTGGCGGCTCAAATGGGTACCTGGAGGGATAAGCATTAAGAAACAAAAGTTATGGTTATATCTATAGGACCAGTTGTTCTGTCACCCAAGCAATGCCATAATTTCCTCTTCCCAGCCTACATGACACCCTTCCCCACAAATCTTCAGAGGCAGTGCTCTGCCTTTGCTGTTTCCAGCTGTGTCTAACACCTCCCTGGATAGCCTTCCACAAGGGGAAGAACATAAGAAACTTTGTACTGATGAACAAACTCTTTCCAGAAAGCTTTGAGATAGTATGATTGAGGCAAAAGTCTTATCATTGCACTTTTAGGTTTTTAATCACACATCTTTGATGTTCAATGCAAAGTATCAGCAACTAGAAAAATTTCATTCCTTAAAAAGAGAGTCTCGATTCCTTGTTGAGAAGATAAAGACTCACATGTTAGTATTTACAGCAAATACCTTACATCACTCTACTCATATTTAAAGCAGGACTACACCAACTACTTAAACAGAGAATCAGCCTGGTTTACATTAGAAGGGACCTAAAAGCACATTTTGCTCCACCCCCTGCCATGGCAGGGACACTACACTATCCCAAGATGCTCCAAGCCCTGAACAACTGTGCCAGGGCCTCTCCACTCTCTCTCACAGGTGAGAACTCCTTCGTAATTAATCTACCTAGAGTCTATTGCCTGCTTACCTTTCAGGAACTATGATTTCCAGGTTGAATATTCCTTTCTCATATGGTGTGTCCACACCTCCTAAAATTTCTTTAGGAGCAAGATCAAAATACAAGAATTACATTCAAAATCATAATTACAGAATGGTTTGGGTTGGAAGGAACCTTCAAGATCACCTCATTGTCCAGCAGTCCCCACATACCTCCCACAGTTACAGAGCTGCTCAGGTGTCAGAATCACAGAATGTTAAAGGTTGGGAGGGACCTTAAAGACCACCCAGTTCCAGGAACCCCTTCCATTATCCCAGGTTGCTCCAAGCCTCATCTAACCTGGACACTCCCAGGGATGGGACAGCCACAGCTTCTCTGGGCAACCTGTGCCAGCGCCTCACTTCCCTCACAGAGAACCCAGAAATAAAAAATGTCATCTTATGTAAGACCAGTTCCAGCAATCAATACGAAGGGCAGACCAGCCAAGACACAGGCCAAGCTATGTTTAAAGGAAACTACAATCCCACATTTCCACATAGCCTGTAAATCCCAAAGCATGTACAGACCTAGCAGTAAACTGCAACCCAGCCCTGCCCTTGGGAACCCCCAGGGTACGTACGTGCCCGTAGATCATCCAGCTGCCCGTTCTGCCAGCAAGTGATGCCTGGAGGTGGCTCTGTAGCCAGGAGTGAGAGCTCCCTTCTGAGCCGTGAAGCTCTCTGCATGGTGCTGGAGCTCCGAGACCAAATTCTATTCCTGACAAACCTGTATTTTTAAAAATAGCCCTTTAAATTGAGATTTTTTTTCAGCTAAGGACCTAGGTTTTGAGCTGTTATCCTGATGTGATATCAGAGTCACAGAGAGGCTGAGCCAGTTCCTGGAGCTGCTCTTGCACCCAGCTGGAGGAGGGACATGAGACACTTTATAATCCATCCCATCCCCTCAGTCCCCAGCTGAGTCTAATAAACCCTAGGGATTAACAAACCTTAATAAACTGGGAGGCCATAGCCAGACTCCAAACCCCTTATGGGACTGCAACATCTGCCCTGGGACCACCTGTGTCCTTTCATGGTTAAGGCACCCACTGCCCTGCTGGGGCCATCCATCAGTGCCCCTTCCTACCCAAAGGCTCCATCTCCCCCTTCCTGTGCAGGGGGAGACCTGAAAGCTGCTTCAGGGATGGGCCACCCCCTGCCACAGCACTGCCCCGACATTCCCAAAGGAGGGCTCTGCCCCTCAGTCCCCAGGGACAGAGGCACACCTGTCAGTTCACCCGAGAGGAGCCTGGCTCGATAACCCAGCACAGCGCTAACCACTCACGCTGAGGATGGGGGACGGCCCCCGAGGCCTAACTGCCCCCTCCAGGGGTTATCTTTTCCCTCAGGCACCATTAGCACCCCACAGACTCCCTCGCACCGAGCACCCCTCAGTTTCACTACACCTCTAGCCTGACTATTCCCACCGAAGAAGCGTTTTACCCTCCTCCATCAGCCTAATTCAACACCCCTCAGCCTAATTACCCCCGCACACGGACAAGAGCTGCATCCCCTTCCCACTCCACAAGGATGGGAACGGCCACCCACAGCCTCACCCCTCCAAGATCCCCCACACAATCCCTTCGGAACAGCCTCCACCCTCTCTGCTTACTAATTACCGCCTCACTGTAACTAATTAACGCCCCTCCCATAATGACCAAGCCCCGGGCTCCCGCCGCACAGACCCGTGAGGCGGCGCGCGGCGTAGCCACACTTCCGCTATCGCCCGGCAGCGGGCGGGGTCCTGGCGGGCAGCCCCGCCCCCTGGGCCGCCGCTCGGGCGCTGATTGAGCCGTCCTGGTGGGCAGCCCCGCCCCTCTCTGGAATTGGGGCGCTGCCATTGAGTGAGCGCTGCGGGCGGGAACCCAAGCCCCGCCCCTCACTGAGGCGCGCGCGCGGGGTGTGGCCTGCGGTTGCGGCGGGGAGCCGGGGTAGGGCTGGCGTGGCTTCGGGACCCTCGGGACCCTCCGGCGTCCCCGGCTCTGGGGTGCTCCAGCCCTGCCCCCTCCCACCCTGAACCCGTTAAACCTCCGCGGACAGCGGGCAGGGCCCCGCTGGGAGCGGTCCTTACATAACCCACCCGTCCCAGCCGGCGTTGTGTAACCAGCCCCGTGGGGCGAGGAACCCGTGCCGCGTCCGCCGCCCCCACAGGCCGTGGGGAAGGAGGTAAAGGCGGGCTCAGGGAGCCCCCCCAGGGAGGAGGTGGGAGTCCAGGCTGGCCCGTTCGCCCCCAGCTGCTGCGGGGCTGGCGCAGGGGCCGCTCCCGTCGCCTCCTCGCCGCTTCCCCGTCCGTCGGAGGGGCCCGGTTAGGGTTCCCTGGAGCCTCAGCCCGTCCCCCCTCGGCCCACCCCCACGGTAGAGACTCTCGGGTGTGGTTCTCGACCCGTTGTAGGAGAAGCCCCAGTCAAGCCCCTACACTTCGATGTGTTTGCAACTTACTTCCTCCTCTGACTCAGTATGCCATTTTCTTGCATCAAAGTTGTATCCAGCGCCTAAAGTATTCAAACAGGGGAAAGAACCTAGAGGCTGGAATCAACAGTAGCCTCAGGTCTGGCTTAGTGTGGAGAGTGGGATTATGGAACCAGATTTATGCAAAAAATTAATTCTTAGATCCCAATTAAGGATAGTTCTCAGGCCTGTCAAATCAGAATAACATTAAACCACTTAATGGTGATAATTATTCCACCTCCCAAGCCCAGACTGTGGTTTGAGAGAGCAGGTCTGAATTTGCTCTCTCCAGGTGTCTGACACTTGTGTTTACCTGTTTCACTATTGCTTCTGAAGCAGCCAAGATGCAGTCAAGGAGCATTTGACAATGGAGAGTGTCACACAGGGAAAATTAAACTGTTAAAAGTTTCTCTTCCCAGTTCCTTAGGCCTTGGTCTGTCCCTGCCCCATCTGGCTCTGCCAGCTCCAAGGGCCAGTGGGACCAGAGAGGAGGCTACCTGCTAATCCTCCTCCTTAGCTCTTGGGAATTACACAAAAGCTTGAGTGGCTTAGACCATCTTTGATGCAGAATCCATATCAGTGCAGATATTTATGGTATTTAGTGGTGTTTAAAACTGGGCAACTAATTTCTGGATGCCTGTAGGAACAGGATCAGCACAATGGGTTTTGGATAGTGCCACTGACAGCCTTTGCATCTCTCCAGCACATTCCTGCCTGTGGGGAGAAATGCTCAACAGCAGAAGAGCTGGGATCAGTGACCTCCTCTTTTTGGGGTGACATGTTGTAAAGACCCTGGAGCATCAGCTGTGCAATCCTCAGGGTAAGGCCTGGATTTCCCTGCTTTCCGTCTTGGTGTACCTGTCCCAAAGTGCAGGGGTGAATCCTGTGTGAGGTGTATTTTCTGCCTGCCTGGTTGATTTTTGGGGAACAGATGTGATCTGGATGTGGCAGGGAATCTGCCCAGCCTTGCTGGATGAACAGACTCAAACCACTGGTTCATGGAGAGGTGGAAGAGTAACAGTGGATAAATCTCACCATGATGACAATGACAGACTGCACCTGCTCTGCCTTCTCCAACATCCCAGAGCATCTTTCCTTTCCTTGTGACACGACAGGAGTGTCCAAGAGCTCAGTTTCTTTCTGACATCACCCATGGCCTGCAAAAGTGATCTTCCTTCCCACCCAGTAGGGGATCCCAGCTCCTCACCCAGCTTTGACACCTCTTTGGCTCTAGGCTCCCACCCTGCCCAGTGAGCTTCAGCCCCTTTTAATGGAGGCCCCGCTCCTCCCAGCCTGTTTTAATGAAATCCTTGTCCCTCCAGCTCTGATTCCCCCAGTCCCCTTTAGTGGCATCCCCAGAGCTGCTGTTAACCCAGACCCTACAGCCCACCCAGGCCCTGGCTTTGGGCCCCCTGCCCTGTGCCCAGTCCCTGTTGTGGTTTAGTCCTGCTCCCCACTGCTCCTGCAGGGATGCCATCACTGGAAGGAATGGGATGGGTCCCGCCTAGGGGCATAGTTTGGGGCCATCCCATGGGCTGTGTGGTGTACTGGGCTCAGAGCAGTCCCAGGTGTGTGAGACAGAGGGGCATGGGGGTAAGTGTGATCCCACAGACATCAGGGGACTGCAGGGCCCTGGTGTCACCCTGAATTTTTAAGATTTTCTAAGCCTTCTGATGTTTGCATTCTTGTAGCAAACTTTCTCACACACTTTCTGTAAACAACTTATTGTTTTTCATTCTTTTATGGAGGAGGAGAAATTTGATGGACTGTTGGTTTGTCCAGTGTCATTGGAGAGGTGGCACTTTCACCCTCCAATCCACTGTCACCTTTGGAAATCTATAAATGTTGGAGTCAGAAAATAAACTTCCCCTTTTCTTGACTTGAGAGCAGCAGCATGTCCTTGCTGTGTTGTTTTGTGTCCTATAGCAACACCCTGGATTTGGGGTGACCCTGCAGATCATGTGGGTCCACAGGGCTTGGGACAGCCCCAAAGGCTGTAAGGCTGTGGGGGCCTTGGAGCCCCTGACTGGGGCAGTCCCTCAGTGAGCCTAGCTGGTGCATAGGGCACCGGGCACTCTTCCAGCACACTTTGCGTGGTTTAGTACCCAAAAATGCTCTCTGGGTGCTCCCCTGAGCAGCAAGAGTCACCTTGCTTTTCCAGTTCTCCCAGGAAGTGAGTGCAGGGCAGAGCACAACACACAGCCCAGCCCTGCACTGGGCTGCACCCCGTGCTTGTGAGTTTGGGGCCTTACTGGGGGGCTGTAAGAAAGTGGGCTTGTCTGGTGCATGTGTTTGGGAACGGAGCAAATCAGATTTCTGGAAAAGCTGCTGGATGTGGGTTGAGCAGGGACAAAGACTGAGTTGCCTGGTGCAGCCATTGTGAGGGGCTGAGTGGAGCTGTTTGTTTAGAAGAGCTGAGCTGGATTAGGGCTTGTTGTTTGGTTCTTTACTAATCTCTAATCTCTTCTCCTTTGGGGGTAAGGCTGGAAGTTAGCAGCAGGTGGGGATCCACCTGGGAGGTGGGCGTTGAACTTTCCCAATTTTACATGGGAATGTGAGTTTAGGAAGTGCTGCTGGGTTTGGTGCAGGCATGAGGTGGCAGCTGGGCTCTTCCTTTGCTTCCTGGCATCTGCTGGGTCCATTGTCCTGAACAGGGCAGCCAGTGGTTGGAAGCTGCTTCCCAAACTGTACCCTGAGACGCTTTGGCCTAAGATGTAAGGTCAGCACTCCTGCTAACCCTCTGAACTCAGCTGAAGTGCTTCAAAGGGGAATAAATGTATGAATCAAGAGTAGTTTTGTGTAATTATCACACCCAGCTCTGTTCTGGAGGCAGGCTGGGAGAACTGGAGGTGTCCAGCCTGGAAAAGAAAAGGGGAGACCTCAGAGGCCCTTCCAGTGCCTAGAGAGGCTTCAAGAGAACTAGAGAGGGACTTTGGACAAGGGTCTGGAGGAACAAGACAAGGGGGAATGGCTTCTCACTGCCAGAGGGCAGGGTGAGATGGGATATTGGAAGAAATTCTTCCCTGTGAGGGTGGTGAGTCTCTGGTCCAGGTTTCCCAGAGAAGCTGTGGCTACTCCATGCCTGGATGTGTCCAAGGCCAGGTTGCCTGGGGCTTGGAGCAACCTGGGATAGTGGAAGGTGTCCCTGCCCATGGCAGGAGGTGGAACTGGATGGGATTTAATGTCCCAACCCAAGCCAGTCGGGGATTCTGTGAAATCCATAAGTTCAGATGTCTCCTACTAAAATCGCCTGACAGAGGGAGTATTGTACCAGGTCTCTGATGAGCTGATTGCTCCTGTGGATCTCCTTGAAATCAGCTGATGGCTTCCAGAGGGTTTGCTGACAGCTGCATCTGTAGGGTTAAAAAGTGTTCATGCACTAAATGGGGCTCTGGCAGCTCCATCTGTTTTGATTCCTTCCTTCTGATGAGTGTTATTGGCATGTAATTTCATCGAGGGATTTGATTGACTCATTTGGGGTAGAGGCCATTTGATTGACTCATTGGGGCAGAGCTCCACTCTGTGGAGCTGGGTGGTGATCCTGCTGCTGAATGGTGGGGCCAGAGGACAGGTTTGGTCTTGTTCCTGCATTTCTCTCTCATGAAAACTTATCAAAGCAAGAAGTTTGTGGTAAAAACTGCAGAGGATTTTTTTGGAGCTCTATTTCTATTTGTTAATTGACCTTGTTTTTTATAGGGATTTGGTATCCTGAAAGCCAAGGGTTCCCTGCCTCCTGTAGCCAGGATGCTGCATCGCACCATTCACCTTTTCCGGAAGGAGCTCCGGCTCCACGACAACCCAGTGCTGCTGGCTGCCCTGGAGTCCTCAGAGGCCCTGTACCCCGTGTACATCCTGGACAGAGCATTCCTGACTTCCTCCATGCACATCGGGGCCCTGCGCTGGAATTTCCTGCTCCAGTCCCTTGAAGATCTCCACAAAAACTTGAGCCAGCTGGGCTCCTGCTTGCTGGTTATTCAAGGGGAGTATGAGATTGTTCTTAGGGATCACATCCAGAAGTGGAATATCACACAAGTGACGCTGGATGCAGAGATGGAGCCATTTTACAAGGAGATGGAGGCCAACATCCAGCGTCTGGGGGCAGAGCTGGGCTTCGAGGTGCTCTCCCTGGTGAGCCACAGCCTGTACAATACCCAACGGTACGTGACTGCTCCAAACCCACAAGCGTCTCCAGGGAGGTCATTTTAGAAGAGAAAAGGCCAAGTGTCTTGGTTTTTCCTTTGGAGGAAATTGAACTGTCTTATGTGAGCGTGATGCTGTTTGCTGGGGAACTTTGTGTGTTGCTCTCTTGAAAGAAACAGAAGATACTGTGCACAGGTTTTAGGATTTCAGCCCAAACAGCTGCCTAACTTTTTCCTTTTGGGCAGTTTAATTCACCTAAAAACTTACTCTTTTAAACAGAATGGAAGAAATTCTCTAAGACCTTTAGTAGAACTTGTAAAAGTCTATTAAATATGGTAAAGAGTTTTTGGTGTCAGATTTTTTTGAAATCTTTCAAGTCAACTTTCACTGGTGTCTGAATACACTTGGATCCAAGCTGTTACTCAGTGCTGAATGACTGAAGATACTGAAATTAGTAAGAAGGAAAGCAGTAATAATTAAACCAGCTATAATGCTCCAATTTTGCAAAACCCCTAAATAATGTAAATGAATGGATTTTTGTAACTTGCTGTCTTAAATTTAAGCTGTTTTGCACAGGTGATTGCTCAGAGAGGACAGTTATTTACTGCCCTGTACCTGTTTTTTGTGACGCCAGAGGTGTCACAGTTCCTGCCCTGTGTCTCCTGGCTGCTTGTGGCTGTGCAGGTGAAGCCATGGCTGGAATACTGATCTCAGTTTTGTTGTCTTAGGTACTGAGAAACTGCTGTTGGGATAAATGTACATTCACCCAGGGGAGTTTCACTTATAAAATTTGTAATTTCTACGTTCAGTTGCACTAATGGAGTTGTTATAGCCTGTGATGTCACCTTCCTGTCCACTGGCATTTCCAGCTTCTTCCTTGGTTTCTGTTATGTGAGAAGAGATCTTGTTTCATTTTGTTTTGGTTTTTTTAAGGATTTTGGACCTAAATGGTGGGAGTCCCCCCTTAACTTACAAGAGGTTCCTTCACATTCTGTCTCTGCTTGGTGACCCTGAAGTGCCTGTCCGAAACCTCACAGCTGAAGACTTCCAGTAAGTACCAGCCTGTGAATGGGAATTGCTGGTCCTCTCTCTGCCCCAAAGAAGAGCCAGGCCCAAATGATAACGAGGCATTTTAGATATTTTTTTGTTTTATTTCTGTGCATGGAGGGTTATTGATTCTATATAGAGGGGATGTGACTGTCATTGGGAGGGGAAAGCAGATGACAGAATGGTCTGATACTCATCTCTTTTGATATCTGTGCAGATTTCTCACCATGTGGGACACCTCACAAAATAATGGTTGGATTCAATGACTTAAAGGTTTTTTCCAACCTTAATGATTCTGTGATTCCATAAAAGTCTTAAGCTTTTGCAAGGCACTTTGTCTTGGTTTGAAAAGACAGGTGTCTGCTAAAGAAGGTAGGAGCCTCCCTTGAAATGGAAAATGTAAACCCCCTCCCTCCAAATTATTACAATTTTGAAATTAAGGGGCTCTTAGGCAAAGATATGGGAATAGGAATAACACATCTTTACTAGGAAAATTAAAAATACAAATGCAACAGTACAAAAAAATACCCAACACACTGACAGAGTCAGAATATGACCTGACCCCCTGTGTGTCAGGGTGGTGGCACAGTCCCATCCCATGGGGGCTCAGCCCTCCTGCAGTGCCAGCTGTGCTTCTGCTGGAGCAGGGATCCTGCACAAGGCTGGAGTTTTCCTCTGAAGCTCCAGGGCTGCTGGAGATGGGCCTGCTCTCCCTCTGGGAATGCAGGGCAGGAGAAAGCTGCTCCTCTGGGAATGCAGTGGGCAAAGGCTGCTGGGGTGTTCCAGGCTCAGATTGTATCCAGGTAGGAATACTTGGCTCCTCCCCTGGGCGGAGCATCTCCCCATGGGATGCTGGAATTTGATCAGCCATGCAGGGACACTCAGTGGCCATGGACAGAAGATACCTCCCCAGAGGGAGGGTGTGAAGATATAAAGAAAACTGCCCCACCTGGTTTTAACAGGTGGCCCAATTAACAGAAGATAACTGCCCCACCTCTAACAGATGGCAGTAGAATACACAGCCCCAGCCACACAATACACAGCCACATCTTGTAACCTAAGACAGACCTTGAGAAAAGCTTTTAAGAGATGTCAAACTCCAGCAGAAGAAAGCCTGGGGAATTTACTTAAAGGCATGCTCTGCATTCCTCTCAAGATTTTGGACAGGAATTGGATGGACCACAATAGTTTGTTTTATGCAGGAGGTTTGATGGAATGATCCTACTGTTCCCTCCTGGCTTTAAATCTCTGCTCCCCTCTGCTATATGGGAAGGAGACTGAGCCCTTATCTGCCAGGACTTGAGAAGAAGCTCAGAGTCAAGGATGTCTTGTGTTTAGCTCTCCATGAGGAGAGCCAGTGATTCAAAGGGAGGTAAGACTGGAGCAGGAGAGAGCTGGAATGGGACTGCAGGTACTTGGGATTCAATATCAGGTGCCTTCTGCATGGCCTCAGCTCAGTGCCACCAACCCAGGCTTGGATCTTCCCATCTTGGGGGAGTCCTGTTACTTCCTGAATGTTGTCCTCAGACAGTCTGATGGCAAGACTTATGTAAGTACTGAAATATATAAGTTCCTGTATTTTTTTCTAGCACTGTTTTTTTTCCCTTTCTTGCTGATTTGTTTGGACTTTTAACATTAATGCTGATGAGAGATAAGTGGTTCACATACTTCCCAGCAGGCCTGAGCTATGTCAGTGCTCTGAGAGCTGCACTGCCCCCACCTCTGTAGGTGTCTGCAGCAGGGCTTACCTGGTTTGTCCAGGTAAGTACAAAGATTTGTTGATGTCTGAGTTAACTTGTGCGTTGTGAGAAGTCTCTGTGTCGCCAGCACTTCCTTGGGCCTCTTCATCTGTTTTATGGGGGAGAAGAAAAACCAAACTGATGTTCTTCCAGCCATATGGAAGGCAGAGGCCTTGGGAAGCCTCAGCAGCTGAGGCTGAGGAGATGTGGGGGGGCTGCTGAGGGGTGTGAGCTTGGGGGCCCCAACTTGGTTAGAAATGAGTAGTTGGGATGGCCCAGGAAGCTGATCTGCCTCCTTCCCTATGAAACTGAAAGAGAGAGAAGGTTTAGATTAGATGTTGGGAAGAAATTCTCCAGTGGTGAGGCCCAGAGCAGCTGTGGCTGCCCCATGCCTGGATGTGTCCAAGGCTAGGTTGGCTGGGGCTTGGAGCAACCTGGGATAGTGGAAGGTGTCCCTGCCCATGGCAGGAGGTGGAACTGGATGGGTTTTAATGTCCCTTCCAATCCAAACCAGTCTGGGATTCTGTGACTCCAGAGTGACCTTTCCTCAGAGGCACAGGAGCTGGAGTGGCATTTGGAGGCAGAACCATAATTGTGTTTAGGGTCTGAGGAGGCTCTTGGTTCCCTCCTAGGGATGGATGTGACAGCTGGGAGGAACGGGAGAGGAGCTGCCTCTGAGCCTTGTGTAGGGCACGGGAACTAAACGGGGTCTGAGCTGGGGTTGCAGCTGACTGCTCTGAGCACTGTAACTTGGTGGGACTGTTCCTCTTCCCCAGTTCAGGCTAGAATTTCCTGGAGCAATTGCAGGATGAACTCTTCTCCCCCAGCAGAGTACAGCCTGGGATTTCTCACTGTGCTTTCATTCTCTGTGCTCTGGTTGGACTGTGATAGATGATACTTACTTAGTATGTGCATGGACAGGGACTGCCTCTTTCTCCTGGCTCCTGCTGCTCCTTTCAAAGAGTTTTCTCTCTCACTTCAGGAGATGTAGGGCCCCTGACCCGGGCCTGGCTGAGTGTTACAGGGTACCTCTCCCTGTGGATTTGAAGATTTCCTCAGAGAGCCTTTCTCTTTGGAGAGGAGGGGAGACTGAAGGGCTGCAGCGCCTGGAGCAACACTTGACTGACCAGGTCAGCCCTGATGGAACACAGGGGATGTGGTGGCTCCAGATGGGCTGAGATCAGTGCCCAGCTTGGCTTGGAGGAGGGTGGCAGCTTGGGCTCGGGTTTTGTTCTCCTTGATTTCTGGGAAGCGGGAGTGTTTTCCAGCCATGACATCAAACTGTGATAGTGAAGCTGAGAGCTTTCCTGTGTTTATTACTGGCCGTGTGTTATCTTGTGCTGCCTGAACCCAGATTTCTGTTTTCATTTCAGGGCTGGGTGACAAGTTTTACTAAACCAAGGACAATCCCAAACTCGCTGCTTCCAAGCACCACAGGCCTGAGCCCATATTTTAGTATGGGCTGTCTGTCAGTTCGGACATTTTTTTATAGGTTGTCAAACATTTATGCTCAGGTAAGCAAATAATTGGTCCTAAGTAAGCAAGTCCAAAACTGTGACATGTCTGGCATGGGAGGCAGGATTTAACACTCGGATCGTCTTGGTAGGGACTTAGTGTATCAAAAAATGCTGCTTTGTTAATGTTTTCTCACAATGTCCCATGAAATCTGGAGTGGCTTTATGTTGTGTGAAACACCTGTGAATATCTGCAGCTCTTCCCAGTTAAGTTTTAGAAACAGGATATTCGTATTCTAAATTCATATTTTCATCAGGAACTGTAGTGACAGAGCAAAAGGGAATGGTTTCAAACAGAGAGAGCAGGTTTAGATTAGATGTTGGGAATAAATTCTTCCCTGTGAGGGTGGGCAGGCCCTGGCCCAGGCTGCCCAGAGAAGCTGTGGCTGCTCCATCCCTGGAAGTGTCCAAGGCCAGGTTGACTGGGGCTTGGAGCAACCTGGGCTCATGGAAGGTGTCCCTGCCATGGCAGAGGGTGGAGTGAAATGGGCTTTAATGTCCCTTCCAACCCAAATCATGGTTCTGTGAATAGGGAACAAGCAGACCTGGGATCAGCAGGGAAGTCCAGGAAAACCTTCCTAAATTTCAAGGGTTTAGTTTGTCTGTCTGGTGCTTAAGGGAGGTTTTTGATTGGTTTATACAGTTTTGTTTCTGGAAATCAACTGTTTTTGTCTTAGACAATTTTTAATTGTTGCATAAATGAAAACCACTTTCTGAAATCTTGTTTGATTCTTAAGAAAAAGTGAGCTTGAAACCAGTCCAAGAAAACCAACCTCCTTTACCTCTATCTTAAGATTATAATTTGAGACATGGCTGAGCCACCTGAATTCAGTTAACACATTAATAAACACATGCTTGGTGTAAGAAATCCCAGTGTGACACTGTTTTGGAAGGTAGATGGAGTATGTTTGAGGTAACACTGAAGTCTGGCAGTTTGGCTTTGCTTTGGGCCAGACAGCATTACCTCAGATACTTGATTTCCTTGACTTGAACACTAAAGACTTGAACCCTTGACTTGAACACTTGAAACCAGTATTGTAGTCAGATTAATCTTTATTTTATAGTCCAGTCACAAAATGAGTGAGGCTGCAATGCTATGTATGAACTGAAGCTGTCACCTTGTGTCTTTTGCAGGCAAAGCACCACTCTCTGCCCCCAGTGTCGCTCCAAGGGCAGCTGTTGTGGAGGGAATTCTTCTATACAGTAGCATCAGCAACCCCCAACTTCACCCAGATGGCTGGGAACCCCATCTGCCTCCAGATCTGCTGGTACAAGGATGCAGAGAGGCTCCACAAATGGAAAACGGTAATGAGATAAATGGCCACAGCAGCTGCATTGGAGGTTTCCTCTTCCCTTGATAGGTCCCTGCTGGTGGTTTAATTCATCTTACAGTGGTGTGGCAGGCTGTGAGAAGTGGGAATGTTCAGCCTGGAGAAAAGAAGGCTCCAGGGAGACCTTAGAGACCCTTCCAGTGCCTAAAGGGGGTCCAGGAGAGCTGGAGAGGGACTTGAGACCAGGGATGGAGTCACAGGACAAGGGGAATGGCTTCCAGCTGACAGAGGGCAGGGTTAGATGGGATATTGGGATGAAGTTCTTCCCTGTGAGGATGGATGAGGCCCTGGGCTGGATGAGGCCCAGAGAAGCCGTGGCTGCCCCTGGATCCCTGTAAGTGTCCAAGGCCAGGCTGGAGAGGGCTTGGAGCAACCTGGAAGGGGAAGGTGTCCCTGCCCATGGTGGGGGGTGGAATGGGCTTTAAGGTCCCTTCCCACCCAAACCATCCTGTAATTCTGAAAGCAGTGTATGAGGGGAGAACTGATGTTCCTGTTCTGCTGCAGGCACAGACAGGGTTCCCATGGATCGATGCCATTATGACCCAGCTGCGCCAGGAGGGCTGGATCCATCACCTGGCTCGGCATGCTGTCGCCTGCTTCCTGACACGGGGGGACCTTTGGATCAGCTGGGAAGAGGGAATGAAGGTTCACTGCTGGCTTTTATTTTCCTCTGTTCTGCCTGGCCCTGAGAAACCCTGCTCAGCGTGAGTCTAGCAGTGGACAGTTCTACAGAGCAGGGTTTAGTTCTGTGCCTTCCTGTGGATCTCAGGGTTTATGGAATCTCTTTGTTTGTCACTCACTACAGTGGTGAGAGTTCATTCCCTTCCCCAAATCCTCATGATTTTCAGATAATGAGGACACTGGTGGAGACATGCTCAGTCTCTAGCAGGTTCCAGACCCAGAGTTTTTGGGTTGCTCTGTCTTCCTTCTGTCTGTGGAGAGCATTCCTGGTGTGCCTGTGAGGAGGCAGCCCTGGCCCCTCAGTGCTGTGCTTCCAGAAGCAGCCTCCCAGCCTGTTTTTGTCTAGATTTTGCAATATAGCTATTTCAGGGGTGTTTCTCTCTCTCTTCCCATCCCTGATGTGCAGGTTTTTGAAGAGCTGCTTTTAGATGCTGACTACAGCATCAACGCTGGGAACTGGATGTGGCTGTCAGCCAGCGCCTTCTTCCACCAGTACACACGGATCTTCTGCCCTATCCGCTTCGGGAAGCGCACAGACCCCCAGGGCGACTACATCAGGTCAGGGGCCACCCACCCACCACCTCCCTGAGAGCTTCTCAAGCTCCTCTGACAGCAGGAACTGATGAACTGGATCAGTTTCAAACACACACACCTATTAAACAGGGTTTTATTGAACACTTGGGGAAACTGAGGCATGGAGAAGCAGAGAGATATCTGTCATTCCAAGCAATGGCTGAGCAAGGCTTGTGTTCATTTGTGAGCACTTATTGCATCCAGCACCATGTTTGATTCTAAAGGATTTAGAACTTCCCACAGCTTCTCTGCTCCAGTCTGCACTTTGTTTCTTGCTTTTCACAGAATTATGGGATGTCACTGGAAGGGAGCTTAAACCTCATCCAGTTCCACTCCCTGCCATGGGCAGGGACACTTTCCACTATCCGAAGGTTTCTCCAAACCTGGCCTTGGACACTTCCAAGGATGGGACAGCTATAGCTTCTCTGGGCAGCCTGGGCCAGGGCCTTACCACCCTCACAGGGAGGAATATCCCAATATCCCATCTAACCCTGCCATTCTTTAGTTGCACACACATAGGTTTTATTTTCTGAGTTCTCTTTGCTTCACAGTATCATTTTCTTGTCTCTCCATAATGTGCTGATGGGCTTTCTCAAAGCACTGGACTCACTGTGTTAATGTTGAGCAAACAGCTTGTCTTGGTTTGAAAGACGTCTGCTAAGGAAGGTAGGAGCCTCCCTTGGAATGGAGAATGTGAACTCCCTCCCTCCAAATTATTATAATTTTGAAATCAAGGGGCTCTCAGGCAAAAATATATGAGAATAGGAATAACAGTTCTTTACTAGTATGTATAACAAGGCAAACAAACAACAGCGCCTGCAGCATCAACAGCTACCAGAACCCGAGCCCAGTCCCAGCCTTTCGCTTTGGTGCAGTTCCGGGCGCAGCCAGCAGGGGCGCTGCTGGCTCCCGGCGGGCGGGGCTGCAGTGATCCCCCCGCGGCTGCAGGGGGCGCTGTGGCGGCTGGGCCGAGATGGGCAGGGATGGCTGAGAGGCTTTGCTCCACAAACCCTGGGGCATCCAGTCCCAGTGCCCCCACAGGACTCTGAGAAGCACTAAGCTGGAACAGCAGAAATGAGCAAAAAATCCCCACGTGGTGGGCAAGATGTATTAGAAGATCTGCCGCAGTAGCTGGAACCACGGGACGTCCCGGTAGGGCACGGGGGTGCGGGGCCCAGCAGCAGAAGAAAAGCAGCTCCCAGCTGGGTTGTGGCGGTGGCAATGAATTCCTTTTCTGAGGCTGTGGGTCCGACCGTCCTCCAAAGCCCAGACTGAGCAAGAGATCTGCAACTGCCCCAGCCCCCATCCTTTACCTGCTTCTAATCTTGTGGTATCTCTGTCCTTCCCAGAGAAGCTCCCAAAAAACAGAGGAGTTTCCCCTCCCTGCAGTCTCAAGCACACAGCCATCGGTGCTTCTTAGCAACTCAGTGGGAAAAAATCCACAAGTAGAGGAAAGAAAAGGAAAGAAAACCCAACCCCCAACACAGCTCCATTTCCCCACATCTCTTCCTCCCACCCTGTCTAGATGGGGGTATTGCCAAGGAGAAGCCTGTGCTGAGGTACCTCAGAGTGGGACAGAAAATGACTTTGCCATTCTGCAACAATTTTTTAAAATTAGTTTGTTTTTTAAATTTATTAATGTTTAGGATGAAATGTCATTGAAAATGTTAAAAACATATTTTGGAGGAAATCAGAACTGCAGTACTGTTTAAATCACCCTTTTCATTCTATGCTGTGAAGTTAACTTTTGGAAGATATCACCTATGGAGATTTGAGAACATAAACCTGATTTTTTTGTGGAGAGTGAATCAGAACTTTCCCACAGATTGTAATATCAATATTAACACAGCACAGGTTGGTTTACACTTCTCTGAATGTATGAATATTTGCCTGCAGGATTATAAACCCCCCTGTTACCACTGCTTTGTAGGAAATACTTGCCCATACTAAAGAACTTTCCCTCCAAGTACATCTACGAGCCCTGGACGGCATCTGAAGAGGAGCAGAAGCAAGCAGGATGTATCATAGGTAATTAATTCACATTCCTTGCTAAGGATTTTTCTGCTGCTGACTATCCAAAAGAAATGTGTATGAAATGGAAGCATCACACTTCCAATATAAGCCATTTATCTTTTGAAAATGGATGAATCCAACAGCCTTCCTTCTGTTCATTCTCCATTAACATTTTTTTTATTGGAGTCTCATTTCACAGTACATATTTTTGCTTCAACTTTATGTCCTAAAACTCTTGGATCACTCCACACTTTTGCCTTTGAATTTATCCATCTTGGATGCTTGGCTGCTTTAAATAGTATCAGAACATCTTGTGCTTTTACTTGTGCTCTAACACATCTCTGAAGGCTCTTAGGTCAAAATGGGAGTTCTTCTCTTCGATGGAAAGGATTAGGCACTTCCATTTAAGAAAAGCTGGAAGTATTCTAAATCCAGGGAAAATGTCCTTGCTGAGTGTGGTAAAGGCTCTGTCTCCACATTACCCAGGTCAGGATTACCCCTTCCCCATGGTGAACCACAAGGAAGCCAGTGACCACAACCTGCAGTTGATGAAACAGGTCAGAGAGGAGCAGCACAGAACAGTCCAGCTCACAAGAGGTGAGAGATGCTGCAGCACCCACATTCCCTGTGCAGTGACACACAGGCTGTCCTCAGGAACCTAGGGCTCTGGGGCTTGGCTTTGGGTGCTTTTCCAGGATGCTTTTCCATGTTGGATACCAACATCATGAGCAGCTCTTCTGGTTACTGTTAAAATGCTGTCCCAAGTGCAAGAACAAGAGTGCAAGCCTTTTCTTCCTTTCCTCTCCCCTTGGCACATCCTCCTGCCTGCTGCAGAAATGCCTTCCCAAAACCAGATCTTCTCCACTGCCCTGACTCCCCAGCCCCAGGCTGGCTGCATGTGTCTCCACAGTGCAGAAATCTCTGCAGCTCTGCCCATGCTTCTTGTAAACCAGAACATTCTTATTTGTCCTTGGTATCATGATCTGCCCTATGCCATAGCAGAAATTGAGATTCCCACTGAGCACAAAGCTCTGGAGAGGTGAGTTGTTCCAAGAAATTCACCTTTTGGCATGGTTTTCTGCATTGCTTAGCCCTATGGATAACAAACAGGTAGTTACTAGTAGAGCTAGAACACTCAAACTGTGCCGAGCCTGAAGTACGTAATTAACTGGGTATTTCCAGTCACACAGATGTGTCAACTATGGCATCCGTGCTCTTAAAATTGAAGTCCCAGGGCCTGTGCTGAGCTCAGAGGAGTCCTTCACAGTAAAACGTGGAATCTCAGACTGGTTTGGGTGGGAAAGGACTTTAAAGCTCATCCAGTTTCCATGCCCTGCCATGGGCAGGAACACCTTCCACTATCCCAGGTTTTTCCAAACCCTGTCCATCCTGGCCTTGGGCACTTCTAGGGATCCAGGGGCAGCCATGGCTTCTCTGGGTACCCTGTGCCAGGGCCTCAACAACCCTCACAGGGAAGAATTTCGTCCCAGTATCCCACCTAACACTGTCCTCTGGCAATGGGAAGCCATTCCTGCTTGTCCTGTCCCTCCAGGCCCTTGTCCCATGTCCCTCTCCAGCTCTCTTGGAGCCCCCTTAGGAAGGGTCTGTCAGGTCTCCTCAAAAGCTTTCTCTTCTCCAGGCTGAACATTCCCATCTCTCCTAGCCTGGCTCCATAATGGAATTTAAGTGACAAAATACCTTTTTATTTTACAGTGGGCCACAGCAGCCTCTCTATATTATAGAAACCAAACATGCAGCAGCTGAGGGGAACCTTAACTCTTCCTTCCTTCACCCCTCTGATCTGAGGGAATTAATTGTTCCAAACCCTAGAATGGATACTATTAATGTGTCCACGAGGTTGCACACTAGAATACTACAGATATAACCACTGTATGCTGGCAGTTCTTCCAGCAACCCTGTGGTACCAGGGACTAAAATGTTTGGAATGTTGGGAAAGCCAAAATTTTGAGAGTCCCTGATTCCAAGCATTATCCCAACACCCATCTCAGCATGAAAACCAGCTCATACAGGGGAGCAGATACTGGAATAGAGTAAGGGCTAAGAAGTAGGATAGGACTTGGAACAGTCTGGAAGGTGTCCCTGCCCATGGCATGGGGTGGAATGCAGTGAGCTTTAGGGCCCCTTCCAACCCAAATCATCCTGGGATTTCATGATTCTTGTTGCCTATGAACAGAAGCATTTTCTGATGCTTTGTATCTTCACCTGAATGAAGTCAGAGAAGACTTTGCAAACTTTAATCCTTCTTTATTTCTTGCTGTAGATGATGCAGATGACCCCATGGAAATAAAGGTAAAACGTGACCATTCAGAAGAAAACATTACAAAAGGAAAAGTGGCCCGAATGACAGAATAAACGAAAATTCCCTCAGGGGTCACCTGCTGGGTACTAGAAGAGGCAAGAGAGGAGAGCCAGGGGCCAGCTGAGCTGGCCAAACCACTGTCCTGCATACTTTGCCTTGCTAATGGTGCCTTTTGCTTGTGACCTGACCTCAGGAGACGTGTTGGATCTTGAGTAGTTTTAGTGCAGTTATTTTGGATGGAATTGTTTATCTTTGAGTGGCTTCTGGACCATTGAAGTTGGCTTCTGAACAGTTGAAGCTGTTGGATGAATGCAAGTGTGGTTGTGGCAAGTCCTGCTGCTTCAGCATCCTTCAAATCCATGTTTTTCATGCACATGTATAAATAGATTTTGTGAAAAATATTTTACTGTCAGAAGACCATGTGCACATTAATGCAGTTGCACATTAGTATTAGGACCTTGTTTGGTTACCTTGTAGAGACAGACTTAGGGATGTTCATATTATTTATTCTAAGTTCCAAATTTATGATTGTAGTCCCCAGTTTGGGGAGACAGAGCAGAGTGCAGCCCCTTGTACCATGTGTGTAGTTGTTAAGTCATAAGTAGGAATTATGCATTTTAAGGACAAGGTTGAAAATATCTCACTAAATTAGGGCTAATACATAACTTTGTCACCATAATTCTCTTCGTTGGCTAACTAGAACTGCAGGGCAGAGATTAATTCTATCATGTACCACATGGGAAGATTTCTCCTTCCACTGAAATGTATTGTTTGACAAGGCTGGATTAGTCAATTATGATTGGGGCTTTAGGGGTGGGGAAATGCAGTGAGGTTTTCATGGCTGCAGGGAGTATTCTGGGTTTGGAAAGAAATAAAACTTATTTCTGGCATGAACAATCCAAGGGCTCTGAAGCAATCTGTTATCACAATTGATATCCATTGGTTCTCCTGGGAAATCTGGAGGCACAGCAGCTCCAGCAGCAATCCAAACTCCTTGGAAGCATCCCAGGATGTAGTGCAGGAGCAGCACAGGAGCCATGAACACCAGGAGGAGGCCATAAACTGCAGGATCTTTGAAGACTGCTGGAGACGTGCAGGACCTGTCAGGGCAGACCGTGCTGGCAGCAGGACAGTGAGGTGTAAATACAAAGCTGCAAGGACCTTCCTGCTGCTCCAAGCCTGCATCAAGCTCCTGGAGATGCACATATTCCCTGACACCTCAGCCCTCCAGCAAACCTAATGACTTGCAGGAAAGGAAATTTCCTGCCTCCCCCTTTATGGAAGGTAGAATTCCAAGGTGGTGCTTGTTTCTTTGGGGAGATCTGCTGCTCCAAAGCCTCCTGGCATTCCTTCCCTCTGTCACTGGGCTCCTTCCTGTGCCTGAAGGGATTTACGGCATCCCTGAAGGGCTGGAAGGAGCATCTGGGAAACTCCAGTCCTGTCAACCTGACACCAGTGCCCAGTAGGATTATGGAACAGATCATCTTGGGTGCTATCACCTGGCACCTACAGGACGGCTGGGGGATCAGACCCAGCCAGCATGGGTTTAGGAGGGGCAGGTCCTGCCTGACCAACCTGATCTCCTTCTGTGACCAGGTCACCTGCCTGCTGGATGCAGGAAAGGCTGTTGGTGTTGTGTATCTGGACTTCAGCAAGGCCTTTGGCACTGTCTCCCACAGCACACTCCTGGAGAGGCTGGCAGCACACAGCTTGGACAGGAGCACTCTGTGCTGGGTTCAGAACTGGCTGGATGGCCGGGCCCAGAGCGTGGTGGGGATGATGCTGCATCCAGCTGGTGTCCAGTCACCAGTGGCGTCCCTCAGGGCTCTGTGCTGGGGCCCAGTCCTATTTAATCTCTTTAATCTCTTCATTGATGATCTGAATGAGGGGATTGAGTCCACCATCAGTAAATTTGCAGATGAGACCAAGCTGGGAACATGTGTTGATTTGCTTGATGGTAGGAGGGCTCTGCAGAGAGACCTGGAACAGTTGGATGAATGGGCACAGTCCAACAAATGAGCCAGCAGTGTGCCCTGGTGGCCAAGAAGGCAAATGGCTCCTGGGCTGTGTTAGGAATGGTGTGGCCAGCAGGAGCAGGGAGGTCATTCTGTCCCTGTACTTGGCCCTGGTGAGGGCACACCTGGAGTGCTGTGTCCAGCTCTGGCCCCTCAGTTTGGGAAGGACGTTGAGATGCTTGAGCATATCAAAAGGAGGGCAACGAGGCTGGTGAGGGGCTGGGAACACAAACCCTGTGAGGAACCACTGAGGGAGCTGGGGTTGTCTAGCCTGGAGAAAAGGAGACTCAGGGGTGACCTTATCACTCTCTAGTGACCACCGTGAAAGGTGGTTGTAGCCAGATGGGGGTTGGTCTCTTCTCTCAGGTGTCTAGTGACAGGATGAGAGCTCACAGCCTGAAGCTGCACCAGGGGAAGTTTAGGCTAGATATTAGAAAAAAAATTATTCACAGGAAGAGTGGTTCAGCATTGGAATGGGCTGCTCAGGAAAGTGGTGGATTCATCGTCCCTGGAGGTGTTTGAAAAAAGACTTGATGAGGCACTCAGTGCTGTGGCTTGGTTGGTAAGGTAATGTTAGGTCACAGGTTGGACTCTGTGATCTCAAAGGTCTTTTCCAACTTGGTTTATTCTGTGATTTTGTGTCTGCAGCCTGGCCTCAGTGCAGGGGCTCCAGGAATGCAGATCTGGCTCCTGCCTCATGTTTCAAGGCACAGTCTTTGACTTCAAGTCCTAAAGGGGCTGGTCTTTTTTCTGGACTATTTCTACCTTGAGGTATCAGTCTCTACCTTCAGTGAGCTTCAGTGAGTGCTGGTGTAGTACAGCAGAACTGTGAAATCCCAGACTGGTTTGAGTGGGAAGAGACATTAAAACTCATCCTGTCCCACCCTCTGCCATGGCAGGGACAGCTTCCATTAGACCAGGTTACTCCAAGCCCCATCCAGCCTGGCCTTGGACACTTCCAGGCATGGGGCAGCCACAGCTTCTCTGGGAAACCTGGGTCAGGACCTCACCAAACTTTCAAGGCCTCTTTGGGACTTCTGTTGTTGCAAAGAAGTTTCATGGTCTGATCTGTGGTTGGGAGGAGCAGGACTTGGCCTGCAAAGGAGCTGCTGTGAGAGAGCAGGATCTGTGTTTGAACAAGAAAAGGCAAGTGCAGTTGGAGTTTGACCTCTGCTTCTGGCTGACAAAGTAGCATTGGAGAAGTTTCTGAAAGAAGCAAAATCATGGAATCACAGAATCCTTGAGGTTGGAAAAGCCCTCTGGGATCACCAAGTCCAAATGTTCCCCCAGCACTGCCGTCTACACCCCTAACCCATATTCCCAGGTGCCACATCCACACAGTTTTTGAACACTTTAATGAGTGGTGACTCCACCACCACCCCAGGCGAGGGGGCCCCTTGCCATGGCCTGACCACCCTTTCCAGAAAGAAATTTTTCATAATATCCAACCTACATCTCCCCTGGGGTGACTTGTAGAGTCTTGTATTTTCAGTGCTGAACCTTCTTGTCTTGTCCCTGTTCCCTGTGAGCAGAACCTGCTCACAGGCAACCCCTGCTGGCTGCTCCCTCCTGTCAAGAGAGTTGTGGAGAGCCAGGGGGTCCCCCCTGAGCCTCCTTTTCTCCAGCACCCCTCCCCCCCAGCTCCCTCGGCTGCTCCTGGTGCTTCAGACCCTGTCACAGCTCCATTTCCCTTCCCTGGGACATTCTCCAGCCCCTCAAGGTCTTTCTTTGGGTTAGGGGCTTAAAACTGACCCCAGGAACTGACCCCAGGATTCGAGGTGGGGCCTCACCAGTGCAGGGGGACAGTCATTGGATGGTCCTGTTGGACACACCATGGCCAGACAAATACCCCCAGGTCCTTTTCCTCAGCAGCCACTTGGAAGGACTGAGCTGGTTTGTGACCTTATGGCCAAGAGACTTGCTCTGTAAAAATGAATTACTGGCAGAGTATCAGAATGAATCAGGCGAGACTCCATTTCTTCGCGCAGGAAAAAGCCAATTCTTTATTCACACAACTCATTTTTATACAGTTTTTACCGACCTCCTGTGCAACTTTAATTGGTTAATAGCTTTCTTGCCAGTTACTCTATTGGTTAGTAAAAGGTACTTTACTTGTCCATTAAATATCTCTATTCTTAAATTGTTTACATATTTTCTTCACTGGTTCTCATGGGATTGATTTAATGTTTATGGAGGTGCTAGTTGTTTTTCACCCAGGAACAGATTGTTATGTTAACAAACTGTTCACACCAGGATTGCTTTCACATGGGAACTTGCAAAGTGCTAGCTGCACTTAGAAGAAATGACAGGCTAGCCATCGATTCAGCTGAGCAGGTCTGATTTTATGAGGCCCTTCTTTTATAATTTTTCTACTTGACTGCAACAGCAGAGTGTATCTGTCTCTGCACATTTTTCTCTGCTGAGGCGATCTGACTTTGGAGGCAGCAGGATTTGATGTGGAATTGTTCAGATATTGACCCACAAAAATGCACCTGATGCAGTCTCTGAATTCTGGGGTGTGGAGACAAGTAATGGCATCTTTGCTGGGCATTCCTGGCACGATTCAAAGCCACTCCAGCTGTATTTGGGTCACCTTAGGTGTTTTTATTATAGGAGGGAAATGTGTCTGATGGGGTTGATTTTTTCTTTTTTTTTTTGACCACTCCTGCCACCGCCTTTGGCTTTTTCACCCCTTCACCCACATGCCCAAAGCTTCTCTCTATGCCTGGGTGATACTCTTTCTCATTTTTGCTTCCTTGTGAGACTTATCTTGTAAAGTTTTCTGCCCAAAGCTTCTCACTATGCCTGGGTGATATTCTTTCTCATTTTTGCTTCCTTGTGAGACTTGTAAAGTTTTAATTTGGGGGTTGTGAATTAGGGCTTTAAGTGTCTTTCCTGATCTTATTTCCTTTGGTTTGAGTCACCATTGGCAGAAATGAGAGTGAGACATGAATTAAGTCACATTTTTTGGGTCACTTTTGCTCTAGGGAGCCTTTAATGGAATCCCAGACTGGTTTGTGTTGGAAGGAACCTTAAATCTCACCCCACTCCACCCCTTGCCATGGTCAAGGACACCTCCCACTAGACAGGTTGCTCCAAGCCCTGTCCAACTCAGCATTTTCAGAGCTGATTTAGTATTTTGCCAACAGTGGAGCTGATGAGCTATCTGCCTTCCTGGCTGTTGAGGAAATTTTCACTTCCCATAACAGGGCAGAGCTCTTGGGGGGCTGCAGCTCCTTGTGAAGGGTAGCTCTGATCTCTGCTCTCTGTGAGTTGGGACAGGACCCCAGGGAAGGGCTGGTACTACACCAGAGGAGGGTCAGGCTTGATTTCAGGGAAAGGTTCTTCCTCCAGAGGGTGCTGGGCACTGCCCAGGCTCCCCAGGGAAGGGGCACGGCCCCGAGACTGTCAGAGCTCCAGGAGTGTTTGGACAGCACTGCCAGGGATGCCCAGGGTGGGATTGTTGGGGTGTCTGTGCAGGGCAGGGGTTGGACTGGATGGTCCCTGTGGGTCCCTTCCTGCTCAGGGTATTCTATGATTCTGTTTCTCCAATTCCTTTGGCACAGGAATGTGACCAAAGCAGCTGCTCCCTGGCCAGCTGCAGCCGGGCTCTCTCTGCATCCTGCCATGTCACACATGATGGTGACAGCAGAGCTTGTGGAGTGGCACTGGCTCCACAGCACTCTGTATCCCACTTTGGTGTTCCTGAGGATGGGATATGCCATGATGGCCGTGCTCTCTCTGCCCCAGCTGCATCTCCACCTGACTGGTTCTTCCCTTGCTGTAAGTCCCTTTGCTCTCAGGAACATGGTGGGATTCTTAGGGTTGTCCTGTGCAGAAATAGGAATTGGACTTGACAGGTCCCTTCCAACTCAAAATATTTTGATTCTATGACTAAAAACATTCACCAGTTCAACCAATTATACTGGCTGTGTTGAAGGACTGAAATCACAGTCTGAAAATAGGACAATTATGTAACCTTATCTCTGAGGGCTTGCCTCCTGGATGGTGACAGCTGGAACTTTGCCAGAAGTGACAGCAGAGGGAAATCCCACCCCTCACCTCGATATGGTCCCCCCAGGTCACAGGGTCTGCTGTGCTCTGACCAACCCTGGTGGTACTGTACTTCCAGTGCTGGAGCATTTGTGTCCCAACACATTCCCTCCTGCAGAGCAGGATGTCAAACAGCCCTCCCTGGCTGGGAGTGAGGCAGCAAAGGGCCACCAGGGAGACGTCTGACACTAGGCCACAGCTGACCCTCGAACCAGAACCACCTCTCCAGGCCTCCGATGAACAATCCTTTTCAGAATAAACCTGTTCACTGCAAACCCCATGCACTGAGCCACAGCTCCAGCTGAGCAGGGCTGGTGCCTCTGCAGCTGCCCTTGAACCTTCACCGGCTGGAGAGAGGGAAGGACAACCTGCCTGTCCTCCAGTCAACACTGTCTTGTTCAGGATGGATGTTTATGGAAGAAATAGCTGAGTTTTAGACTGATTGGGGGTTTCTGGATAACTAAACTATGTTTCTTTCAGGTTTCTGCTGATGGGAGAAGTTCTGGGTATTAGTCTTTCATATAAGTTTATTATAGTTTTTTTATAAAATCTTCTGAGTTTTTGTGTCTAAAAAATGTGCTGTCTGAGCTAAATCTAAATCCTTTCCCATATCTAAACTCCAAGACCAGAGAAATCTATATCCTAATGTTTTTCATTACATTACATGGAAAAGTGAGATATCACTTTAAAAAAGAGATTTTTGAATTCCAAGTAATTTACTCCTTATTTTATTCGGTTCATTAACAGGAACAATAATTACCCTCCTCTGTGCAGTAAACACCGGTGGGAGGCAGTGGAGCCAAGGCACAGGACTTTTGCCCACAATTAAATTTTTCATGGTCCAAATTGTCCTGTCAAAATTGCAACTTTCCTTTTTTACTCAACTGGTTTTCCTTAATCTTGAAACTTCAAGCAAGGTGGTGATGGATCCTCAAACAGCCCATTGGCATTTCGGACTTGGGATGAGTTTTGAATTTTAATTCTTTGTGATTGAGTGGAATTGGACAAAGAAATATCTTGAACAAAATAAGCACTATGACCCAGGATTTGGTGGGCCTCGAATAGAATTTCAAGCATTCATTTGCTTAATGTGTAGAAATCAGAAATGGAAGGTAAAATTATTGTGAGCCCTCATAAAGTCCGATTTTAATTAAAATAATGGGATCAACTAATCTCAGCCTGGTTAGGGTGGGAAAGGACACTAAAGCCCATCCAGGGTTTCCACACTTCCAGGGATCCAGGGACAGCTACAGCTTCTCTGGGCAACCTATGCCAGGGCCTCCCCACCCTCTCAGGGAAGAATGTCTTCCCAATATCTCATGTAACCCTGCCCTCTGCCAGTTTTTATGGTTTAAAAACCCTAAATGAGGTTTTTGTGTGTCTAATGCCAACTCCACCTTTCCAAGCTGAAAAAACTGGCAGTGAATTTAGCCACTCTTACAACTTTATATATACACAAATTTGCTTTACGTGGTGGAAAATATGAATTCAGATGTGTCCTCAAAGAGGTGGAGCCCTGCCCTTGTAGGACAGGTATGGCTTTGTTGACTCAGTCCTAAATATTGCACTGAGAACTGTAAACCAATTTATAATTGACATAGCACATATTGGATAGGGAGCACATGGTAACATCTAACTCAGGATCATTTGGTGCTTTCAAGGCTCCAGATGAATTTTGGCGCTAGTTCTGTTACAGCTCAATTTTCCATCTCGTGATATCTCAGTGCACCAAGTTTGACAAGAGCAGGTATTCACAGCATCCCTACTGATAGGCAGTGGATACATCTGTCTGGCTGCTTTTCCAGCTGAAATTGCAGACCAAGGAGCCAAACAACCCTCTTGAGAGCAGACTGGACCAACATCTGACAAAAAAATAGCTAATCAGCTCTGCACACAAGTCTCTGCTGACACCAGACCTCAAAGTCAAACACAAATGATGCCAAATGAACAGGCAGGAAAGGAGACAGTCAGCTGAAATATTTTTTCCCCAAAATGTTTGTTTGAAGCCTGTGGCTCTGCAGTTGGCAATTTAGAGGAAGCTGAGTTAGACCTTGCTCAACATGTTTGGATTCAACATGAGGAAAATTTCTGACCACGAAAAAATCTGAGAGGAGTTGTTAGCCTGGCATCTTATAAAGGAGGAAGGCAAAGATCGACCTCCAGAGGCTGAAGGACTTTGCCAATTCAAATGGAGTTGAAAGACTTAGCAAAAATTACCCAAATCTGAACGAATTTGCATTTTCCAAGAGACTAGCTGGCATCCTCTTGCTAAAAGGACCGGCAGTAAATACTGCTGGCAGACAGAGATTCTGGGAAATAGCAAAAACTTATTCTCAAAGCCTTTACCTGTGACAGGACAGATGACGTCTAGATCATGCCAGATGTTGTATTTCCAGTTCAGACACCTAACCTCGTTCATTTTTTAGGATTAGGATCCAGGTAGGAAAATAAGGAAATAGGAGAAAAAAACTTGAACGAGGTGCTCTGGTGAGGCAGCTGTAAAGCTGTGTCCAGTTCTGGGCCCCTCCTGGAAAGCGAAACATCGAGGGACTGGAGCATGTCCAGGGGAGGGAATGGAGCTGGGGAAAGATCTGGAGCACCAGGAGCAGCTGAGGGAGCTGCGGGATGTCATGACCCATTGGCTGCTTCATTGTAAATCCTCATCAGGCTGCACAAAGGTCAGGGAGCACTTGTGCTTTTATTATACTGCTGCCTCAACTCCAGCAACCAGCCAGCTGAGTCTAGAATGTAGGCTCCAAAGGTGTTGACCAACAAGCTCTTGAATATTTACAATGCACTTCTACAGGAGTGGTGGCTACAAGCCCTTAATTTTGTGCCGTTCTCTTCAATGAGTTGTCAACTCCCACAACAAACTGCTCAGAGGAGCTGGCTCACAAGCCACAGTACCACTACTCAGTCTCCCAACTCCACATCAAACTTCCATACAGAGCAGAGGATGGAATGTGAAACCCATGCATTGCCCAGGCAAAGCAAGGAAGCAACTCCTGAGCACCCTGAAAACTACAGACCTGCCAGTGTCACTCCAGTGCCTGGTAAAGTTATGGAGAAGGTTACTGTGTATGGAAAATACACGCGAAGGACGACGCAGTCATTGCTCACAGCCAGAATGGCTTCATGAAAGGAAGGTCCTGCTTATCAAACGGTGACATTGCGCCCCGGTCACGGGAGGCGATCGGGGCACGGGCAGAGTGGCCGTGCCCTGTCTCTGCCGCCGCGGGCAGGGTCGCGGTTCGGCGGGCTCGGAACGCGGGTTCAGCGCCTAAAGGATTGGTGGCGAAGGAGATAAAGAAGGGCCCGGTGCTTGCTTTTCCCAGCTGCTTTTATTTCTCTCCGCGCGGGGACGGCGCTGTCGGAGAGAGAAATCACTCCCAACTGCCACAAGCTAGACAAGAGGCAAACATAGACCAAACACGCCCAAACTGCCATCCCAACCAGACAGCCAGAGACCAAACACACCCAAAGCCCACTACAAAGGAGCCCTAAACAGCTTCAAAAAAACCTCCAAAACCCCACTGCTACAAAACGTGATTTCCTTTCATGACAAGGTGACCCACCTGGTTGACCTAGGAAAGCCAGCTGATGGAATCTTTGTAGATTTTAATAAAGCTTTCAATACTGTCTCTCTCAGGATCCTTCTGGACAAAATGTCCAGCCCACAGCTGGATAAAAACATCATGGAATGGGTAAGCAACTGGCTCACGGGTCAGGCACAAAGGGTACCAACAAATGAGGTGACATCAGACTGGGACCTGTTACTATTGGGGTTCTACAGGTCTCCACCCTCAGCTCTGTGCTCTTCAACACCTCCAGAAATGACCTGGATGCAGGACTGGAGGGGATACTGAGCAAGCTCACAGATGATACAGATCTGGGAAGGAGCTGTTGACTCCCTCGGAGGCAGGGAGGCCCTGCAGAGAGACCTCGACAAATTAGAGGTGAGCAATCACCAAACGTATGAAGTTAAACAAGGGAAAATGCTGAATTCTGCACCTGGGATGGGGCTAACCTGGATGTATGGACAGAATGGGAAATGAGAGGCTGGAAAGCAGAGCCTGGAAAGGGACCCAGAGGTCCTGGTCAATGGCCAGTTGGATCTGAGCCAGCAGTGCCCTGGTAGCCAGGAGGGACATCCCTGTCCTGGGGGGCATCAGGCACAGCACTGATGGCTGGGCAGGGAGGGGATTGTCCTGCTCTGCTCTGGGCTGAGGTGTCCTCACCTTGAGTGCTGGGGGCAGTTTTGGCCACCACAAGATAAAAAAGACATTAAGCTGTTGGAGAGCATCAAAAGGAGGGAAACAAAGATAGTAAAGAGCCTTGAGGGGAAGACATATGAAGAGCAGCTGAGGGCACCTGCTCTGTTCAGCTGGAATTGATTGACAGGAGACTAATCACAGTTACAATTTCCATGTGAAGGGAAGAGGCAAACACTGATCTCTTCTCTGTGGTGACTAGGGACAGGACCAGAGGGAATGGCTGGATCCTGGAGTGTCTGCGGAGGTTTAGATTGCATATCAGGGAAAGGTTCTTCCCCCACAGGGTGCTGGCACTGCCCAGGCTCCCCAGGGAATGGGCACGGCCCCGAGGCTGTCAGAGCTCCAGGAGTGTTTGGACAGTGCTCTCAGGCATGCACAGAGTGGAATTGTTGGGGTGCCTGTGCAGGGGCAGGAGTTGGACTCTTCTTGTGAGTCCTTTCCAATGCAGAACATTCTGTGGTTCTGTGAAATAAGGACAGAAAAGGGGGAGGAAGAGAACAAGTAGAGAATCTCACTAGTCCTTAGACCCCATCTCGTTCCTGGCATTGGGCTTGTGAGAGAAAGTGAAAGTGAAAGAGAGGAAAAAGAGAACCAGGTGGCCCAATCCACTCCCTTTATAGTTAACCCAGTGCAGCCTTTTATGTAATTTAGATTTTTTTGTTCTGTTTTATTCACAAATGCATAGCCAACCTTTCAGTCCTCCTCAAGAGGGGGACTGAGCATGAGTCTCTGGGAGTTGGCTCAGCTCCACGGGACCTTCTCTGATCACACCTTTCCTATTGTGACAGTCACAATGGCTTAGATAAATCATGCCTGTGCCTGATCTTCTCAGGGGACCTGATGAAAAAGGAGGCTCAGGGGGAACCTTCTGGCTCTGAAACAACTCCCTGACAGGAGGGGGCAGCCAGGTGGAGTCAGGCTGTGCTCACAGGGAACAGGGACAGGACAAAAGGAAACAGCCTCCAGCTGTGCTGGGGAGGTTTAGTTTGGATATTGGGAAAAATTTCTTCATGGAAAGGGTGCTCAGGCTCTGGCTCAGGCTGCCCAGGGCACAGGTAGAATCACCATCCCTGGAGGTGTTCAGGGGATGTAGTTTAGTGGTGGCTTTGGCAGTGCTCGTTAACAATTGGTCTTAATGATCTTAGAAGGCTTCTCCAACCAAAATGATTCCACGATGCCATGATTCTGGGTTGTGACTAGGATTACAGCTGTTGTAGAAAAATAGAAAGAGGTTTGCAAACATGTGTTTGGGCATAAGCAAATCCCATTGACAAGTTGCTGGCCAAGAAGTACCCACAAGGGCTTGTAAAGGCTCCCTCCTGGGCTGAAATGGGGGAGTGTTTCTCCAGGTAACCTCTTGATGCAGCCCAAGGGTTGGATCAGTGTAGGATCATCTCAGAGCGGTGACATGGACAGACTGTGAGTGGTCATGGTGCCTTTGCCTGGTGTCACGTGCGAGACACTGTTCTCAAGTGTCCCCATGACACCTCTCTCTGTGTAAGCCCACCACTGGTTTCATGTCAGGTTTCAAACTCAGTTTATAAAAGAATAGTAATTCTAAAGAATATAAATTTTAGGTGTATCAGGAGCCACAAAGATCAGAAGATGATCTAAATGTCTGTGTCTTGAACCTCAAGATGTGCCAGTGGAGGTTCAAGTTGGACATGAGGAAGAATTTCTTCATGGAAAGGGTGGTCAGACATCAGAAGGGGCTGCCCAGGGGGGTTTGGAGTCTCTATCCCTGGAGGTATCCAAGGAATACCTGGAAGTGGCACTCAATGCTGTGATCTGGCTGATAAGGTGGAGATCATTCGCAGGTTGGAGTCAATGATCTTGGGGGTCTTTTCCAACCTGAATGATTCCAGGATTCTGCGGATGACTTTATAACTCAAGTCTTTGCCTGGATCATGCTGTACATAAAATAGGGGGAGGATTATTGGGTTGGGTATAAATTACCCTAGTGAGGAGGAAGACCTTAGAGAGAATCAGTGGGTGACTCTGCTCTCGCCCTTCCCAGCTGGGGATGCCTTCTTGGTAACATTTTGCATACAATTATTATTACCCGTGTTAGCACATCATTATTAATATGGCGGTGGTTGTTGTTGTTGTTGCTGTTGATCATCATCATCATCATCATTCTTTTGGTGCTGGTGCATTTTATCAATGGTAATTCCAGGCCTGTATTTCTGTTGTTTCAGAACTGAAGTCCCACTGTTTGTGAATCTGTGATTTTGAAAGTCCTTATTGAACAGGACCAGACTTGTGGTGCCCAATTGGTCATGATTGGAAATTTAACCCAGCTGTTCCCAACCCCTCTGAGGACCAGCTGGGACACGGGGATTATTTTCTGCCAAATTTCTATAATCTCCACATGACACCAATAATTGTCATGGGCAAACACTTGATGTTGGAAAAAATAATTTCGTTTATTGCAAATTAAAATATGTTTGGATGTTGAGAAACCAAGACAAGATTTAAACCACTTTTTTCCCAGGCTCAGCTTCACATCCCCAACTCCTTCCTTTCCCTCTAGCCTGGGCAGTGCAGTGGGGATGGGGAATGGTGGATGTGATCAGTGTATAAAAACTCCCATCTGCTCATTTTTCCTTGCATTTCTCCTTCTCCAGGGTGGGTACTTCATGGGATGGATGTGGTTTCTTCAGGACACACCCACCTTCTCCTGTATTACCCCAACACCCCGTTGTTACCACAATCTGGACATTCACAAATCCAGAGAGTTTTAACTCATTCTCTTGCTTGGGGTGGAGGAGGGAAACGGGGGCTCCATTGGTGCCAGAGTCATTGTCCTTGGACATTTTCAAGGAGTGACTGCTTGTGGCACTCAGTGGTCTTGTCCAGCTGGTGACTGGTCACAGGTTGGACTTGATGGTCTTGGAAGTCTTTTTCAACCTAAACGATTCTGAGATTCTGTGATCCTGCTCCTGGGGCAAGAGAGAGGACAGAATAGGAAAAGGTCTTTCAGTCTGTTCCCAAGGAGCAACATGGAAATCAGTGACAAGAATCTCTCAAGCAGTTTTGTAACATCTCAGAATCCCAGAACCGCAGAGAGGTTTGGTTTGGGAGGGACTTTAAAGCTCATCCTGTCCCACCCCCTGCCATGGGCAGGGACACCTTCCACAATCCCAGGGTGCTCCAAGCCCACCCATCCTGGCCTATCTTCATGGATAACGTGACATGGAGCACCATGTCTGGCCCCGCTGATGACTGTCAGTGTGTGGGCTCTGGGCTGGGGAAGCAGCTGAAGCTCTGGGAAGTTGGGTGTGGGCTGACATGGCCCTGGTTTAGCATCCGAGCCACACAGGCTCATCCCTGCCACGGAAGGAGAATGAGCCTGGACACAGGTGGAGGGACACAGCTGCCAAAGCTGCTCCTCCACACGGGAGAGCAGCCAAACGTGTCCCCAGCATTCCATGTCACTTGGGCAATTTATGGTTGGTGAAAGCAAAATTTTACCAGGTGATTTTGAAACTCTTCCCTTCCATGGAATAGAGAGTCTGACACTGCAAATCATGGAATCGCTGAGGTTGGAAGAGCCCTCCAGGATGATCGAGTCCAACCTGTGACCAATCCCCACCTTGTCAGCCTGGTAAGTTTCACCAATATAATAAATATAATAAATATGATATGATATATGATATGATGGGATATGATGTGATATAATATAATATAATATGTAATATTATATAATTTATTATATATCTAATATTTCCATCATACATAAACACCTTTAGTACATGTATTTATACACTTGTATACACATACATTTTTGCCCATGTTTATAGTCTCAGACACCCTTTTATCCTATTGTTACACCATAGAGAACTTAACAATACAAAATGTGATTTGTGTTATTTTCACTTTCTCACCATTTTATACACACACACATTTTTATACTTTACAAATGCACACACTCCCAGGCACTCTTTCATTTCTCTAAGTAACTTTAATAACCCAAAATATATAACAACATGCACAAGATATTTTATATCTGTCATGTGTTATGTAGTGTATTATTTGTGCTTATATTTACTGTTACATCCCACAGTGTCATGGTATTGTTTCCTGTTGGGTAGCACACATGTTGCTATATTACAACTTTATCTATAATTATATATTACATATATATATGTAGAAATGTATGTGTACCACAGTCTCACACAGTCTCCTTTTACGTCCACATGTATATTTGTAGTCTGTGCAGCCTCACATGTCCCTTTTCATAGCGTCTATATAATATAATACAAACATGTATTTACTTCATGTAATCTATAGTAAGGATTATATAAAATGCAAGAGCATAATAACGATAAATTTTCATTAGATTTGATTATGTCATTATTTATGACTTGTATTTCAATTTATTATTTTACCACTATTAATATAATTATGCAATTGTATCAGTATAATATTAGATGATCTATTATATTTCGTTATTCCTGTTATATATTACATAACATCTGTTACATATAAAGGCGACAGACAGCACACAGCTTCTCCCGTGTGCATGTATCCACCCCACTCTCTCTGACAGACACCTGTCCTTGCATAATTATAACACACATTTGCATATGCAAATTGCCCATGTAAACGCCCGCCGGCGCTCAGTGGCGCTGTCCCGTGGCCAGCCCGTGGCTCCCGCCCACGGGAACCAGCCGTGCCGTGCCGTGCCGTGCCGGGGGCGGTGCCGGGGGGCGGGGCCGGTGCCAGGGGGCGGTGCCGGTGCCAGGGGGCGGGACCGGTGCCAGGGGGCGGTGCCAGGACCCTCCGGCCCCGCCCCGCCCGTTTCCGCCCGCACCGGAAGTGCCACCACCGCGGCGCCGCTCGCGGCCGCTGGGTGGCGCCACTTCCCGGAAGTCGCGTCCCGGAAGCGGCGGTGGCAGGGGCGGGGCGGGCGGAAGTGACGCGCATGCGGAGCCGCGGCGGGGCCGCGCCGCCATGTCGCGGAGCCCTGAGCGGCGGCCGCAGTTGTGAGTACGGGCGGGCCCGGGGGTCTGCCTCGCAGGGACGCCCCGCCAGGTACGGTCCCGCCGCTCCCCGCCCTGCCGGGACCCGTGGGCGGAAACGGGAGGGCGGCGGCGGCGGCCTCGGCGGGACTGGCGGGGGGCGGGGAGGGCGGCGTCCTGTTCGTTCCTTTCATCTCCATTCCTTTATTATCCCTTCCTTTCCCGTCTCTTTCTTGTGTCGTTCTATCCTGTCCTTTTCCTTCTTCCCTTCCCTTCTCCTTTCCTCTCCTTTCCTTTTCCCGTTCCCATTCCAGGCGGAGCGGAGCAGCCTGAGGGCAGTTCCAGCTCCTTCCGCGTGCGGTGCCGTCTCCGGCTTGACGCCACCTGTGTTTCGGTTGTGTTTCGGTTGTGTTTCGGTTGTGTTTTGGTGCCGGGGGCTCTTGGTGTTTGTTGTCACTGCTGCCACATCGCGGTGACGGTGGTGTGTGCTGGAGGTAGCCGGGAACGGGGGAGTGAGGATGTGAGAGGAATTGAACCTTGCACAGTCATGGAATTATTTCTGTTGGAAAAGGTGTTAAAGATCAATGAGCCCAACCATTCCCCCAGCACTGCCGCATTCCCCACAAACCCGTGTCCCCAAGTGCCTCATCCACTCGTTTTTTTAAACATTTCCATGGATGGTGACTGCACCTCTGCCTTGAGAAGCCGTTTCTGATGCTTGGCCACCCTTTCCATGAAGAAATTTTCCTGGCTGGAATGGTGCCGAGGGAATGCTCCGTGCTGCCCGGCTCCGTGCCTCCCTTCCTGCTGGTCTCCAGTCGTGGTTCGGCTCCTGATGCCTTTCCTTGTCTCTCAGGAGTTCTCAGGGTGCTTTGTGTGTGCAGGGATGAGTTCTGGGTGGTTTCTGGATCCTGGGGCTGCCAGGGGATCCATGTTGGGCGTTTGTGATGGTCACGGATCCTGCCAGAGGTTTTGTGGCGGAGGAGGATTCGGTCATGGATCAGGAGAGCTGTGGTTGATAGTAGAGCACAGGAGGTGTTAACTGGCAGTTCGCACATCCACAATTATCTCTATTCCAGGGAATATTACACAGTGGATGAAAAGAGTTCCCAGAAACAAGTACTGTCAAACAGAAAGTGTTTTTTCTGCCATTACGGAAAGCTTCTGGTTTAGGATAAAACCTCAGATCATGAGATGGCCTGAACTAAAATTCTGGTCAGGATTCCTCCAAATTCAACATCAATTTCTTGATTTCCTTTAGATGATAATAATGATGGTTATTGTATATTATCTAGATTATATGTTACTATATATTTGTTATTGTCATTACTATTATTATTTTATTACAATTTTCAAATAATCCATGGAATGAATGCAGCTGTATAAAATAAATATGTATCAACTACAGTCAATTAATTTTACTTTGTCCCTGGGTGCCTGTTTCCAATTGACAATAAATAGTTACTTTGCCACTTCCTGGATGCAGCTGAACCCATTAAAATAAATTCTTTTGGTTCTCTGGAGTGGCCCATAGTCCCTGGTTATTTATTCAAATTTGTAGATGAAAGTTGTGCCTAAAGGAACAGTTGGGAGTGAAGGCAGATGAAAAAGTAGCTCATTGTTCCTTCTGACATCTTTGAAGGAAAATTGAGCCAGTCTGTCTCTTTGGTCTCTGCTGATGCATTTTTTAATGCCACTGTCAGGATTTATGTGGGAATCGTGTGCTGGTGTTTGCACTGGATTTGGTGAATGAATTTATTTGGCAGAAATAAATATTCCTATTTCCTGAAAATATTCTGTGGATGTTTTGTTTAATGCAAGCATAAAGGACAGAAGGTGAATGTTTGAATACTCAGTATTTTGTGTTTTGTGCTGCTCACTGAGAGTAATGAACAGAGAGAGAGAAGTTTGGATGGTAAAACTGATGTGTCTGGTCAAGAAAACAGGAATTTTGGTGAACTGAAGGAAATGTAGATTATTCTTTTTATTTTTCTGTTTTGAAATAAGTAAAGAAATAAAGCTTCCAGTTTCTTTCTGTTCTCTCTGCTTTCCTGCCTTCCTTAATGCCCCATCCATAGGGCGGTGTTGGTGTTGCCACACACAGACTGTTCACCAAAAGAAATCTCCTCTTTGGGTCAAAAAAATGTGATCTGGTTGACAGATCCCTCTGTGAATGTCAAATAATTTTATTTGATTGTTTTTATTGAATTTGATAATTTCTCTGGTGATGTTAAAAGATTTCTTCCAGTCCACCATTTTTTTTTTGGTCTTCTGTGAGCTTATTTCCCTCGAGGTTTGTTCATGGATCTGCCTTAGGCCTTTCTAAAATATCATAACAAGACAATTATTTCTGAGTGTTAGTATATGAGACTTGAGGAGGTTTGTTCTTACGGGATTGGAATCGAAGGAGGATGAAGAGGAGAAAGAAAATTCTACTTCAGTAACTGTGGGAGAAGTCCCGAGGGACAGCCTGGCATGAAACAGATTTCTTTTTTTTTTTTTTTATTTTAGGGAAAGAAATGAACCTGTTCTTTAACCAAATTAATCTGGCACCCTAAAAAGGGGATACTGAGGGAGTTTTTTTTCATTCTGCTTAAGACATTCTTAAAGATGCAGTAATTCAAGGAAGCAGTGACCTTGAAGACTGACGCAAAACAACTTCTAACTCTCCTCTTCATCACTCGAAAATTTATGGGGACAGTGCTTTATTTTATCCTGGTAACATGAAACTTCTTATGGTTGTTTCTTTGTATCACCTGAGAAAAGCGTTATGATGTGAAATTATTGCAATGAAGCCTTTTCAACTTAGAGAGCTAAAAAGATTTGGTGTGATGCTTTCCCTTCTCTATCATTTGAGTAAGTATGTGTGAATTCCACTTCTTGGTATCTTGTTGGACTTTTCCTTCTCTTTTGCCTGTCCTTTAGCTTTTTGTCATTCTCCAAACATGTAAATACCTGATATTTGTTTCAAGTTAAAGAATGTTGTTTCCCAGACAATTACGATTTTGAAACATCTTGCTCTTTTTCATGGAGACAAAAAGCTACAGTTGCCTTCTGTAATCATTAAAAGCAGAATGATCTGAAATTCAGGCAAATGAGATTTTTTACTGGTGCTTTCCCCCCAGTCTACTTCTAAAGTTCCTGTATGTAGCACAGTCAAAACCTCTTTTTAAGTCCATTGAGCTGGAGGTGAATGGTGATTCCAGGTGGAATGAGGAGGTGAGCGCTGGAAACTGCCAGAGGAACATATTGATGCAAATATATCGTCAGCTCATCTCTCCCTTTTTTCTTGCTTCCTCTCCCTCTGATCTGCTCCCCCTCCTCTTGCGCAAAAGTTAGAAGTGTCCCCTTGCTTTGACAGGTGGAGGAACAAGCCTCTTTGGAGGTTTCTTCTTGGTGACATTTTGCTGCCCTAGTTAGTTGGGGGTGCAGGTAAGTGCCCATTTCTCTGTTCAAGCCCCACGTTTGTGGGACTTGCTGAAAAAATCCTTCCGAATTTGCCTTTACTTCTTATATGTAGAAGCAAAGTTGAGGCTGTAGGTTATGAAGTTAGGAAAGAAGTGTTGAGAGTTTCAAAGCACAGAACAGACGAAGTGTTGTCCAGGAGCTGCTGCTGTTCCTCATTTGCATTGTCAGTATGCTATAAGGTTTAAAGTTCTCCAAAAGTCTTTTTTCTCTGCTTTAATTATGTTCAAACACACAGATATTTCTACTTCCTCTTTGTTTAAGCAAAACTGTTTTCTATCAGATTGCTGCCTGTCAGTGCTAGTCCATCTCAACTCTCATTTCTGATTCCAAAGCATCCAATGCCATTTTGCTCCTAAGCCCTTCAATGACAGCTTCCGTTAGGAACTGTGTGATATATTGCCCATATTTTAATTTTTGGTACCTTAAAAACAAAAGTACTGGAGAATTTCCTGCCCACTGCACTGTTACCTCATGTAAAAATCTCAATTTTCACATATTGTGACCAGAAATAAGGCATTGTACCAAAATACTAGGCGTGGGAGTTAATTCCAAGGTCACAGCAAGGAAAGCTCTGTGTCCCTGATGCCTTTGTGTGTTGGGCAGACAGTAGTGGGGTGTTTGTGTCAGTCCCCAGGGGAATGGGACCCCCAGCAGCAGCTGCCCAGCTTTGGGAGTGAAGAACATTCCTGTGACTTCCCACCTGATGGGAAAAGGCAAAGGCTGGTTGACTCCTGAGCAGACACAGTGATGGGAGGCAAGACTGAGCTCTGCCAGGCACTGCTCCAAGCTGAGTCAGAAGCCCAAAAAGACAGAAAAAATTCTGGTTTCAAAACTACCTGACAGAAAGCAGAACACAGCACTGATGTCATTGGGATGGGGCTGGGAACTATTCCCATGTTCGTCTTCCCAAGGCATTTATTGATGTAGGAGGTCAGTGGGATGAAGCTGGTGCTCTTGGTTACTCCAGGTGGAGTTGGCAGCTCTGCCTTTTAATCGCTCTGGATCTGCTGTCAGGAAGCAACTTCCAGTGATTTGGTCTCTTCATTCCAGTGAGAGCAGCTCTGTTTACCCACACGTGTCTCTGCAGTGCTTTGGGCAGTAGATTGTTCTGCTCAGAGTCCAGAAGCTCTTTTGCCGAAGAGCTTGCTTTGGGCAAACTCCCCCAGTGTGGAAAAGGTTCTTTGTCTTGCCATGGACTCAGGAAATCTTGGCATTTGGAATAGTCACAGCTAACTTGTGTTCTGACAAGATCTATCTGTCTCTTGGTGAGTTCTTACCTTCACCTGCAAGAAATCTCTGTTTTCTCTTTGAGATGTCCCTAGTGCTGTTTCCATGTGTTCCTCCTTGGTTTTGAAGCCTTTTCCTTCCCAGACTTAAACTTCTGTTCTCAAAAATGTTTATAACCCAGTAGTATTTGAGGGTTTTCCGTCTCTTTGAGGACGAACCACCTCTGTGGTCTGTATCTGCCTCAAGAATGGCCAGGCAGGTGCGATGGAGGCACAGGAGCCACCTGTTCCACAAGATAAACGCATCCTACTTCCAAATTCCTTTGTTGTATCTGAAGTAATTTCTGCTTCCATCTTGCCATGCAACTACTCTGCCTGTATTTTCCTGAAGTGTTCCTGAAATTCATACTTCATAGCACTCGGGAAGGATATAAATAGTAACAGGGAGGTGGGAAAGGGAAGAATATAGCTTCTCTGGGAAATAGGGAGGTAGTGGTTTCATTTTCAAGATGAAAGGCCCCATGAGGGGAAGCAGAAGTAATGTGAGGTGTTTCCTAGGGTTTTTTTAACTTATTTTTAATCTGAAAAAGATGCCATTTATTGCTACTCTGGGGTGTTGAAGTTGGACACTATTTTCTGACAGTCTGAGGTGGTCTGAAATGGAAACCCAGGTAGGTCAGTAGGAAGCTCCTGAAGATTAGCTCAGGCATTTTCCAAGAGTTAATCTGCTTCAGCCCTGGGTGTAGAGTTCACTGATGCTTGTGAATTAAAGTACCTATGCTTATTCACTTACACTGCCTTTCATTTTTCTCTCCTTTCCCTTTTCTTTGTTAAGCATTACAGGCTGTATGTACCGAGTCATTCCGACAACAGGACCAGATGGAAAAAACCTTCTGAAATTGCTTCCCATTTCTAAAACTTCTGAAAGTTTTGTGCCAATAGTTCAGTCTCCAGCCATGCCAAATAATTCTAATGCAAATGTTTCTAGCCCAGTCCATCTTACTTTTAAGACACAGATTGGCAATACTGCTGCACCTTCATCTGTTAAGATACCGATTTTTCAGCCTCCTAATCCTGGAAAGATTATTCTTACGACAACATTAGACAAGCAGGAAAGTGCTAGGGCAGGTTCTGAAAAGGAAAGCTTGATTCCAAGTGCAGCTGCCAATGCCCAGAGCAGCTGTATGCCCATGGATGGAGTGTCCTTACAGAACGTGGCCATCAAGAGCTCTTCTCACCGGAGCAGCACAACCTACATGGTGGTGAACACCAAATCCCACCCAGTGACTGTCAAGTCTCCAATGATGCCTTCCGGACACCACCTCCAGATTCCAGCTGATGCAGAAGTGAAATTTGTCCCAGCGTCTCTTTTGCCACCTGCAGTACAGCAAAAAATCCTGGCAGCTGCAGCCACCAATGTGTCTGGAGGGGCTGACAGTACAAAAATGCCGACGGTGATTTACGTGTCACCCGTAAACACAGTGAAAACCTCCCAAGTCCGGCCCAAGCGCTTGCAGAGCTTTGGCCCCAAGCCTGCCACGGAAGTTTCAAAGACACTGATAGTGACAGCTGCCCAAAAGGGATCTGGTTCTTCTCCCGAGCCAGTCACATCTGAGGGGCAGCAGTGCCAGCAAACTCCCATGAAATGGATTGTGCAAGAAACTGCTTCACTCTCAGCAGCTTGTCTTATCCCTGTAAAGTCTTCAAATAATGTGGCTTCCAAGATCCTGAAAACTTTGTCAGACACGAAGAATGTAGAAGTTAACCCTGCAAATATTTTGCCACTCTGTTCTAGTGGTCCTGGTGGAAGCCAAACCAAAATCACACCTTTAAAAGATAATGCTCTGGTCATGTGCAATGGGAAAATCTATTTACTGACCAAAAGAGGCTCTGATATTCTGTCAGCCCAGGCTGACAAACAGGCATCTTCCTCTTCTGATGCTTTACTTAAAAAGGAGATACCCAAGCAAATGGATTCTACTGAAGTCAATAAAATAACCAGTAAAGTGGTGAATCTGGTGTTGTCAAAAAGCAAAGGAGTGGTGCTGTCTCAGAAAGACCCAAAACCACGTACAGTTGCCAAAAATTCATCACCAATTAGGTTAAGAAATGACTTAAAATCCACACCTGCAGCTCTGCTAACACCAAGTGCTAATCAGCAGGATCCCACTGTAAGCCAGAGACAGAGTTTGCCCTCCATCAGGAGGGTTTCTTGCAGTGAAGTGATCCCAGTTCCAGCAGTAGGGATGCAGGAAAGCGTGTGGCAAAATGGCAAAGACATGAGTAATTCCCCAAGAGCAGCAGGGGCTGTATTACCTCAGGCTAAGCAGGAATGTGCTGTCAGTGAAGACTGGCCAAAGGTAATAAATCATAAATATGCTGCTCAGTGTCTGGTCCGTGGTTCTGTGGTCCTGGATAAAGTGACTTGACGAGTTCACACATTTTTGTAACCAGGTGTCCTGGAAATGCTGCCCTTAAGGTTGGTTCTAGTCAATAAATGGGCCTTTTCCCAATAATTTTGCATTGTGCAAGTGCAAAATGCATAGAAAAGAAAGGGACAGAGGAAAGGTGGTTTTTCATTTCCTCCCAAGATGAATGGTCAGCAATAACTGAACTCCAGGGAGGCTGTTCGTGGTTTGAGCTCTTAGATGTTGATACCACATGCTTACAGCACAACCTTAGGGCAGTAGGGTGATGTAGGGTAGAGAAGGACAAGTTTGTGGCTTCACAAGAGGAAAATAAGTTGGAAGAGCAGAGTTTGTCCTCCAGAGACAGCTCTGGTGTGGCACTGTCACCTCCAGACTGACAGCCATGGGCAGGAGCTGTGTTTCCTTCCTCCCCTGCCCTGGTGGGGAGGGTCCACCTCCTTCGCTCCTGGGTCCACGCCAGGCAGAAGGAACTCTTGAGATCCTTAGTGGCTGCATTGACATATTCTTTTATGGTCATAATGTTGAAAATCTGTTAGAAGTTGTATGCCTCCATTTCTCAAACTCTCTACACAGGATTGGGGGTCATGTTTTCAGTAGCTTCAGAGTCCCGAATGAATTTGTCTCCAAAGGAAAAAAAAAAATAAGAAATTCGTTTATGTTGTCCAGGAAGAACAGAAATGTCAGCTGAGTGTATTTTTGCAAATTTTAGACATTTAATTGTTGCAACAGACTGTAATACCTAGGTTGTTTTCTTTTTGTCACCTGAAAAATGGTTGAAATACCATTTATTTTCTTCAGTGCTATGTCATGCTGAGTCTCAGCATTTGCTTTAACCTTGGTGAGAAATAGCTCAGCAAATGTGGTGTTCTTGTCCCTAAATTTGCAAAGCCCTGGATTGCAAAGTAAAGACACTACCTGCTCTTCCCTCCTCTTTCTTTGGTACTTTGAAAGAGTAGGACAAGTGATTCTTATGTTGCATCTTTTATTTCTGTGGTTTCTGGTTGGCCTGGACATTTTCAGGATGTTCCACAATGTACTTGGGATGTTAATTAATGAGTGTTAGACCTATGATAATTTGCATATAATTTATCAAAATTGGATTATCTATGTCACATGTTACCTGTGTTAAATGCAGCTCTTGGAGAATGGCAGACAAAATAAATGCTCGCCTGTCTTTGTAGTACCTAATTTTTGTATATTAATATATGTTATCTATTTATAGATGTACATAGGGAGAGAGTGATTTATGGCTCTCTCACTGTTTCTGTATTTCAGATCCAATGTGTAAAGATGGATTCACCGGGAAAGGTTATTCAAATGAAACACCAAGAGCACCCACACCAAGAGCACCACTGGAAACAATATTTGGAATTAAGGAAAAAATTTGGCCTCTTTAAGGAGGAGAGAGTTTACCTTGCAAGAGTACCATTAAGGGCCTTCTGTGAGAATACAGAAGAAAGGGTTTGTTCCAATGACAGCTTGGAAAGGAAAAATGAGTCTTGCAGTTCATCCTCATTGGATGTGGAAGTAATGAGTCATCATCAGGAATGTGTTAAAGAAAAGGTACCTGGGATTTTTCAGTGCTAAACACATCTAGAAAACAGCGTATGTTTAGTCAATACAGAGCTGAGGGTGTTTGGAGCCTCCCACCTCTGGATTCACCAGGAGAGTCAGGAGTTGTTGGGATCTTTATGAGAATTGTTCCTAGAACTTGAGATTTCTGTATGACTCAAGCACCCTCTAGGAATTTTTATTCTCAATTTTGGGTTTTGCTGGAGGAAACTTGAACAACAAATGCTTTTGAGAAGACTGTCCCTACTACTACGGTGATGGTCCTTGTTGGAATGGGGACCTGACCTCAGGATCCTATTTATACTTAAGCCTCTGCAGATGGTTATGTTTGTCTAGCAGTGCAGTGGGTACAGGCAGAGGAATGGGTTTACTTGAAATTAAAAGAAATGTACTTGAGGATCTGTCCAATCTTTAGAATTACAAGTGTTACAAACTTCGTCATTGGTTGGGTACTTCTGGAAGGAAGAACTTCCATGTTAATGCATGGAAAAGATTTTATCCATCTTAAGTATTTCCGTTCAGCTACATTTTCGTCTGTGTGATTCTACTCAACTCAATCAAAGACTTTCTCAGGTTTACTAATTTTGTGCTAATAATTGAGCAGATCCATGGCTGCTCTTAACATTAGCATTAACCCATCCCTTAGAAGTGTGCAAGACCAGGCTGGATGGAGCTTAGAGTGACCTGGTCTCATGGAAGGTGTCCTTGCCCATGGCAGGGGGTGGAATGGAATGGGATTTAAGGTCTCTTCCAACTCAAACCGGGATGTGATTCCATGATTCAAATAATAAAACGTCTATGAGGAATTTAGTCTGATAATGGACATTACTCCTCAGATTGAGGTTTTGGAAATGTAGACATGAATAATTCTTTTACACTGAATTTTCCTATTGAATTAGAAAGTTTTTGTCTTGCAGTAGTATTAACTTCAACAGCCACAGGAGATGATGGATGTGACCAGGAAAGGCAGATATGCAGCATTGACTAAGGAAGGAATTCAGTGTCTGGAATTATTAACTGGGAATCTTTGCTAGAAAAACATCAAACACAAAAATATGTTTAGTCCTTTGCTGAAAGAAACTTCTTCCAGGCAATAATTTTTTAAAAACTTGCAACAAATAACTTGTAGTTTGTGCTTAGAGGACTTGGTGTTATAATGTAACTGATACTGAGTTTAACAAGTGAATTTTGTCTGTTTCTAACTCTGCAGACAATTGTGGATCTAGAAGAGGATTTGATTAGGAAAAGGAAAATAAAATCCTCACCTTTGTCAGACAGTGGCAAGAGGAGGAGAACTTCGATCAAATCATCCACAAGTCCCAGTTTAGAAATCACCAGCTCAAGTTCCAGTGCACTTAAAAGGAGTGTTTCACCTGCATCAGCCTCACCAAAGCCAAGTGTTCCCACTGGCTTCGTTGGAGTGTCCCAAGAGAGGGACTTGGAGCAGGACGCATTCCCCCAGTACAGTGACATTACCCACCCAGGGATTTCAGTTTTAGTGACTTCTGAAGAGGATACTTCCATTCTGGAAGGTTCTTTCCGAGATGATGCTTTCCCTGTGGCTCCCCCAGACCTGGATGAAACAATACGGGATGAAAAAATCAAGCGACTGAAGCAGGCCCTGCGGCAGCAGAACGCGGCACTGGAGGAATTGCGCCGGCAACGGGAAATGCAGCAGAGCTGAGACCCGTGCCCTGGGGACCCCAACCTCGTGCATCACCTCTTCAGTGATTTCAATAGGAAATCTTTTGCTTAAATGAATATTTCTGATAGATGGAAGAACTAGATGAAGTTTAAGTATGTGTGTATTTACAGAACCGTAGGTTTTTGTTAAATGCCAGAAGTAAGAGACTTGACTATCAAATTCTACTTGTAGGACATGATCCAAGAGCACAGACAAAGGGCATTTTTACCAGCATATTCCCCATATTTTTAATTGAGGGGGTTCTGTATTAGTCTCAGCAAATAAACTTTCCCCTTTCGAATGCCATGGCCTGGCTCTTAGAACCCCAATGCAAATTGCAAACCCTAGTTGTAGATACTGTTTTGTTTTGTTTTTCTCATGTGCATGAGAACTTTGATGTATTCCTGAGAACTGTTAATTTTTAGAAGAGGTCAACAGTCAGTGGTTAATAAATGCTATTTAAATAATCTGGGAATTAGACTTTAGACAGTAACAGTGCAGATAATTATATAAAACCTCTTGCAGATGTGAAGACATAGGTAGGAGGAGCCCTGTCACAGTTGCTTGGATTCATGGCTCTCTCTGTCATTATTGTGAGCCTTTATAAGGCCATGGCCAGATGTGCAATGTGGAAATTTGGTTGTGGGGTTGTTTTGGAAGAGTGGGATGTATTTTTTTTAAAACAGAGTTCTGTTAATAATAATTCCTTGAAGCTAAAAGACTTCTTTATCCATCAGTGATACCTTTAACAATCCTCAATGAGTGTCTTTTAATATGTTGTTTGAACATGTCTCTTGCCACCTTCAGTTATGGTATCTTAGTCTGCCTTGTAGGAGGGGATGTGCCCTCAGACTGTCTTCACATCCTAAGTTTTGTAGAACTTTGTGTGTATTTCCCCACCACGCTCTGTTGTATGTGTAGGGACACCTTTCCTTGTCTTCTGTTGTCCATATCTTTGATCATTGCAGTTCCTTTTGCAGTTTTTCAGTTTTCTCTTTCACCAAATAATAACTTTTTTGCCAGCAGAGTTTGTTACTGCTTTACTCCTGTCTGTTTATATTTATTTTAAATATCACCAGTCCTGACAGAGCTCTGTTGCAGATTTGTGTTCACTGAAGGCTTTTTTTTTTTTTTTTTACTGTCCTTACTTTCATTTTTATTCTTATTTTGTTTAATTTTAATCAAATTTTCATCTGCAGGGTTTTCATTTATTATCCCATGGATGCCCAGTTTACCTGTAGGGTTTTGGTGGAGATGGATGTTTCTTGGAGAGCTGAGTCCCATATTCCTTATTTATTTAAGTTTTCACAGTGGGAAAAATTCCAATGGTTTGGAGAGGCAAGAGAAGTTCCTGCTCTGAAGAATCTTAGAATCAGAGAATGGTTTGGGGTGTAAGGGATCTTAAAGCTCATGTCATTCTACCCCCTGCCATGGGCAGCAACACCTTCCACTATCCCAGGTTGCTCCAAGCGCTGTCCAACCTGGCCTGCAACACTTCCAGGGATGGGGAGAGCTTAAGCTAGACCAAGGTGATGGACCAGATGCACAGTGATGGGTGAGGAGGGAAAGTGAATAATGGAAATGAATTCTGCAGTGATTGAGATTACTTGATAGGAGGGAAGTGTGGTGGAACAAGCAAGTCAGGATGGTAGTGTGGTATCCATGGGCTCACTGTGTATGGAATGGGTGTTTTGGGACAGAACTGACTTTGGTCAACTCCCAGACACCCACCTCCACTCACTCCCTTCCTGCGGGATGTGGGAAAATGGAAGAATGGAATTGTGGGTGGAGATAAAGGAGTTTAACAGGTCAAGCAAAAGCCGCTTGCACAAAAAGTAAAATCAGGAATTCAGTCACCACGTCCTGTCAGCAGGCAGAAAATCAGCCATTTCTGAGGTCTCTGTGTGCACTGTATTTACTTGGAAGACAAATGCTTTGACCAGAAATGTCCTTCCATCCTCCTGCTTTCATAAAGCTTTTATTTGCTGACCATGGCCTCCTGTGGTATGGAATATCCCTTTGATCAGTCTGGGAAGACTGTCCAGGCTGTGTCTCTTCCCAGTTTCTTGTCCATCCCCAAATTCCTGTCCATCCCAAGCCTGCTAGGGGGTGCACAGCAAGAGAAGGAAAACATCTGGATGTCGTGGGAACTCTCCTCAAAACACGGGTACGTGATCAGCAGTCTCCTCAAAACCCCAAACACGGCGTGATGTGGAGCTACTGTGAAGGACGTCGGCTCCATCCCACCTGAAATGGGACTTGGGAAGGAGATGGAGGCAGCCTTGTGTCATGTGTCTGGTGCTGCAGTCACCTGGTAGATACTCTTCCAACAGGCTTTGCTCACTTACTGTTCTCTAACAAATGTCTTTCCTTTATTTTCCAATGATCTCAAAAATAATTAATGAAGTCGAGTTCTCTTATCCTCTCATTTCACTTGAGGTTTCCAGCATTGACATTCTACAATGCACCATCTTCTTCATCCCAGAACCTCTTTTACCCTAGCAAAGTAGTCCATTTGCCTGAGTTTTTTGTAGACACAATGAAGTACTCAAAGTTTGGAGAAGAATCCTCATTGCAAAATTTTGAAGAAATGTGACCAGGATTTGATGGAAGAAGATGTATGGGCTATGTCCAGTATAGTGATGGAAAATACCTGGTGCAGTTCAGAAACCAAGTATGGAAGAGAGACATCTTCCTTGGAACAGCACTAGTGCAAGGTTGCAGGGATCACTGAGAGCCAAGAGAAGCCTCTTGATGTGCTGATGGGGGAAAGTTGCGCCAAGAGGAGCAAAGGGGCTTCTGACAGACAAGGAGGCTGCTGGACCTGCTCCTCATCCAGACTCACCATCTGCAGCACGGACTGGATTTTGCTGCCCTGTTCATCCTTGAACTCCTGCGATTTATGAAGAGTCTGTGAGAAGAACAAGAGTTCTGGCAATGCTGGCTGTCACCCCAGGAGTGAAGGAGACTGGTGGCCATCCCTGAGTTCAGCCCATGCTGGCAGGAAGGTGTTACCAGAATTGTTGTGCTAAGTACTACAAAATCAATGGATTTAGGATATGAATTACAACTTCAAGCAAATTCCTGGCAAGAATCAGTGGAAGACCTTTTAGGAATTTCAGTCCAAAGAGCAGAAGTGGCAGTGAGTGCTGGACAGAACAGATCAGGAAGTGAAGATGGTGCTGGGCAAGTTGCCAACAGCCAAAACTGGCACCTTGGAGTCCCTGGCCAGAACTGTCCCTGTGCCTGTCTCCTGTACTGGAGACCCACCACAGCCCCAGAATTTCTATGTGAGAGACCTTTACAGAGGTCTCTCCTAGACATAGAATCATTGGATCATTTCGATTGGAAAAAGCCCTCAAGATCATCAAGTCCGACCATAAACCTGAGGTAGCCAAACCCAGCGCTGATCCAGATTTGGACAATGCCAGGTGCAGCCCAGGAAGCCACCTGGGGAAGGGGGCTGTACATCCATCAGATGATGAGTTGTCTCTGGACAGACAATAGCAGTGTCACGTTCACAACACAGCAGAGCATAATTAATCCAGGAGGTTCTGGAATGCGTCGAGGATAAACTCCTCCAAGTGAGGGAGGAGCCAGCAAGGAGAGGAGCTGTGCTGGACCTTGTGCTCACCAACAAGGATGACTTGGTAGAGAATGAGAAGCTCAGGGACAGCCTGGGCTGAGTGAACATGGAATGGTGGATTCAGGATCCTCAGGGCAACAAGGAGGGCACAGTGAGTCCTGGGATTCAGGATGCCTCTTCAGGGATCTGCTTGGTTGAGTGTCATGGGATAAAGCCCTGGAGGGAAGAGGGGCCCAAGAGAGCTTGTTCATATTTAAAGATCATCTCCAAGCTCAGGAGTGACGCATCTCAAGCATGAGGAATTTGGACAAAAACTCCAGGAGGCCTGTAAGGGTGAACAAGGAGCTCCTGGACAAACTCAAAGAGTGTGGAAGCAAAGACAGGCAGCCTAGGAGGAATACAGAGGGATTGTCTGAGGTTAGGTTAGGGATCAGGTTAGGAAACCTGAAGCCCTGGTAGAGTTAAGTCTGGCCAGGGACATCAAGGGTAACAGAAAAGGAACATTGGTGATAAAAGGAAGACTGGGGAAAATGTCCTTTCCAAAAGGAAATGGGTCACCTGTTTTCCCAGGACATGGAGAAGTCTGAGGTTCTCAGTGTTTGTGCCCCAGTCTTCACTGGGAAGTGACCCAGTCACACCGCCAGAATTGCAGGGGCAAAGGCAGGGACTGGGAGAAGGAAGAACCATCCACACTAGGAGAACCACGTAGTTCCAGAACCTTTAAGGTTGGAAAAGCCCTCCAAAGTCATCAAGTCAAACCTGTGTCATCTAGTCCAATCTGTGACCGATACCTGCCTTGCCACTCGGCCCAGAGCACTGAATGCCACGTTCAGGCATTCCTTCGACACTTCCAGGGATGGCAACTGCATCATCTCCCTGGGAAGACCCTTCAATGCCTGACCACCCCTTCCAGGAAGAAATTCCTCCTGAAGTCCAACCTGAGACTTTTCCTGGTACAACTTGATGCCGTTTCCTTGTGTCCTGTCCCTGGTTCCCTGGGAGCAGAGCCTGACCTCCCCTGGCTGCCTCCTCCTGTTAGGGAGTTGTGGAGAGCCAGCAGGTCTCCCCTGAGTCTCCTTTTCTCCAGGCTGAGCCTCCCAGCTCTCTCATCCATTCCTAAGAGGACTTATGCTCCATATTCTTCACCAGTTCTGTTCCTTTCTCTGGGCTTGAGAAGATAGTGTCTTCTACTGCGGTATCTTAAATACTCCAGTAAAGGAGTATTTAAGGAATATGAAGGTGCACAGGTCTGTGAAACCTGATGAGATACATCTATGGATCCTGGGAAAACTGGCAGAGGAAGTTTCTAAGCCACTCTCCATCACATTTGAAAAGTTGTGGCAGTTCAGTGAAGTTCCACTGACTGGAAAATGGGAAATTTGACCCCATTTTTCAAAAGAGAAATAAGGCAGATGCAGTACACTACAGGCCAATCAGTCACACTGGTGTCTGGCAAGATCATGGAGAAGATCCTTCTGGAAACTATGCTAAGGCACACCGAAAATAAAAGGTGACTGGTGACAACCAACATGGCTTCTCTGAAGACAAATTGTGCCTGACAAATTTGGTGACCTTGTATGACAAGGCGACAGTGCTGATAGGTGAGGGCACAGCGACTGATACCATCTGCCTGGACTGTGCAAAGCATTTGACACTGTCCTGCAGGACAGCCTTGTCTCAAAACAGGAGAGACATGGATTTGATGGGTGGAACACTCACTGGATAAGGAATTGGCTGGATGGTGGCACTCAAAGGATTGTGGGCTGCAGCTGTAGACAAGTATGTCTGAGTGGAAACCAGTGACAAGTGGTGCCCCAAGGGTCAGTGATGGGACCAGTGCTGTCTTTGTCAGTGACATGGGCAAGTGGGATTGAAGCCCCTCAGTACAATGCTGACAGTGAGATGTGTGGTGATGTCACACACTGGAGGAAAGGGATGGGGCATCCAGAGGGACCTGGATGGGCTGGAGAGGTGGGATTGTGTGAGCCTCATGAAGTTCAACAAGGCCAAGGACAAGATCCTGCCCCTGGGTTGGGGTGACCCCCAGCACAACTCCAGGCTGGGGGATAAATGGAGCAGCCCTGAAGAGAAAGATCTGGGGGTGTTGGTGGATGAGAAGTTCAACAGGAGTGACTCCATCAGTGATGAGGGAAAACTGACAAATGTCATTTATCTAGACTTCTGTAACCATTTGAGATGGTTCTCCCCCAGTATCCTTCTCTACATTATAGAGGTGGATTTAATGGGTGGACTGTCAGGTGGATAAGGAATTGGTTGTATGGCCACATCCAGGCGGTTGTGGTAAATGGCTCAGAGTCCCAGTGGACATTAATGACAGTGGTGTCCCTCATGAGTCCGTACTGGGACCAGCATTATGTAATATCTTCATTAATGACAAATGAAAGGATCTAGGATACCCTGAGCAGGTTTGTAGGTGACACTGAGCTGAGGGGAGAGAGTCGTTGAGAGGGACCTGGACAAGCTCAGAAGTGGCCCATGGGAAACTCAAGAAGTTTGATAAGGCCAAGTTCCAGGTGCTGCTGCTGGGTCAGGGTGACCCTGGGATAGATCCAGGCTGGCAGTGAGCAGACGGAGCAGGCCTGAGAGAATGACCTGGGGGTGTCGGTGGGTGAGACCTGAATATGCCTCAGCCCAGAAACCCCCGAAGCCCTCGGCTGATCCCCCAGTGTGGGCAGCAGGTGAAGGGGAATTCTGCCCCTCTGCCTCACTCAGGTGAGACCCCACCTGCAGAGCTGCCTCCAGCCCTGGGACCCAACAGCAGCAGAAGGACCTGGAGCTACTGGAGCAAGTTCAGAGGAGGCCATGGAGATGCTCAGACAGCTGGAGTCCCTCTGCTCTGGAGCCAGGCTGGGAGAGCTGGGAATGTTTAGCCTGGAGAGAGACACTCCAGGGGAAGAGAAGGTTCCAGTGAGACCTCAGAGTGTTCCACTGCCTAAAGGGACTCCAGGAGAGCTGGAGAGGGACTTTGGACAAGGCATGAGGGACAGGACAAGGAGGAATGGCTTTTCACTGCCAGAGGGCAGGGTGAGATGGGATATTGGGAAGGAATTCTTCCCTGTGAGGGTGGGCAGGCCCTGGCCCAGACTGCCCAGAGAAGCTGTGGCTGCTCCATCACTGGAAGTGTCCATGGTCAGGTTGGACAGGGCTTAGAGCAACTTGGGATAGTGAAAGGTGCCCTGTCCATGACACAGTGGTGGAATGAGATGATCTTTAATGTCCCTTCCTACCCAAACCATCTTGGGATTCTATTAATCGAGATCTGAGGACTGTCCACAAAATAAATCCTGGGGCAGAGCTGAGCCAGGGGCACCCACAGCAGCCCCGGCCAGGGCTGGATGCTCAGGCTTGGGCTGATGTGGAGCTCATGGGCCATGAGTGTGTGAGGAGGTCCCAGGGGCCTGATCAGGGCAATTCAGGTGTATTAATGGACCCTATCAGTCTGTTCAGTGCTTGGCTGGTCAGGCACTGGAAGGGGCTGCCCAGGGAGCTGGTAGAGGCACCATCCCGGGAGTTCTTTAAAGGGTGTCTGGATCTCGCTGGGTGACGTGATTTAGGTGTTATGGGGCTACAGTGGCAGTATGGGATGGACTTGGATGGATGATCTTGAAGGTCTTTTTCAACCATGATGATTCTATGGGAGGTGGGACCCAACCTAGACCCTGGATCATGACTGTGCTGGCAGGACTGCAGAGAAGGGGAAAAAGGCAGGGATTCACTGTGGGTGTGTAACTCTGGAGCAGCTGGGAGCAGGGAACTGCTCCTGGTCGCTGCTCATCTGTCTCTTGGCAAAAGGTGAGACAGCAGGAAAAGGGTTTTCCTGGCATTGAGGAGGTTGTTAAACAGAGCTTGTTGGATGCTCTGAGGCTGAATTTCCATGGATCTGCAGCTGAGCAGGGATTCCAGCACGTGGTGCTGGGCTGATAGGGGAGCAGTGAGGGAGGTTTGGGGGGTTTAACTGTAAACCCAGGAATGTACTGGTTTGGGCAGTAAAATCATAATCTTTGAGGTTGAAAAAGCCCTCTGAGATCATGGAGTCAAATTTTCCCCACGACAGCCAAGGCCACCATTAATCATGTCCCCCAAGTGCCACATGCACATGTTTTTTTAAAATCCCTCCAAGACTGGTGATTCTACCACTGTCATGGGCAGCTGTGCCAGGGCTGGACAACCCTTTTGTGGAAAGAAATTTTTCCTGTTGTCCAACCAAAACCTCAGTCTGCCCTGGCTGGCTCATCACAGTGACATTAAGTTACAGAGAAATTCCTGCTCTCTAGGGCAGGAATTGCTTCTGGGATGTCTGTTGTCAGGATCAACCTCTACATGTTTCACAGGGATCCATGGAGAAAGCAGTGAAGGGGAGGTGAGGAAAGCCCTGTGAGGAGGCAGATGTTTTCTAGAGCCTCTTTGAGAGCTACATGAATGCATCAATTGGGGTTTTTTCTTCTCCCATCGTATTAGGCAAAGAGCTCTCTCCCTCCTCCACAGGGATCCCATCACTGTTGGCACCATCTCTTGCTTAAACCATTTGTCTAATGAGCCTTGGGGGAAGCAAAGGATTATCTCAGCTGAAACATCACATTTTCTACATTGGAGCAGTTAATCAGGAACTGGGCTTTACCTATTCCCTGCTTAGGAAGTGTGTGGCCAAGTGTGCAGCTCTCTAGGGTGGCTGGGATCCCTAAGGATTCATCCGCAGGTAAAATACAATACTTGAGAAACCTTCCTAGGCCTTGAGCCCAGGGTTCTCTGTGACTCCATGTGAATCATATCCACCTGTCCTCTCACCCCACTGCCTTCAGTAGTACGGCATCTTCCGGCCCCAAATGTTGTTTCCACTCTGTGAATTGTCTGAACTCTGGCTGAACCAGGCTGGAGGTACAGTAACAGGGATGGAGACATCCCATTTAAATCTGGAAGAAAGAAGCTACTCAGGGAAAGTTGGGGTTTCCAGGAGGCCTCCAGCTTAGATTAATTTTTCTCCAGGTGCTTTGTCTGCTCCTTCAGGAAGGGAAGATGCCAAAGTAAGGAATTCTGGTGTGGGAGGAAATGTGCTGGAGCTCATGTACAAGTCTTGAGCAGTAACTTGGGAAGGGAACTGAGCTATTCCTGCCAAGCAGGGCTCAGAGGCAGCTGTGAATGTACTTGGTAGGTTTGTGCACAATCAAATATCCCCTCAATCTGCTGTACTTTGGTAGAATTTGAGATACTCGTTTTTAAGGATTCTGGCTTGGCCTGGGCATGAGTGTGGGAGGTTGTCCCTATGGATTGACCCTGGAAGCAGCTGGTGTGTCTGGCACTTAAGAGGCTTGTGGAGCTCAGCCTCTGGAGCACACAGATACTCCACAGGGTTGGGATAAGTACTGTCTGCACTCTGGGAGCTGCTGGAAGCAGCTGGAGGAAGGAGCAGCTGGCTTAGGTTGGAAGCAGCTGGAGGAAGGAGCAGCTGGCTTAGGTTGGAAGCAGCTGGAGGAAGGAGCAGCTGGCTTAGGTTGGAGGCTCTCCAACCTGGGAGCACCAGGGATGTCGAGAACATGAGGACAAGGCTTGCACTCTGGGGTGTTTAAGGGACAGCTCTTGGCTTGGGAGGGAACAGGACATGGGCTGCCTTGGCCAACTCTTCCACCAGTGTGACAGGGACACTTGGCATGAGAATTCCTGGGTCAACCTGCCTGTCAGCTCCAACAACTCCACGGAGAGGGAGGAAAGGAAGGCCAGGTTGGACAGGGCCTGGAACAAGCTGGTCTAGTGGAAGGGGTCCTTGCACATGGCAGGGGATGGAATGGAATGGGATGGGCTTTAAGGTCCTTTCTGAGCCAAACCCTTCTGGGATTCCATGGCTGTGTGGTTCCTGCTGCTCCCTGTCACTCCTCTCCAGAGCCGACACAGGGCTGCCCTTCCAGCAGGAGGGAGCTGCTCAGCTGCCTCTTGACCTCCAGAGCAGGGTGTGGTGTGGAGAGGTTTTCCCTATGGGCTGCTCAAAGGATGGGGTGGCTTTGGGGTCCATCCCATCTGGCCCAAACTACAGAGCATGGATCAGCCCCCTGGGCCCAAGGGGAGCAGAGGTGAGGCTGGAGGCTCTGCCATCCAAAAGGATTTGGCCTGAGGAGACTGGAGAGAGGAGGGTGAAGGAGGTCAAACTGGGTGTAGAGGAAGAGACGAGGAGACACAACTCATTAACAACCTTCATTTATTCCTTCATGACATTGGGAAAAGTAGAAATGTCACAGACTCATTCACAGTACTGGTAACATTTGCAAAGCTGTGCAAAGCCCTTGATGTCAAGTATAAGACTTGACAAGACAATCACTTCATACTTTTTTTAATATAAATGTTTAGAAATAACAGCTGTTATTGCTATTAAATTCCTGAGTTCTCTCCATCCATCAGATGCTCCCTGCTATGAGCAGTGCCTGCTCCTCTGCCCTGAAGCTCCCTGGGCTCTCATGCAGGGTCTGGCCCTGCAGGCTGACCACGGCTCGCAGGGAGATTTTCTGTGGAGGGAAAGCAAAGGAGGTCCCTGTGAGTGGCTACCTCACTGCCTTGGCACTGGGAAGTTCAGTGGCCAGAGGAAACACCAAAGATTTTTGTAAACACCAAGAGATCAGCTCAGAACCATATGCCTGGCTCCTAGCTGTGCTCTGGACTGGCTCCATCATTTGCCTTGTCCTGGAGGAAAAGCCCCCTGTGGCTGTAACAGGTCTGGAAGTGAAGCCAGTCAGGGCCAGTCAAGGCTAGGGAAAGCCAGGCTGATGCTGGAGCTCTGGTAACACAGCAGGGCCAGACTCTACGGGGGTCATTTAGAGCTGCTCATGAGTCTCCAGCCCTGGTGACTGATCCATGCCAGGTTAATGGCTGGTCTCCATTACCTTAAAGGTCTTCTCCAACCAAAACAATTCCATGATCCCATAAAATCTAAGGCTGCCCTGCAGCACCACACTGGGCTATTCAGAAACAGAGAATGTTGACTTCATTTTACCTGGAAGTCACGGATGTAGGTGAGGAAGAAGCTGAGGAAGGAGAATGCCAGCGACCACTCGGAGACAGTGCTGATGATGTGGGGGGTGTAGCCCTGTGTTACAGAGGGGAAAAAATCCATGTGAAAACTGCTCTGGAACCTGCAGTGGCACAAGGATGGCTTGTGACTTGTGACATCCCATGTGAGATCCTACATCCAGAACTATTCCCACTGGAGACCAAAATCCCTTATTGTATCTGAAATCTCCAAGAATGAAGTGCTGAAGAATGAGAATGACCAGGAAAACACCTGCTCCAACTTGGATGATGCCTACTGGGAATTTAATACACACCTTCAAAACCTGAAGGTTCAATCCAGAGCTCAACTAACAAAGAGCAGGAAGGTTCAAGGCCCTCCTCAAGATGCAGGAGGGATTAATTCAGAGTTACACTTGAAGATCCAACAGTTCTGTGCAATCAGAACTTCAACAAATACTGGCACAGGTTGCCCAGAGCAGCTGTGGCTGCCCCATCTCTGGAAGTCCAAGGCCAGGTTGGAGCTTGGAGCAACCTGGGCTGGTGGGAGGTGTCCCCACCCATGGCAGAGGGTGGAACTGGATGAGCTTTAAGGTCCTTCCCAATCCACCCCAGTCTGGGATCCCACAATTCCAAGGAGCTGCTGGCTGGTTCGGCTGGCACAGCTCTCTCCTCTCTCACCCCAGGCTGTGTCGTGAACTGCAGGAAGCTCCCACCTGTCCCTCCAAATCCAGCTGGATTTGGACTCCATTTCCCACCCACTCACTTACTCTTTCCTGGGGGTTCCAGTGCAGCTTCTGCACCAGGTTCTGTCCATACAAGCCACTGTACAACACAACTGAGGACACAAACACTGAGGGAAGAGGTTAAGGAAGATTCAAGGCCAAGAATGAGGAACATGGAACTTGCAGACTGTGTTGAGCTGAGGCTATGGGATCTCAGCCTGAGGAGCAGTAATGGTGCCATGGACTGTTCACATTGTGCCCTTCAACCTGTAGCTTGTCCCAACCCACTGGTTATTGTCATGTGAAAAGGTTAATTTGAACCTAAATCCATTATTTCCGTTCTCTGTGTGCTGCCTCTCATTATTCCTCTGATCAAAGGCAGCACTCTCATGGAAGTACTTAAGCTATGATCAGATGTGCACACTTGCTGAGCATTTTAATTTAATTTTACTGATATTTTCCACCCTAATAAGAGTCTAGATCTCTTCCTCTGATGGCTTGTCAATGTCTCAACTACCTTGCATTCTTGCAGTGGGCCACAGGTTGGAATTCTGTATCACCTGCTGCAAAGAGGACTTTTGGCTTTTCTGTTTCCCTCTTAGTCAAGGTTTGACAAGTGCTTTGGATTTCACCCCATGTGACAATGATCCCCTATTTAATCCAAGACCTGAATCTTTCTGGAGTATTTGATGTCAATTCTTCAACACCTTACAGAGGGAAGGTACCCAAAAAAAGTGCTTCTGCTACACAACAAATGAAACTCAGATCATTAATTTACAGACAACCTGATTTTCATAGGATTAAGATATTAAATTCTTCAGTGGTTAATGAGATTAAACATGAAGAGCCTCCTGGTGTGAAAAATTAATTTTGGTGGTGAACAAGCACAAACATAGCCTTAAGAATCCAGACTTCCAAAGCTTATTTAAAAATGGGTGTGAGTGGTTTAGGAGCTCTGGTTACTGCTTGGACCACAGACACCCAATTTTCTGCTTAATTGAACTGGGCAGCCATAGGAGCTGTTTGTTATCTGCCTGAGTTCCTGCTGCAGTGGGAAGAATTTAATCGTTGTGATACAAAAGCAACTGGTTCCCATTCCCTCCCCTGCCCCCCATTACAGTGGGTCATCAACTGCCTTGCTCTGTGCTGGCAGTTCTGCTTGTTACATTCCACCACAGGACCAGGAGTATTTTCATAGATTCAGAGAATTGTTTGGGTTGGAAAAGACCTCTGAGGTTGAGTCCAATTGCTCCCCAAGGCCAAGGCCACCATAAACCCATGTCCCCAAGTGCCACATCCACATGCCTTTTAAATCTCTTCAGGGATGGTGACTCCATCACTGCCCTGAGCATCTGTGCCAGTGCCTGACCGCCCTTTCTAGGAAGAAATTTTCCCTAATATCCAACTGAACTGAGGCCGTTTCCTCTTGTCCTGGCCCTTGCTCCCCAGCAGCAGAGCACAACCCCATCCTGGCTGAACCCTCCTGTCAGGGTGTTGTGCAGAGCCAAAAGGCTCCCCCTGAGCCTCCACTTCTCTGAGCTGAGTCCCCCGGCTGCTCTCCCAGCTGCTCCTGGTGCTCCAGACCCTTCCCCAGCTCTGCTCCCTTCCCTGGACACGCTCCAGCCCCTCAGTTCTCTCTTGCCAGGAGGGGCCCAGAGCTGTCCCCAGGACTGGAGCTACCCCAGCAGTGCCAGCACAGGGGATGGGCACTGCTGTGACCCCAGAGCTGACACAAAATACAGCTCCTTCTGTCTTCCAGTACCTGTTACAACCATTTAATCCCAGGTCACAGACTTCTCCCTTTCCCCATCTTTCCCTTATTACATTATGATCTGTTAATTTAGAACAACAATTTCCCTTTCCTTCCTCTTTCATTGTTATATATGTAAGCATCATTACTTCTACAACTTCCCTATAATTTTGGTTAGACTATACTGGCACAAAAACCTCTACAAATCTGAAGTTTGTGGGCTTTTGGCATCTGTAAGAGGAACATAACTTGTAGCAGATCATATTGTTCATAGAATATATTTTAGTTTCACCCGTTTGGGTCCTCCCTATCCAAAGCTGAAAATCTTGTTTGCTAATAGCAAAAATTTCTGCTAAATACAACACATTCTCCAAGTTTCTCAGATTATTTCCTTGCTGTCTGCCAAGACCCCTCAGCAGGTGAAGATCCTTCATGATGGATAACAAGCCTGTGCCCCACTGTCCCTGCTCCTCTGACTGCTACAGATTCTATAATCCTGGAGCAGCAGGGATGGGAGCCCAGTGAGATGCTCCAATCTTGGAGATATGAGACATGTGGTTTAGTGTTGGTACTGGCTGCCAGCCTGGAAATACGTGGGATTGGTGGGGATTAAATCAGTGGCCTGGATACAGCTGCAGATGGGACAGTGTTTAAGCAATGGGTTTTGTAACTTGTGTCTCTGGAATTCAGGAAGTTTGGTGTTGTTGTCCTTTTTGACACAAAAACTGAGTTTAATTTTTAAATCCAATTTCTAAGTTCATTATGGTGAGCAGGAGAACTGTTCTGGTGCAGTTTCCTGACTGTTTCAATAATTTGGGAAAGGAAAAGGCCTCTATTTCTGAGCGAGTTTGCCCACATTTGTTATATAAATATATGGCTAAATGGGAATGGATTCCCACTGAGAGAGGGCAGCACTAGAAGGTCCCTTCAACACAAACCATTCTGTGTTTCTCTCTTTCTCTAAACTGCACAGCTGCTTCCAGCACTTAGAATTCAGAGCTAAAGGGAGTGATGGACTCATGCTGAGGGAAGGTGGTAGGGAATGCCAGTCAGAAATATCTTGTCTTTTGAACTGTAGGATGGGCAGGGAGGAGATCAGAGGTCTAAGTCCCTCCCTGACTCACCCTTGAAATGTGCTCCAGACTTGTCTCCCTCTTCCAGAGCCAGCTGGCACATGGTCTGTTTTCCTCTTGTGCTACATTTTGGGTTTCTTTCTCAGTTATATCCAACTCTATCACTCTGCACCATTTTTGTCCTCAGGAACACACTTTTATTTCTCACTTGTTTTTTTTCCCCCATTGAAACCAGCCATCCCTTAAGCACACTTTGCTTTGGCATCGTATTTCTTAACTTAGGCCTCTTGGGGATAAACTCTTATTTTTCCTATTTTCAGTCTCTGGTGTGCAGTAGGAAAGGGGAGGAGAAAGGGTAGTAACTGTCCCTCATACCTTTTTTTTTTTTTTAATATCCAGTGGGGAATATTAAAAGTATTAAAGGGATTAACCATTTTCCTTGAAATTCCCAGGCTGGAATACAGAACGGGGCAAACTACAGGGTGTACAATCAAGGATGACAGGCCTCTTGTGGCACATGGTGGTGGTTTGGTTCAAGCAGGTGTAAATCCTGTGGAGACTGCTGGGTTTTGGTGCCACTACCCAGGCAAAGGATACTGCTCAAGATGCTGGAACAGCTCCACAGGAACACGGCCAGGCGGGCCCAGAAGATGTCTTTGCTGTGAAGTTCTGGCTGCATCAGGTAGGACAGGATGGTCTGAACCAGCATGTAAATGGACCCCACCCCGAAGGTCAGGCAGGCTCCCAGCACATGGATGTAGTACAGGACGCATTTCTAGGGAAAGAAAGTGCTGCCTGTGAAAACCTGGTTTCATTTTCTTATGTAAACCTCTGGCATCCACCCCTCAGTGACCTTCTCCCATTCTGAGCTAAGCAGTTATGGACTGTGTCTGTCCTCAGGAGAATTTTTTTGGAAGCAGCATTGGAAGATGTCTGGAAGCCACAACCTGCCAGCCTCTGGAATTTCTGCTTTTGTTAAGTTCTTGTGGTGAAGTTACAGGTGACAGCTGTACCTTCAGTACAGGAATTTGTGAGAGCTCTTTTCATAAATGGACAGTATCACAGGAACTGGGTGAGAGAATCCCTGCAGGTGGGCAGGAGTGACAACATTTCTACCCCAGGAACATGTGCATCTATGCATCTGTGAAAGATTATGTACTACAGGACAGACACAACACGATTCTAGCACCCAATTTTGGATTAAAAATAATGAGGTTTTGCATTTCTCTGAATGAACTCTGGTTTGAATAAAGATTGTTTGTCAAATTAGTATCTTGGAATACTCTGAGGAAACAAGGCTCAATCAAGCAGCAATACTTAAAAAACACCACCAGGAGAACCAAGTGTCAAATAAAAAAAATAACTAAAACCAGAAGATATTAAAAAAAATCCAATCCAACTAAAATTTATTATTAAAATATATGTGTGTGAAAACCCAGGTGTGCTCACCCCTTTACTCTCATCACCAGCTTAGCATATGAGCCAGAGACAGGGAACAAAAAGTGTCATCTGACCTGTGGCAGAAGGCAAGGCCTGGCAGCCTCCTGCACTCCAATCATGCAGATGTTTCCTGCCCTAAAACATGAGGTTCTGTGTGTATCTTACTGAGTAACTCTTAAGATTAAGCTTTTCCTTGTGCATTTTCTGTGCACAAACAAATTTTAAGTGCTGCATCTACAGTAAGAATATATATTTAAGAAATAAGCAGGTTGCAAAGATGTGTGCTCCAAAAACATGTACTGTGCAAAGAGGTGTCAGCAGAGAGAAATTCTCTATTTTCACACTTCGGGGTCTTCAATCACCAGTGGATTTCAGGCAAATATGCAAGTGCATTACTTCCAACTTTTTTTTTTGCTCAAGATTAAAAAATACACAAACTGTTACCAAATTAACATGTACCTCTTGGGTTTTGACTGTTGGGAAATACAAATAAAGTAGAAAAACCCTTTATTTTCTGATGGCAGTAGAGGGAAATCATGGAGTTGAGCAGAGCCTGGAGGATTTTTCTTGGTGGATGTGGAATGGGAGGCTGGGACCTCTGAGGGCTCTAGAAAACAATAAATAGACTGAGGCCTCCAGAAGAAAAAATGCCTAGAATGAGAGTGCTGAGGTTTCTAAGACAGGAGATGCTGCAGCACTTGAGGAGCTGGGCTGGGGAAAAGGTGAAGGTTCCAAAGAGTTTTTCCTCTTTCGTTTTCCCTGTCCCTAATCCAGCAGGAGCCTGAGGTGACACTGCAGCCTGTGGTGGCTACAGGCACCACAACAGAGCCCCAAAATACATCAGGTAATTAATGTAATAAGGCTGGCAAATATACAATCACCTGGCAAATGAAGCCAACAATGGGGAGTTGCTCATGGTGTGATAGGTGAGAATATCAGATGTGGGTTTTTTGGAGTGGAAAGTATTGGGGTGAAAAAAAAAAGAGACCTGGGATGGAGAAAATCAGAAGAATTAATGTTGCAGAATTTTCAAGAATTTGAGAAGGTGTGAAGGAGAATCTGCCCAACAGGGCAGGTTTTCCAGAGCTGGGCTTGTGGGGTTGGATGGTTTTGTTTGCTTTACTTCTAGCTGCAACAAGTTTTTGATACCTTTTATACTATTTGATACCTGATTCTCCTGAGCCACAGTTGTGGGCTTTCAATGTGGATCTCAGGCTTTCAGCCTGCCCGGAAGGAGATCCAAATGTGGCTTCTGCAATGCTTGGTGGTTATGAATGTTTTGAAATGTCATGAACAGCTGCTCACAAGTCCCAAAGCAAATAAGGAATAACTAACAAATTAAAAGTCAAACCTTATATTTTTTAACTGTGCTCTGTAGAGAATGTCACAAAAAAGCAGTTTGCCACGGAAAGTTGCTTTCTGTAAATCCGCTGTTTATCAGGTATGACATCAGATATCTCAGAACAGACACAGCTCTGGCAGGGACAGAGCAGTGCAGGTGGTGCACAAACCTGGAAATTTGCAATAATGCAGAGTCCAAAGCAGCTCATCCATCCCAGCGTGAGGCCCAGCTTATTCAGCCTCAGGATCCTGGGTTTTTCTGGGCTCAGGGCAGACACTTGTTTGTACCGGACGTACATGGTGGCCACCCCTGCCAAAGACAGCCACAGGCAGTAAGATTCCTGCTGGGGAGCAGTGTCCTTGTTTACCTGGGAAGATGCTGAGTGCCAGAGGAAACTTTTAAAATACAAGAATTTTTTTAGGGCACAGTGAAATAGGAAAGCTGAAAGGCTGGATTGAAAATTGAAATAATATAATGGCAAACAAGTTAAATTAATAGATTTTTCTGATCTATTTCATTTAAAAACCATATTAGGTTGTTTTCCCTCCTTCCATTGCTGTAGCACAGGTAAGGTGACTGCCTTGAATTTGCATTTTTATTGCTTTTACTTCTCTGTTTTTTTGAATGCATTTTTTGTCCTTCTGGAATCTGCAACTGCCATACTGGCAATTCGTGGACAACATCCCTGACACACACTTTTAATTGCTTAAGAGAAGTGAGATTTATTGCTCAGTATTTCGTTTTTGAGTAAGAATTCTGGGCTGTTTAATGATCTGGAGAAGGAAATGAACTTTTTTAAAGCTGTTGCATTCCAGAATTGCCTGCAGCTCACCAAGGACAGTTTTCTGTACTCACCCAAGAAGGTTGAAACATTTAACATGATCCCAAATAAACATCTTTCAGGTGGTATTGTCCCTGTATCGCTGGAAAAGATAAATGGAGTGATACATATCCTATATTATTTATATTAAAAATACTTCCAACACAACTTTACTTATTTCAGTCTACAAAGGACATGTAAAAAAGTGTCTCCAGATGATTTTCACTGAATTTTTCATTACTCAAACTATGCTGTGCTGGTTTTAGAGCTGTAGAAATCACCATGGTAAAGACAAGCTTGCCTTGGAGCAGGGAATGATCATGCTCAGAGTAACTGTTACTTTCATATTGATCTTGATGCCATAAAAGGTGAATAAAAAGGATTAAAAGTGAAAAAATGAAGACATGGAAAACTGAAAGAGCAAAGCTGTTTTATATATATAAAAAGTGTCTCCAGATGATTTTCACTGAATTTTTCATTACTCAAACTATGCTGTGCTGGTTTTAGAGCTGTAGAAATCACCATGGTAAAGACAAGCTTGCCTTGGAGCAGGGAATGATCATGCTCAGAGTAACTGTTACTTTCATATTGATCTTGATGCCATAAAATGTGAATAAAAAGGATTAAAACTGAAAAAATGAAGAACATGGAAAACTGAAAGAGCAAAGCTGTTATATACATATCAGCCTTGACAGAATAAAGTTGGCACTGTAGATTTCAGTACGGATCTTCTGGTGCAACAAACCTGGCAGCAAGTGGCTTCACTGTTAGCAGGGATGTGGTGAGGCACCCCCAGTTTATCATCATTTTAAGGGTATGTTCACAGAGCCAAAGCTTAGAGTTTTGCACAAAACCAGACACCTTTATATAGAATAACACACAAATCCCAGAATGGGTTGGGTTGGGAAGGACCTTAAAGCTCATCTCAACTACCTCATTCCAACCAGGAACACCTTCCACTATCCCAGGTTGCTCCAAGCCCTGTCCAACCTGGCCTTGGACACTTCCAGGCGTGGGGCAGCAACTGTATCTCTGGGCAACTTGTGCCAGGATTCACCACCCTCACAGGGAAGGAATTTCTTCCTAACATTCAACCTGAATTTCCCCTCTATCAGTTTAATATCACCTATAACTATACATATAATGGCTATAAAGAGTAACTTTAGTACAGGAGCTGTTGGGTAAAAAAAGAACTGCTATTTAAGTCTGGAGTTGGTAAGAATTCACAGCTGTGGGGTCATTTCAGTGCTCTGCCACAGGGTGGACATCACTGACCTGATGTAGGGCACCAACGGGTCAACGTGGTGCAGGACAATTGCAGTAATGTAGGAAAACACAAATGATGCTGCTGACCACACAACCAGCACCACGGGCAGGAACGAGAGGCCTTGCTGGAACCACCACATTTCAGGGCTGACTTCTGCCTCCAGACACTGTGAAGAACCAAATGCAAAGGTTTACTAAGAGTTCTCAAACACTTACTGAGATTCTCAAATTTACTGAGTTCTCAAGAGTTTACTGAGAGTTCTCAAAGGTTTACTGAGATTCCCAAAGGTTATCTAGGATTTTACAACGAGGACTTTGAAATTTTGCTATACAGCAGTTTGTTATATCTCTCAGTCCTCTCCTGCAAACCCAAAGTGAACACTGACTTCACAGAAGAAATCATAAATCAGCAGAATTAAATCTAGAAATGTTAATTCTGAAATTCTTAGAGTATCATTAGAAACCAGTACTGTCATTTTACTATGTGGCTTCGATTTTTTGCTGCCAGAAAAGGGTCAAGTGGGTCACTGTGAGTAAGTGACTCCATTTTCTTCTCAGTCTTGTGTCACAACACCAGGTCAGTAGAGTGACCTGACAGAGAATATGTCCCTGCACTGACACTGCAACTGATGGTGGCTGTGCTGGAGCCTCCAGCTTCTATTAACACTTAGCTGGGTAGATGTGGAGGAAATTACCCAAAATTACTTTAATACCTGCCCTCAATTATTCCCTGTCAGACTCTGTGACTCGACATCTGTTATAGAGTCCCAGGGCTGGAAGAGACTTTAAACCCAATCTTGTTCCACCCTGCCATGGGCAGGGACACCTTTCATCATCCCAGGGGGCTCCAAGCTCTGTCCAACCAGGCCTTGGACACTTCCAAGGATGGGACAGCCACAGCTGCTCTGGGCAACCTGTGCTAGGGCCTCACCTCCCTCACAGGGAGGAATATCCCATCTAAACCTGCCATTAGTTGCACACACATAGGTTTTATTTTCTAGTCTGAGTCCTCTTTGCTTCACAGTCTCATTTTGTTGTCCCTCCATAATGTCCTGATGGGCTCTCTCAAAGCACTGGGGGGTTTCCTGGGCTCACTGTGTTAATGTTGAGCAAACAGCTCAATTTCTCCACATCTCTTCCTCCCATCCTGTCTAGATTTGTGTATTGTCAAGGAGAAGACTGTACTGAGGTACTTCACAGAGTGGGATAGAAAATGACTTTGCCATTCAGCAACAATTTTTAAAAATTAGTTTGTTTTTTAAATTTATTAATGTTTAGGATGAAATGTCAGTGAAAATGTTAAAAACATGTTTTGGAGGAAATCAAAACTGCAGTACTGTTTAAATCACCCATTTATTCTATGCTGTGAGGTTAACTTCTGGAAGATATCACCTATGGAGGTTTGAGAACACAGACGCAATTCTTTTGTGGAGATTGAATCAGAACTTTCCCATGGACTGTAATATCAGTAAAAACAATACAATATTAACAGGGCAGGGGGCACCTTTCACTAGGGCAGGTTGCTGAGCTCCATCCAGCCTGGCTTCACGACCTCTCAGCCATCTGAGTTCACTGCTACCAACCACAGCCCTCACACTCAAGGGTTGCTCACAGCAGTTGCTGTTTTACAGGTGAGAGGAAAAGATCCACATGCAGTGCAGTGAAATTATGACTCTGTAGTCACACTGTTCAGTTCCCTAAATCCCAGCCTGACAGCAAATCTGTGTCTCAAGCCAGCTCTCTAAGAGCAAGAAGGGTGTCTTAGGTTGGAAATGGGGGGTGTATTCTATTCCTATCTCCTGGGGCAGTTATCTTCTGTTAATTGGGCAGTTTTCTTTATCTCTGCCACAACCAATCCTCCCTCCAGGAGGTATTTCCTGCTAATGGGCCATTGAGTGCCACAGCATGACTGATAAACTTACATCATCCCATTGGGAGATGCTCTGCCCAGAGGGAGGAGCCAAGCATTCCTACCTGGATAGAATCTCAAAGACCACAGCAGCCTTTTCCCATTGGATTCCCAGAGGAGCAGCTGCCTTTTCCACTGGATTCCCAGGAGAAGACCAGGCCCATCTACACCACCACTGGGTCTTAAGAGGAAGACTATACCCTTCTACAGGATCCCTGCTTCAACAGAACCACACCTGCCACTCCAGGAGGACTGCAGCCACAATTTCAATTGGACTGGTACCAACACCCTGACCACCAGGGTATCAGGTCCCGTTCTGAGTCTTTCAGTGTTGTTTTGTATTACTGCATTGTTAATTTTATTTTCTTTCCTAATAAAGAACTGTTATTCCTGCTCCCATATCTTTGCCTGACAGACCTCTTAATTTCAAAAATTATAATAATTTGGAGAGAGGGGGTTTACATTTTCCATTGAGGGGAGGCTTCTGCCTTCCTTAGCAGACACCTGTCTTTCCAAACCAAGATGAAGGACCACCCTAGTGAGCTCACACAGAGAGAACTGTGACTCCTCCCTACTCTTGCTGCAAAAGCAAAGTAATTTACTACTAGCTTCAAACACAACCAGAGCTATTTCAGCCTCCCAGAATGGCTGAGGTGGGGAAGGAGCCCTGGAAATCACCTGGGCCATCCCCCTGCTCAAGCAGGGCCATCAGAGCCAGTAGTGCAGGATTTCACCCCAAGATTGGAGATATCACAGCCTTTCTGGGGAGACTGGGATAACCAGTGCCAGTCACCCTCACAGGGAAAAAGTGTTTCCTGATGTTCACTGGAGAGAAGAGGAGAAAAAGTGTTTCAACATAGTTAAAACTGGAGACTGTAAATGGAAGATGAAAAAGAACAAAGGTAAAGAGCAATAATGGAGAGTGCACACCCAGAGGCATCCAGGCAAAGATCTGTATATGAAAAAAGCAAAATAATGTTGAAAGAAATTAGAAGGAAGTATTGAGAGATTTTAGAAGGGCATGGCCTGGGTTGGAGAGGCTGAAAGAAAGGAGGAAGAGAAAAGGAAGAAAGAGGAAGCACCAAGACTAGAAAGTCTCATGGCGAGAAAAAAGTTGAAACAAAAGTGGGTGAATCTTGCAAGAGATCAGAGCTGGTCAACCCTCACAGCCCTTGCATAGAATGGACAACTACAGCCTTGTAGAGGTGAAGGTTCAGCTGCTTGTGAGAAAGCTAGCTGGTGACAGGTAAAGGTGTTTAACAGGATATGCAGTGAATAAGAACAGATTGACAGAACTCAAGTTGCCTGATCTCTTGCCCATTTTTAAGCTAAATATAAAGTTTGCCATCTGATCATGATTTTAAGACTGCAAGCAGTAATGACTCTAACCCCACAATCCCATCTCTAGTGTGAGTAAATTGGGAATTTGAAAGAGAAATGCGGATTTTGCATGATGTTCTCTGTTATAAATGTTATGTTCCTGGGTATGTAATTGTCAGCTCCAACCAGTCAGTCTGAATATACTTTTCATTTCACATTTAAATATTCATAGTGCCTTAATTTTATTTCTGAGCTAACATACTTTCCCCTGCAAACAAACCCAACCAACCAATGAACCAACCAACCACATTCCACATACCTGAGAAAAAGGGCATCAGAGGACATGTCACTTAAGGGGAATCCAAGGTCATTTTTTTGCTGAAGCTCCACATTCGCTTCATTTTTCTGACTCTGAGATATAAAGGAAAATGAGCAAGATGTGAGTTCTTCTTCTGTACCCCTTGCCATGTTTATTCTTCTTAGCACCTTCTGTTAGTCACTGCTGCTGACTGGACACAGATTAGACTGTTGGCTTGCCCCATGGTGTTTTTCCTGCATTCCAAGTAGTTTATGGAGTGAAGCTTGTGTGTGGTGGGGAGGTAGAAATGAAGAAAAACAGGTGTTTAAGGCTCTTTGATTTTAGGAGTGTTCTACACAACCATTTAACTTGAATTGAAGAGCTTTCAAGAGATGAAGTGAATGCAATTAAAACCCATGCCTAAGACTACAGCTTTCACCTAAGAAAGGGAACAGAACATGGAGACTTCCCATTTCATTGTGGACACACATCCCCATGTCCTGCTGGTGCAATGCTAAATACATGGCTGGCAGGGGGCTGGAGGAACCTGAGTATCACAGGACCATTTAAGCTGGAAAAGGCCTTTAAGATCATCAAGTCTAACTGTTCCTCTGGCACTGCCAAGGCCGCCACTAAACTAAATCCTCAGGCAACACATCCACAGCTTTTAAATCCCTCCAGGGATGGTGACTCCACCTCTGCCTTAGACAGCCTGTGCCAGTGCTGGACAACACATTCCAGACAGAAATTTTTCCCAATATCCAACCTCAAATTCCCCTGGTACAGCTTGAAGCCGTTTCCTCTTGTTCAGGCCCTTGTTTCCCAGCAGCAGAGGTTGACCTCCCCTGGCTGAACCTCTCCTGTCAGGGAGATGTGCAGAGCCAAAAGGCTCCCCCTGAGCCTCCACTTCTCTGAGCTGAGTCCCCCAGCTGCTCTCCCAGCTGCTCCTGGTGCTCCAGTCCCTTCCCCAGCTCTGCTCCCTTCCCTGGACATGCTCCAGCCCCTCAGTTCTCTCTTGCCAGGAGGGGCCCAGAGCTGTCCCCAGGACTGGAGCTACCCCAGCAGTGCCAGCACAGGGAACCACGCTGGGCCTTCTGGACACACCACAGCTGTGACAGCCCAGGTGCTGTTGCCTACGGGTGTTCATGTCCAGTCACTGTCACCAGAACTACCAGATCATTTCCCAGCTTTCCAGCCACTCCTTTCCCAGCTTGGAGCATTCCATGGGATTGTTGTGACCCAAGGGCAGAACACAGCATTGGTCTTGTTGACTCTCCCACTGCTTGCCTCAGCCATGGATCCTGCCTGTCCATTTAATCAGACATTCCATAACTCCTGACTTCTCCTCCCACAGGTTTGAGGTGCTGCCTTGGGGATGCAGAGGGGCTGAAGCTCTGTGGGGATGAAGCTCACAGACAATGCAGATTCTCTACCTGCTGACGGTATTTACGTGCCTGTGCAGACTGATTTACCTGGGCTAGGACAAGCTTAGTAAAGCAGAACAGCTATTCCCAACTTCTCCCTCCATGCTGCCCTTACTACAAAATAAATGTGTCCACACAGGCAGCTCATCAGCACTGTCTGCTCCAAAGCAAGCTGGGCGGCAGAGAAGCTCTCACTGTTAGGACTGGGAATCTCTCTACCCTGAGCTGTCACTGAGCCCAGAGCTCAGCTCTGCACATGACTTATCAACATTTTCCTGTGGTCTGGCACAAAGAGCACCTTCAGTCACACCACAGAGCACTGCTGAGGCACAGCTTCTTACTGAGAGTGTATGTGCAGGCTGCTGGAATCATGGAATCTTCTGAGCTGGAAGGGACCCACAGGCATCATCCAGACCTGATCATCATCAACCCGCCCTGCACAGACACCCCAACAATCCCACCCTGGGCACCCCTGGCAGTGCTGTCCAAACTCTCCTGTAGCTCTGGCAGCCTTGGGGCTGTGCCCATTCCCTGGGGAGCCTGGACAGTGCCAGCACCCTCTGGGGGAAGAACCTTTCCCTGATATCCAGCCTAAATCTCCCCTGACACAGCTCCAGCCATTTCCTTGGGTCCTGTCCCTGGTCACAGAGAGCAGAGGTCAGAGCTGTCCCTCAGGAGGAATCTGCAGCCCCCCAGGAGGATCATCCTGATGGCACCAGTTGGGCTCTATCCCTCTTGCCTTCCCCAGCAGAAACCCCCTCATGAACTCTCCTTACACTACAGTTTTATAAATTTATCCTTTAAATTCTCTTATGTCAGTCAAGATCTACCCTGAGTTCTTTTCTCCCTCTATCTCTTTCCTCATTTAATATTTTACAGAGGAATCAAGTCAGTTCTCCCACTGTTCTGGGGGCAGACTGTACATCTCCAACACAGGCTTCACTCTGCAAATCCCTGGGCACAGTCAGGGCACAGTGTACTCCAGGCTGTCCCAACTTCCTGCTGTGCAGCTGCCCTGCATCCCTGCCAACTCCCAGGCTCTGTCTGGGCACAGAACGAGGCACCTCCAAACACCAGGAGGCAGAAAGGAATTACCATGTGTCAGATGCTGAGGTCCTGAGATAAATTATTATTAACACCTCGTCCTATCCCATTGTTTTCAACAGGGAGAAGGAAAACACACACTCAAACTCCTTGTTTTCACATAAGCTCCTTTGCAAGCAGATTATACAACAACAATGGCCACCCTCAATTTTCCATACAACTGATTTTCTTAAACGTCTATCCTGATCTTCAGGCACTTTAAAGTTCTAAGGGTTTTTTTTTTTTAAGCTCCAGTTTGAGTGTCACAGATTGTTTCCAATATCAAGAGCAAGTGAAGAAAGTGTTTCAAAAGCAAAGGAGATTTTAACCCTCTCGGAAGTGTTTCTCCCAGTGCAAGAATGCTGCCACACCCTACCCAGGCTGGAGCACGTGGAATAGAATCTCCAAAGGAAAATGAAAGGTGGGCAAGACCATAAGGGCAGGAAGTCCATGTTACCTGGAATGACAAAGCTGCAAAGATGGTTGAATTACATGGGGAAAAGGGAAATTCCTGGATTACTGATGATCCCTGGGTTGTCAACCTGCCTCTTCCCTGCTCTGCAGCCAAATAGGCAGAGATAAAGCACTACCTAGGGACACTTCCTTTTGTCTCCAGCAAATTGTCCAGTGGACAGCACTGAGGGAAGGACAGAGGAATTTGTCTGTGCCTTCCTAAACAAACAGAGGCTGGATGGGGCTGTGTCTGAACACAGGTTAGGTCCTACTGATAAACCACAGGGAAAGGTCACTGATCCTCAAAGCACTGACGTCAGGAAGTAGGAAATGTGTTACCTCTGCTGTTCGTGCTGCAGGGTAATGACAGGTGACTCATTTTGAGAGTTTTCTCAGTACAGACACCAAAAAAGTTGCCAGGAAATCTTTCAGTCCTGGAGGGCAGCTTCCAGGGGGTCTCCATGTTCTGGCCCTGCTCCTGTTCCCTGGCTGGGAAGACACAGCACGGCCTAGAGCCAACCCAAACAATGCCAGGCCCAGGACCCTGGCACAGGATGTCCCCAAGCCTGCTTGGGACACCCAGCACACTGTGACAGCGGCTGGGTGCTCTGGCTGATCCAGGAGCTCTGTGTCAGGGATGAACCAACGGCACTGGCCAATCCCACTGGCTTGACCACAGTTTCAGCTAAAAACACCTGAGTCCTCGGAGCAGAGCCACCGGGAGACTCCCAGGGGACAGCTGGGATTGGAGTCACTGCAAGGTCACATGGGGAGTGGGGGCGCTGGGGGCAATCAGAGAGGAAAGGGAAAAGGAACCAGGATGGAGAGAGGTTTGAGAAAGGAGGAAAAGAGAATGAAGGGGAGAAAGGGGAGGCTGAAGGCAGAGAGATGAAGAGGCAGAGGGGCTCAGTGGGCTTCTCAGGGCAGAGGAGTTGCTGGAAGTGATGGGGATTCACTGGGGATGTGGCGGGGGGGTCACTGGGCAGCAGGAACGGCGGTGGGGGTCACTGGGGCTGACAGGGGGGCACAAAGGGGATGAGGGGGATTTATCAGGAGAGGGAGAAAGGACAGCTGAGGTTTCTGGGGGTCCAGAAGGGCAGTGCACCCGGTGGGGGCTGCAGTGGGGCGAGGGGCACAGAGTAGGGTGGGAGTTACATGGAGGGGGTCAGGGAACACTGGGGGATCACTGAGGCAGCGATGGGGGCTGACAGAGAGACCATGGCCTCACTGAGGATGGGGGATCCCTGAGGGATTGACAAGGGGTTTCCAAGGGAGTCTCTGACGCGGTGACAGGGACATCGGAAGGTCACTGAGGGGGATGAAGGGGGGTCCCTGAGGGGGTGACAGAGGATCTCGGAGGGGGTAGCAGGGAGTGACAGGAACACCGGGCGGTCGCTAAGAGGAGTGATAGGGAGACCGGGGTATGGTCGCTGGGGGGTGACAAAGGTGGCTGGGAGGGTGAAGGGGAGGTTGTGGGTTCTCTGGGGGGGTGACAGGGGTGAGAGCGACGCGGGTTCGGTGTTTGGGTTCCCCCCGCACCCACCCCTTCACCTCAGCCGCTCCCGCGCCGTCCTCGCACTGCCCCGGCCCCGCCCCCGGCGCGCGCTGCCACCGCCTCCTTTCCGGCCGTCGCAAAAGGGGCGTAAAAGAAGCGCCGCCCGGTGCGGGAGCGGAGGTAGCGCTGGGGGTGCCCCGGCGGCGGGGGCTGCGCGGGGCCCCGGCCGGGCGCGGTCCTGAGGGCGCCCGAGGTGGGGCCGGGCCGGGCCGGGCCCGGGCCGGGCTGAGCCGGGGTCCGGGGGGACCCGGGGCTGCACCGTGGGCGGGGGCGAACTGCCGGCGGGGCCAGGGCTGCCCTGGGCCCCTCCCCGGCCGGGTGTTTGCCAGGCCCGGTGGGAGTCCCGCGGCAGCCGGGCCGGGCGTGTGTTTTGGAGAACGACGCGTTCCTGGGCTGTTTTTCCCCGGCTCATCCCCTCAGGATGAGGGAAAAGCTCAGCTTAATGTACTGGGAATAATTTTTCTGGTCAGTCAGGGGAACGCCCACAGGGACCTCCGCGGTGACTAATTCTGGTCGCCTGGCGATTGGAGAGGTGCAGCTCTGCTTCCTCCCGAGCTTGTCGAACACGGCGAAGGCCCTGCCACTTTCTCTTCTCCTCCCTCTGACGGGGCTGCCTGAGGTGGCTTTTCACTGCTGGAATTTGCCTTGCTGAGGGTGTGGAGAGTGGAGGTCAGATCACTTGTTCTTAGGCCAGTGATGACCTTTGATTTGCACAGTTTTCTCTACCCGTGCAGTGCAGATGGCTTTAAAGCTCTCTTGTCTTCTTCCTTTCTGTGCTTTATTTCCTGGACTTCAACTGGGTTTTCTTATTTTTTTTTTCATGGTTGTCTCCTACAGATAAACAGCAAACTCTTATTTTGAGTCTCCTTTCTCTGCTGCGTCTCTGCTTCCTGTGGAGAGTTACATGTCTGGTTACCTGCTTTCAAGGGAGATGGAACATTGTGAGGGTTCTTGTTTGTGCTGGAAAAGTTGTTCCTGACCCTGTATTTTCTTTTTACAGCTGCTTCATGCTGTCTGTGGCCAGCTAAAGCTCTCCAGCTCCTGCATGTTTTCTTGTATATCTTGAAAGTTGAACAGACAATGAGCTGGGTTAAATTTAGAGAGGAAAAAAGCTATACCAAAACTGAAATAAGGAACAGAAATCTGAAAAAAAATTGTGCATAACTGTTTTTAAGTGGTTGTCCAGCATCACTGCAGAGATAAATCTGCTCCAAACCAATTTAACTTAAGACTTTTCAGTATTAGTAGTTTTTGGTGCTGTCAGTTGATAACCTGAATGGTGTCACCTGCTCTCCTGGGAGAGGTGTGAGGGGTCTGGCTGTGCCCCAGTCTGTAACACAACTCACTGCTGGGCTTGGGAGTTTCTGCTGCTGCTGGCTGCAGGGTTTTACTGCTGCATTTGGAGCGCTTGTTTCTTGTTGTTCCATCAGCAATTCTCCAAATAACTTTCTCTTTCAAAGGCGTAGTCCTGTGAAATTTTCTTGCTTTGCTGATGGCAAATGAAATGCTCTTCAGGGCAGCAGCTGGGAACTTTTGATATCCTGAAATCTCCTTTGTGTGCTCAGGTGTGTCTTGCCCCTTTGTGTTTTGCAGGATCTTATGGTTCTCCAGCCCAGCTGCTGCCTGCCCAAGACAATTCCTAGGCCACCCAACCCATGAGTGGGCACCGGAGCGTCAAGCGGCGATGTGGGGAGTCGCACCTGGAGGGCCCCGCGGGCTGTGGCCACGGCCCCAGCGCTGCCTGCGTGCTCAGCAAGCTGCTGCAGCTGCCCACGCCGCCCCTGTCCAAGCACCAGCTCAAACGGTTAGAGGAGCACAAGTACCAGAGCGCCGGACGGTCCCTGCTTGAGCCCCTCATGCAGGGCTACTGGGAATGGTTAGTTGGAAGAGTTCCAGCCTGGATTGCCCCCAACCTGATCACCATCATCGGACTGTTAATAAATATATTTACAACTCTGCTATTAGTATGTTACTGCCCAACAGCTACAGAACAGGTGAGTTATGGACTCCTGGCACTTTGGTTACTGTCAGTGGTTTTGGCTGGGTTGTTGCTTTGGGGCGAGCTGGTTCTTGCTGTTCAGCCTGCGGTCCTCGTCCTTGTAACCTGTTCTCTGTAAATGCTTGTGCCTCTCTGTGATGCTGGCATGCAGAGAGATCATGTGTGGATGCTGGAGTGAGACAGCAGTTCCTGGGGCCAACACACCCATATGGAGTAGGATCTGACACCAAAGCAGCCATGAGGGATCTGCTGCTCAGCCCTGCCAGGAGTTGGAGCAGTGGCTCTGCAGCTGCCTGGCCTGCGTGGCAGGAGGAGTTGGTACCTGTTTACTCTCTGTGACCAGAACAGGGTGACTCCCCTCAGCTCTGGGATCAGAGTTGCCACACGAGCTGGGTGGGTTGGACATGCTGGGGCTGCACCAGAGCCAGGGCACTGAGCTCTAGAGTAGGGCCACTTAAGATATCAAAGCTGGTGTGAGCAATCCCAGCTTAGTGAGCCACAGGGACACCCTCCTGGGCCCCACAGGTTCTGTGTCCTGGCAGCTCAGTCAGGACTTTGGCACAGCGTGGTGCAGTTGTGTTCCTGAGCTGTGGCTGTGCTGTGAGAAAGCCATATAAAAGTCAGTGGTTTTATTCTTTGTTCTGAATGCTCTAAAAGCTTACCTGCCCTGAGCAGAACTTTTTCAACCTGATTTCAGGGGTACAAAAGTCTTTGAGGCATTTCAACTTCCCTCTATCACCAATTACCTCATAAGGCACTTGAAGACTCATTTTTGTGCACTGGAAGAGTTTTCACTTGAATGTTGAATCTTAAAAGCTGCTTTTATGTGTGTGCACTGAGAAAGGGAGTTATTTGGTATAGAAATGTGTTACACACCAAATGGCTGGGAATGTCTCAAGAGTTCCAGCTTTTAAAACATCTGAACTCCTTCCTAACCAAGTCTCCCAGCTGAGGTTGGGTATCCAGCAGGACACAGTTTGTTCCCCACCAGTCTCCAAAATCTCACATAGGTTGGCACAGTCAGCACTGCATCCCTGCTCCACGTATGAAATGGGAAAGGGATGTTTGCCTCTCCTAGAAATCTGTTGAAATAGATTGTTTCACAATAATCTGTGGAATTTGGCAGGTGTAAAATAAACAGTGACTATTCAGTTTGAGCAGGGAATACTTGGAGCAGCTCCTTGCTTTTCCAGGCTGTGGCATTGTGGTGTGTGTTGGTTTAACTTGTGTTTACTTCTGGGCAGGGTTACGTGGGGGCTCAGACTCTGAAATCTGGTCTGATAGAGAGACTTCAGTTCTCAGGAACCCAGAGCTGGTTTGGGTCACTAAACTGGAGCAGAATTTAGAATCTGGAGAACAGTTGTATCTTGATTGGTAACTAAACTTCTGGAAGCTGCACTCTGAGCGTGAGAAATTCAGTGTTAGCTGAAGGCTGCTGTATGAAAGCACTGTTTGGTGTTTAATAGTTTGAGAAGTACTTTGTGTGAGGTGAATGAGATTTTTCTCCTCACTTGAACTGAAAAACAACTTAGTGCTGAGGCAGCTTTTGGCCTGATCTGATTTGCCACATGGCACAGCATGACCAGGGAGGTGCTTTTTAACCGTCACGGAACTGTGTGGGGAAGAAAATGGGGCTCTGAAACTCCAGGAGCAGAATTTCTCCTCCTCCCCCCAAACCACTGTTGATTTCTGATGTAAATTTTCTTTTCCTTGTAGCTCAGCCTTAGTTCTGCCTTTTTTCAAGAGTGACTCCTCCCTTCCTGTTGCTGAAAGGTGCAGCCGGGGCAGAGCTGTCACTCAGGGCCTTGTGCAGCCAGAGAGTAAAGGAGATGCAAATACTTCCTGCTTAGCTGGGAGGACCCAGCTGGAAAAGTGCTGACTGATGGAATGGTACCTGAGTTTAAAAAATAAAAAGGAAAAATTACCTGGATAAGGAGAGAGCTATGAAATCTTACTTGGATATAAATAGGTGTAAGTGGAAACACCTACACTGCTCATGAAAGGAGCTTTTAAGAAAGGAGAGCCAGCAGATTTGATTTTTAAGTTTATAGAGAAACCTTCAGGGTGATGCAATTTAGCTTAACTGTGGCAGATAAAATCTGTACATGAGGGATAAAAATGAGGGAGTTGTGTGGCATCAGAGCCTCGGCTAAATGTGGTGCTCTGCTCTTGGGTGGCACATTCCACTTTTCTCACCTTGTGCTGTTTGTGCAGACAGTACTGAAAGCACATCACAGCGGCAGCTTTCGGGGCAGAACAAGCTGTTTTGGTAAATGGCAGGAGCAATGCAAGTTGTAGAAGGAAATATATTTAAGTTGATGTGCCACAAATTAGTCATGGTTGTGTTAGCCAAAACCAGCTGGACGTCAGGGCTTTATGAGAGGCAGGTCAGCTTGATTAAACTGTATTTGGTTTTTCTTGGTGTGGTCTGTAAAATAAAGCTGCTCGTAAATGCTCACTTCTATAAAGTGTGTCAAAGGTGAAGATGGCAAAATCGCCAATAATATCTGATTTATGGATGTGTAAACAGAATGGAGTAATGGCAACTCCCTGGCTTTTCTGTTCTTAATGGTTTATGCTTCAAAAAGCATAAAAAAAGCTTGGATAGTAGTCTTTGCTCCAGCAGGGCTTTGGCATTGTTTATGTTTCTGTCAGAGTAGAAATCCTTTTCATGGATGTGACCATTAAGGGTTCTTAATGTAGATTTGGCAAAGCTGCTGGTGCCTCGTACTGGAGGGGACACTTGGTGGTGGAGGGGCTGTGCTGCAGAGCTCCAGAAGTGTTCTTGGACTCAAAGTCTGGGCACTGGCAGTGACACAGCTCTGGACTGGTGAAGGGCTGGTGAACATGAACACTGGTGAAGTGTTTGTGACAAAGTTGGGGGCTAAAAGTTCCCAAGTTTCTGAAATCAATGCAAAAACTTGCATGTATTTAACAAGGACTTTGCTGTGCACTGCTTTGCAAATGTAGTATTACAATTTTTCCAGCTGTACAGTGCAGCTTCCTACTTCAGAGCAGGGGCTGTAGCTATTAATCTGTCACTGGTTATTTACATTCCATATGTAACAACCCATTCTGTCTGTCCTTGCAAGGACCAGCTGCTGAAAGGTCCCTGAGTGAGGAGCTGTATGTGCAAAAGGAAAATTGTTTTGTCAGGCTGTGGGACAGCTGCAGGCTTTCTCTTTTTTGAAGAGAATTTTATCTGTTTTAAACCTTACTGTGATTGCCTTTCTCTCTTAGGCACCTCCCTGGGCATACATTGCTTGTGCTTGTGGCCTTTTCATCTACCAGTCCCTGGATGCTATAGATGGAAAACAAGCAAGAAGGACAAACAGCAGCACTCCGTTAGGAGAGCTTTTTGATCATGGCTGTGATTCATTGTCCACAGGTATTGTTGTCATTTTTAATTGAAGTAGGAGGATTAAATTACTCTGTTTCAGGGATCAAATCTGCAGTACAATAAAAAAGCTTCTTTACTGAGGAAAGGACAACTGATAATGTTGAATGTATCAATTTCAGTCAAGAAAGTCACCTTTCTTTCCATAGAACAGTGCTCTGGATCAGCTGAATGTCTTCTCTTGTATCACATTGAAAAAACAAAACTAAGCATGTGACTAATTCAACCTGAGCCAGCACTTCTCTATGATGTTTTAGCAGAGTCTTGGTTCTAAAATATTTTCTGTAAGAAATTGTCATAATACTCTGCTGTATTATTTCATATTGACTTGATACAGAGTGGTACCAAGACAGGTCTAAGCCTAAGCAGTGGGACTCCTCTACAAGTCAGAGTTTAAGATTTGAATTGTCTAGGTCAGTTCCTGGATGTGGAGTTCATTGAGCCAGCCTGAAGTTTAACCCCATTGCAAAAAAAATTGTAAAATCACAGAATATCTTGAGTTGGAAGGGTCCCACAAGACTGAGTCCAACTCCTGCTCGGGTGTTTTGGATTCCTTAAATTCTAAAGGTTTTAGGCTTTAAAGTTTATGAATTCTTTATCAGAGTTGTATATGGAAAGGGTGGATGGGAAAGCTTAGATATGTTACTCATCCTGAATGTATCCAGACCTTCGATTTTCTTGATGCCATCAGAAAAAGTCAGAAGACAGGGAAAAATGTCTGGCAAATGCAGGAGAAAACCCCAAAACTTGCTGCAGGCTGCATCTGCAGAAATTACTCAAGTCCCTTAATGACATCAGGCATCACAGGGAATAAAAATGTAGGAGACTTAGAAACCCTTAATATTGATGGCTTCTAATAACTTATATGGGTTGAAATCTATGTTGTGCAGCCTGTGTATTTTTAAGTGGAAGTGTTAATCTCTTATGTCTGTGAAATAACCATGGCAGGATAACCTTCCCACTGTCCCTCCTCTGGGCCCTGTTGTTAGCTTTGCTTCTGGTGAGGATGCTTGCACACATCCACCCTTTTCACTCTGTGACTGATTTTCTCCTGCAGTCTTTGTGGTTTTGGGAACTTGTATTGCTGTGCAGCTGGGCACCAACCCTGACTGGATGTTCTTTTGTTGTTTTGCTGGGACATTCATGTTTTACTGCGCACACTGGCAGACGTACGTCTCGGGGACGCTGCGCTTTGGCATGTAAGTACCTGGCTGAGAAAAAGGGAAAGGCACCCTGTTCTCCTGAATTGCACCTTGTGTGGCCATAGTGCAGTGCCTCAGAGCAGTAGCAAATTGTTTTTATCCATAGTGACACGCTTAGAGCTTCTGGCAGGTGTTGGATCTGTAATTAGTAGTGAATGTCCCTTAGCCTGTGTTAGGAGTGGTAAAAATATAATTCTGGCCTGTTAGTTAATTAGAGCTTTTGTTGTGATATAAAGCTAAATAAGTAATGGAAAGTACCTGCTGTTTTATCCTAAGACTTTGGAAATGCTTTGGTCAGATGGTGGCAGTCTGGCTTTAGCATTCGTTAAACTCTATCTTGATACTGCTTGATTGTGATGTGCAGTTATTTGTTAATATTAACCATAACCCTTAAAATATACTGTATTAATTGCCGTTGTGACTCCAATTTAAAGTTCGGAATCCCTTTTGGTTAATGCAGATCATGGTTCTGTCAATAAATTGAACCAAAATTGCCATGCCAAGAAGGTCAGGATCAGAAATCCTGTTTCCTGCTGGATGAGGCTGGGTGGGAGGTGCAAGGCAGGGGCTTGGTGAGCTGTGGGATTCTCTAAGCTTAATGAGGAAATAAATGTATTCTGTGTTGAGAATGGATTCTGTGTTCGCATTCCAGAGTAAACAAACACACTTCAAATAAATACACTGGAGAATTTTTTTTTTTAATCTGGAAACTGAAATTTGCCTTTAGTTTGTGAGATTTTGAAACAATTCTAGAACAATTACAGATGTCTAATGGACTGTTATTTATGATCTATAATTACTAGTCTATAGGTACCCAGATACTGCTAAAACAGTACAACTGTGGGTCTCTTATATATGACAGCTTTTATTGGCAGGATACTGTTTCAATAATGCAGATGCTCTTGATAAACTTCTGTGGTTTTTCTCAAAAATTTAAGACGTTGGATCAGTTTTAAATGTCTATTAGAGGAAGAAAAGAAAATCTAGACTTCTGTTCCAACTCTGACTACAGTAAAGCATATTGACTGAAACATCCCATTCTGGTACTTAAATCTTTAAAATAAGACATGTGGCTCAAATAGTTTCCTGTTTTAGAAGTCTCACTTTCATGTTGTACCAGAAGTCTGAATGCTTTTAGCTCCCTTCAAACTTTACAGGGCCCTGATAATCAAAGATTTCTGTCTATTGATCAAAGAACACAAAAGCCTGACCTTGACATGTGCTTGACTTTACAGACAGAAGTATCAACCTCCCCAAACTGCTGCTGTGCTGCAGAGAAGTGTTTGGGTCAGTGCTGGTGTTGACTGGGACATTCCTTTATGAGGAGTCTGTATTTTGGAGGCATTTTTCAGCAAATTTGATTTTTCTGCCTGGCCTTATAATAGTGTAAGAATGTGGTGACCATTAATATGTAGCTAATTCAGACAAGGCAATAAGCACCTAAATGTGTGTATCATTAATTTAGATAACACAGCACTGTGTAGTAAACATATTTGTTCCTTCTTTTGCCCTCTGTCACAAGGTTAATAGACTGTCATAAACTGATGTTCATTTTAATGCATAAACCACGAGACTGTTTATCCAGTTAACAGATTCTCACTGTTTGACGCTTTTTAAATGAAGCTTTTGTTTCACTAATCTAAAACTGAAAAAAGGTATTTTGTCAACCCTTTCAGATTCACTGCAATGCACAGACTTAGGTATCCTTTATCCTGAATAAGTGGGATCAGAGACAGCTGTTGAAAGGAGCCAAAAAGATCCTTGTGCACAGGAGCTTTTTCCTGTCTGTATCCCATGTTGTGACTCTCAAAAAATCCTCAGAGAGAGGGTGTAGTAGTGATGTTTTAGGGAATGTGACGGTGGTTTTGACTTGCCTTAATTCCAAAGCAGCAGGAAAGAGTAGACAGCTGGTTATCACTTACTGTAGTTGTGACATGTCCAAGAAATTGTATTTCAGTACTGAGAGAGCTCGATAATGAAATGGCTTGGAGAAGAGCAGAGGGTGCTAAAGGGAGAGATTGTATTTCTTTCCTTCCAGACAGGCCTAAAATGTTGAGTTATAGAATCAGCCTGTCTTGCTGGAAAAGTCCATCTTAAAAAAACAGGGAAATTAGTTTGTCAAAGAAAGTGGGCGCTTGTGGAACAGTATGTGGTTTGTGTATGAGGAAGGGACTGCAGCTCCAGGAGCAGCTGAGGGAGCTGGGAGGGCTCAGCCTGGTGCAGAGGAGGCTCAGGGGGAACCTTCTGGCTCTGCACAACTCCCTGACAGGAGGGGGCAGCCTGGACGGGATCAGGCTCTGCTCTCTGGGAATAAAGGACAGGGCAAGAGGAAACAGCCTCAAGCTGCACCAGGGAAGGGTCAGGTTGGACATCAGGAGGAATTTCTTCCTAGGAAGGGGCTGCCTAGGGAGGTCTGGAGTCCCCATCCCTGCCCAAGGAACAACTGGAAGTAAGGCTTGGGGCTGGTGACAAGGTGGGGATCAGTCAGGCTGGGCTTGTTGATCCTGGAGGGCTTTTCCAACCTTAACAATTCCATGATTCATTCTGGTGTCACTGCACCAACCTTGGCAAGGTCCTGAAGCTGTGCAGGGCCTGTCAGATTGCAGGGCAGGATCAGTTCCCCATTGGGAGGAGGAAGTGGGGTCTGTTTGCAAGATTCCTACAGATCCTGCAGGTGGAAGAGGAAAACTTTGTTCAGCTGTGCACAATTACTTGAATCCATCAGCTGTGTGTGTTCTTTGTCTTCTCCCTGACAGCTGTGGGGGTGTCCCTGTGCTACTCCGTGATTTAGAATAATCAGTTGAGTCAGGAAAGTTCTGTGATCTGTCTCCATCTTCAAATGATCACATAATTCCATTAGATCCTGGCAACCACTGCACTCTTCAAAAAGCAGTTGGTGTTGATCGAACAGCTCAAATAGCTAGAGGTCAGTATTGCTTAAAAATTCCCCAGGAGGAAGCAGGAAGTGTCTCAAGGCAAGTGGGGCAAGCTCCAGGAAAGTCACTGTAACAATATCAGCAGTGCAAAGGCAGCAGGGAACAGCAGGGATAGAGTTAGATGCAGAAGTGTTTTACTTAAAACACCTAACCTGAGAATGATCTTATGGAAGATCAGGAATACTCAGCATATTTGAAAAAAAGAAAGGTGATTTTGAATGGCAGAGAGACACTTAGTATTGAAGCAGCCCAAATAATGACTTGGTTCTCCTGACCTGGTTTCCAGCACAGGAACTGGTTTGTCTGGGTTGTGGATTTGCTGTGCTGCAGCCCAGGATGAGCTGAGTCATGTATTGGGGCAGCTGTGCTGTCACTGGGGCACCTCTGCTTTGGAAACAGAGAATTTTTTCCTGCATATCCCAAAAATCAAACTGGCAGGCTGCGATGGACTTCCACGTGTCCTTGTGGAAGCAGATGTGAGGTACTTCACGAACATGCTGTGGAAAACAGATCATTAGGGAGTACGGTGCACAAATCCTGAAAGGATTTTCCTGATGTTATCTGGAGCCCAGGTGTGAACACCTGGTTCTTCCCCAATCCGGGGTTATCCCACTTGGATTCAGTAGTGGTCCTGGTCCCTGCAGGAAGTGCAGGAGGAGAAGCACATGTGTGGAGGCTCAGGATGTTCCAGCTGCTCAAGGTCAGAGCACAGCCTGACTGCAGGGGCTGTCCCACATGCAGGGGCTATCTATCCCTGTCAGAGCTGGATTCTGCAGCACAGCTCAGAATCACAGAACCATGGAATTGGTTTGAGTGGGAAAGGACATTAAACTCATCCAGTTCCACCCCCTGCTATGAGCAGGGACACCTTCCACTATCCCAGATTGCTCTAAGCCCTGTTCAGTCTGGCCTTGGACACTTCCAGAGATGGGACAGCCACAGCTGCTCTGGGCAACCTGTGCCAGGGCCTCACCACCCTCGCAGGGAAGAATTCCTTCTCAGTATCCCATCTAACCCTGCCCTTTGGCAGTGGGAAGTCATTCCCCCTTGTCCAACCTGGGTGTTCTCTTGAGAGACACAAACTGCTCAGGTAAAGTCCTGGTGCATTTGCTCATGATGGAAGTGCTGGAGGTGCTGAATCATATTGAAAAAACCCAATGGGCGCTGAATGCTCAAGGGTCCATCCAGAGACATGAGGGGGCTGTTGTACCATGGTCTCCAGCATTTCTCCTACAAGTTACTGCATTATCTGGTTTATTACAACCTTTTTTTAGTGAAAATACCATAAGTTGGTGATGGTAGGCATTATAGCTGTGTATGTATGTATGTAAATATGGACATAATGAGATAGAAATTAGTTTTCAAGGAGACTTCACAAAGGAATATCATAAATAGGA